>NW_022631034.1:13365482-13914966 GCF_010015895.1 Lontra canadensis | reverse complement strand
GAATTTCCAGTCCATAACCCCCACACACCCTTCTAGAAAGTTCTACAGGTTCCAGGGCATCTGAATTTCCAGTCCAAATATCACTGAAATTGTTTCTCAGGCTTCTGTGGGTCTTTTCCCAAATCTGCCTTCCCAAAAGCAAACTAAGCTATTGGTGGTGAATATACCCTTCAACGTGGGAATGTGGATCAAGCATGGAAAGGCTGCTGGGAATGCGTTAATGATGTAAAGGCACAAGGCCCTTTGGGTGCACGGAGAGCAGGAGGGTGAAAAGAAAAGGTCCATCCAAGTGGACCTGGCATCTGGGATTGGGCAGACTGTCTTTGTTCTGTTATGTTCTGAGGAGCATCTAGCCTTCTCAATCTTAATTAGGATTTATGTGGAAAGTTAGAATGTATCCTGCATAGTAGTTTCCTAGCATGTCATGATTTGAAAATATTTGGACATATAATATATGAACTTCCATTTGTATTCTTGCTTTGGGCCCTGCAAATGTTTGGGCTGTTAGAGTGTCTACTATGTTTAGAACCACATTAGACACTGAAGGTTGAACATATTTGGAGGTCTGATACCAGGTAGCTGTGTATCTCCCTGCACGTCCAGAACTCTGCCCTCCAGTATGTCCAGACAGATGTGAGTGAGGGCAGCCTCATGTCCCGCTCACCTTCCCCACATGTGAAAAATGCCTATGACTGCCTGAAAGAGATATGGTATGCCAGAAAGTGGCCTGGGGAGAGGGGAGCAGAGAAGACCAGTGTGCTGGGATAGATTATATTATTTTAAAAATTTGTTACTTCTTCCTGGTTGAGTATTATATTTCTCCACACTGTTAAAATCAGACTTGGCCACGGGACTCCTTCTGGTCAATGAGATGAAAGTGGAAGTGATTTAAGCACTTTTTAACAGGAGCTTTATGACCTACTTATATTCTGTTCCACTGTCTCTCTTTTCCTTCTACTGTGAGACTCGGCAAGTCTTTGATAGGAGCCACTCCTTCAGACATACATTCCAGGATTTCTTGGAGTAAAGCCTGACTTCAGATGATACTGCTACTGACCTTCAATGAGTATGCAGCCCCAGCAGGAAGTAAATCTTCGTTGTGAGAAGTCCTTGTGATTTGGGTTTGCGGTGGTTGTTGTTGTTGTTACTGTAGCAAAATTAGTCCATTAATAAAAGTGAGTACAATGAAGACACACTATGAACTTCTTGCCCAGAGGCCACAGAGGTCATGGATGTCAGCAGCGGATGCTAATGCACAACAAGAACTGGGATGAACGTGTCATACAAGAGCGGAGAGCAGCCAGGGTGCAGGATGGCCTGTAGCCATGGGGACCAAACAGCTCTGACCTGATATCTGGACCATAAATAAGGACCAGAGATGAGAAAATGCAAAGGGACCAGGTGTAAAATCTTAATTGGATCAAAATCCTGAATTGAAGTCATTTTAAGTGACTATCACCTTGAAGTGCTAAGAAATTTGCCAATAGCTGGAAACAAGGCTGCAGAGCTATATTAATTTTAATTTTTTAAAGAAATAAATATTACATTTTTTCAAATACATCTTTGAGGCTGAAAATTTGAACTCATTACAATAATAGTACATAGCTAATATGTCTAAGCACTTAGTAGTCCCAACAACCCAATGAAGAGGTTCTATCATCATCTGAGTTCTACTGAGGAGTCATCTGGGGCACATTGTGTTACCTTGCCAGAGTCTCATAGCCCATGCTCACAGGCACAGTAGCGTCACGCTTCTCTCATACCTATGCTTGAGAGCTATGTCCAAACTTACCAAACTTACCCCTACAAGAGTAGCCCATGAGAGGCCAGGCAGCTAGACTATAATGTCCCCACCAGTCAGCTGGCTGAATTTTTCACATGGGAATGAAGATAAAGGTAGAGAGAGAACATCATAGTCATCCCTTGTATTGAATAGTGCTTTAATCTTGTCTCATTTACTAAGAATGCATTTACTAAGAACCCTACTGCGCCTACAACGTAGTTATCATAGGCGTGGTAGGGTTGCTACTCACACATTATCAATTTAGAAAGAATGGAGTGAGTATAGAGTCCAGAGTGTGTTCCTAAGAATCATGTCATCCCTGAAGCTTCAAGTGACTTAATAAAGGGGTAATATTTTCTCTATTTTAAGGTCACAGACAAGGACCCTACAAGATGCACTGAACTAAGAGACATGAATAATGTCCATTTTAAATAGAGTTAAAATCCTAATAAGAAAATGTGTGGACAACTCTATAATAAATGTATTGACGGAGGAAGTTCTATGGAGTACTGAAGAGGGGGTTGGCATTAAGGAGGTCGGTATAGACTCACCTGGACCACTGTTGAGAGGATTCCTGAATCTGCTTGCTGTCATCTTTCTCCAGAACTTGAGATCTGCATTTCCAAAAGTTTTCTCTGCAACACCAACGTGGGCAATTTGTCAACCCTTAAAATCAGCTCTGCTGATCTCACAACTTGTTCCTGCTCCTGGTTTCCTCAGTTCTGTAATTGTAGCAGAATTTTGTGTTACCCCCTGTTAGTGCCTCAGATTATCCATAAATCTTCACTTGATATTGCCTCACACAATTTAAGTACTTGTCTGTAGAGTCTACCTCTTCTATTAACAAACAAGCAACAACAAACAAACAAAAACAACACCTCCTCCCTTTCTCTCCAGTCTTTCTGACAGAAAGTTCGTTCAAGCTCTCATTATTTCTCTTCTGGATCATAAAAATAATCTCTCGCCACCAGCACCTCCTAGCTCTACAAAAGCACATTTATTATTATTGAGCTACTTTTGATTCTAACCACAACTCTAACTCCAACATGCTCTTTTTCAAACTGAATTGGATTCTCATTGTCTATGGAATTAAATGTGATTTTTGTTTGTTTGTTTATTTCCAAGTTGGAAATCAAGAGTGGGAACAATATTTTTTTAATGTAACATTGAAGTCTCTTTTTTTCTCATTGTTCTGCTGCATGTAGTATCATCTTTAATCAAATTGAATTACTTAATTCATAAGATGTCATTGACTTTCTCACTTTTTTTGTTTTTGCTGTTCTTTCCATATTTGAAATCTTTTCTTCATGTCCACCTCAAATGACTCTACTGTCATGAAGGCATCCCTTCTAGGGAAGATTAAATATTATCTTTATGCAATCATGAAAGATCATGTTTTCATAAATCATCATTAAAAATCATAATTGATATCACCTTCACATAATCATGATTGATATATAATAAGTTTAATTTTAAATCAATTATGTGAAATGTAGCTACCAATACAGCATACATTCTAATCTTGCTCTACTACCTAGAATATTGCTAGGTCCTAGGGAAGTGTGAGATTGTTTTTATTTGACATCTTATTCCATGTCATGTATTGCACCTAGATTGTATATGGAGACACTTATTGAGATGAATTAAAAAACATTATCCTAAAATTGTAGTATACTTTCTAATTGCCCGAAAAATACTTGGAACTATTATTATGTTGTCTATTGCCAATAAAAACATGAAGTCAGAGACTGGAACTGTTGAGGAATAAAACTACTCTATTTTATTATTTTAAAAATATGTATTCTACATTAATAATAAAAGGCAATATTGATTTTGGATATAATCATATAAGGAGAATGATTAGGAATTATAGAAACTTGTTGCTCTTGTTGCTTTCCTATGACTCTTATGAAAATTTGAAACTGTGTTTTATTATCCTCAAATCATTTATAGAGACCTACATAAAAATGAAGACTGGAGTCCTGCCCAACATAATGCCAAGATAAAAGGCTTATTTTCTATTAAATGAGAATCCAGATTTTTATAACACAAGTTTACAAATTTATGCAAGTATAAGCCTTGAAATAGTCTGTCACCTGGTCTTTGCATTTCAACACTGAAACATTGTAATTGTTTAAAAACAAAAGTTAACTAAGATATTAAAAAATAGAACTATGAGGGACAGTCAAAAGGCATGCAGACTTTGGTTATGTTTAAAGAGGTAACTGTAACTGTCCATAAAATTTGGTTTAAGGAAGGAGCGTGCTCTTTAGGTTATCCCTGAGTTAGAAGGCCACAATATTTAATGAATATGTTGTCAAAATTGGCCACTACTTAAAATGGTAAAGAGGTAAGAGGTTTATATAATACTGGGCCCCAATAGGAAACCAAAATCACAATCTGATTGCTTCCCAAGGACATAAAGAGCACGTGGGTCAGTAAGAGTTCAAACAAGTACATGATGCTGAAGTCCAACCTGGGGCATATCAGCCTGGATGAGATAGCACCAGGTAATGTTCAGCAATTGGGGTGACTGTACTGAGTGATGATCATTGCTAGATTGAATAGTATTCTTTAAATCTTTTAATTCCTACAAAAAAAATTCACCGAAAATTCTAGAATTGGAAAAAGTTCCATTAACAAAGCACTGGACACTAAGATGTAACTGTCAATAAAAAAAGTTGGCAAACAGATTTTAAATTATTGCAGAAAGAAGAGTCTGTAGACCTGATCCTATTGATTTTCTAGATTTGCCTTTAATCAGAGACTGCTAAATATATAATAAACAATTTGATACAGATATAAAATCTTTAGATGTGCCTTTCTAATTGTTATAATAGAGCATTACAGCAAAATAGTTTCTTTCATTAGAAAAGGTAATTTTTTCTAAAAATGTATAATTTCCAAATGCTTGTTTGTAATAAAAATAAATGTTCTATTTAACATCAAAGTAATTAGGATATACACAATTTTTTAAAAAGTAATTGAGAGCTTCTTTGTGAAAACTAGCTTAAAGTTGATTTGTGGTGGTTAATAATTACTTGCCAATAGAGAGTGAACATCTTTAGAGATGGATAAAATATAGGGAATGGGGGGGGATTTACATTTGACTATTTGTGTGTAGCAAAAATAAACACCAATACATTGTTAGTGAGATATATGGTTTTCTAAAAGAGTGAAAGTTATTTCTAACTGGAAAACAATTCCATACAATACCATCTAACTTTGAATAGAGAGCTATCTGACCACTTCAAGGGATGCCCTTGGTGAAATGAATGTAGGCTGCTTTAATGTTGCTTGGGAAATCAATGGAATTCAGGAAGAATGATTTATTGAAATAAGACCATAGTAACTTAAACATAAAATGTTATTCAGGAGTTGAATAAAAGTATACATCCTTCAAAGCCCATCTTCTCAATAAAGCCTTCTATGACTATATAAGCCTTCAAAGACTATATGAGATGGAAGGAAAAAATTCTTTTAAGACAAGATGTGAATAGTTGCAAGTAATTCTTTAAGAAAGTTTAAAAATGACACACTTCAGGAAGAAAAAGATTATTATGGAAATTTAAACTCATTTCTGTTCTGAGCATGCTCTCTTTCACTAACATGTTGCTAACTTTATCACATCCCCTCCCCCAAAAAAGAAAAAAAAAAAGTTTTGGATGTTTAGTGAGCGAATCAGGAATTGTTTATCACCCACAATGTAGGTTAATTACAATGTGGGACCTGATGAAAGTCACTGTGTGTCACATGGTGAAAAGAAGCTGAGAAATTCTTGTATGGGCAGTTTTTCTTTGTGAAGGTAAGCTATGTCTCATATACTTTGCAAATTCTTCCAGGGAAAGAACAATGCCTTTCATTTATTCAAGGATCAGTTATAGGGTGAGACACACAGTAGTCTCTTATAGAACTAGATCAGCTAATGTGGTGAGTTATTAATTACTATTAGAAAAACTGAGTTACAAATAACCTATTTTTCACCTCTTCTTTGGAAAAGTGGTAATAATAGTAGGTTTATTCCCATACCAGGGCTGTTAAAATTTAGGAAAATTTTCTGGAATTTTAGGAAAGAATTAGAAATGTAAATCTGTCAAATAATTGTAAAAAGCAATTGGTAATGTAAATTCCCTGAAAAAAAGTTCACAGAGAACGTTTAGGCTAAACATTTAGATTTCTTTAAGTTAAGAGTAATGGTAAAAAAAAAAAAAAAAAAAAAAGAGTAATGGTGATTATTTACAACATACACATTTATGCAATGTAATTCAAAAATCCCTATTCATGTAAAAAACAGAAATCGATGGGCTGAGACTGTAAGGGCACACAGCAGGTAAGAGCACAAAGTGCAAAGCCCAATAGCCAGGGCATGAAACCCAGTGTCACTTCCCTTCTGTGTGACCAAAGGTAAACTAGGGTAAGACACGCCATCTCCGTGACTCATTTCTCCTCATTGGAAAAGTGGTAATAATAGTAGGTTTCAGCTCACTGAGGTGTGAGATTCACACTGGTTGACAAATAAGAAAGCACATTGAAAATTCGTTGGCATATATTAAACTCTTTATATAATGTTTGCTGTTATGAATATCGTCTTAGGTCATTCTTAGCATTAGATCAGTGACTGAAAGAAATACTTAGCAAGAGGATACACACATATACACACATATATACGTATATTAATCATAACATTTTAACTAGATGAAATGACAGTTATCAGTACAAAGCATACCTTTAAAAATCTTACATAAAAAGTCATTACTGATAAGACATATAAAACATCGAATTTTAGTTCACTTGATGCATAACATGTGTCAGAAATTTTGTAAGAAAAAAATATCATTTTGATTGAATATTATTTTGATTATCACCTTCTGATTTCACAGATATACTCTTCCTTAAAATATTTCTGAAAACAACATTGTGTATTTTAGAATATATATTTCACCTTAACTATCACCTTTTTTCATCAATATGTGGTCTGAACCATAAGTTTTCTTTTTTTCCAAGTCAACTCTGAGGGAAATTGGTAAATATTAACATAAGTGTGTCTGCATGTGCATGGGTGTGTGTTTACATTTATTCCAAAATATACATTTACACTAGTCATTTTAGGACAGTCATTAAAATATTAGCAATGGTTAACTCTAAGAAAGGAGATTAAAAATGATTTACTTTCCATTCTAGAAAATAAATTATATTTTTCTTTGTATTTCAATACATGTATTATAATCTTGGACTTCTTCCATGAAACACAAAAAAATGTTACATTATAGACATTGCAGTTGTTGTCAAACCCATAGTTCCTTTCATCTAAAGTCTTCAGAAAACATACATACTGGCTGCAAAGCTTGATCAATAATCAAGGGAGGAATATTTTCACAAATTCTTAATTCTACTTTTAGTCTGTGTCTCTCACATCAAGCACTTATTTATACATTTTGGTAAATAACACATTTTCTGAACCAGACTTCAATTTATTCAATGGCAGTCTATGAACAAGCCAGGTATCCTTTATCCCCACCCCACCGCCCCCACCCCCCCTTGAAGTGAGATCGTTTTCAATCTGCCCTAGCATGGGCTCACACATTCTCACTTTGAAAATGTAGCATTCAAGTTTAGTCAGGGCAGATTATTGCTGTTTTCCTTTCGCAATTTGTATGCTGTTCCCAGAAGTCTTCTGGGCATTTTGAATTCTGTCTTCAGTGCCTCTCTCCTTTGCACAGATCCGGGAACACCGGATGCGGCTGAGCAGAGCCGGTCGCCTGGACCCACCTCGACCTCCAGGGAGCCGAGTGCATCAATGCATCAATGTCGGCTCAGCGTGCAGGCCAGCTTGGGAAATGACATTTTTACCTTCCACTAATACTTGAATATGTAAAATAAAGGTTATCAAGGACTTGTAAAAATTTAGAATGTTAATTTCATGTTATACTTTTTTATTTCATATTAGTCATGAACTGTATTGGCTCCCTACGTCTGCTACCCAACAGGTCAAGAGATCTAATTTGTTTGAAACCTTCTGCACGTTTTACTTCGCACGTTTTGGCACTCCGAGATTTGGTGATGTTAGAGAAATTAGGCATAAACCCCCCTTAGGCAATTTCTTTTTGGATGGGAGAGTTCCCGGTCTATCAATGGGCACGCTTGACTGTGAATCCCCTGAGGGGCTGGAACTGTGTTTTGTCCTCTTTTGTGTACCCGTCCGTCAGCTGTCGAGTGCAGGCCCTTTGGTATCCACTCAAGTAGAACGGAAGTCGCCATGCGGCTTTCCTGATGTGTGGGCACTAAATCCTGCTCCATCCCAAATCTTCCACATCTCAATCAGTAAGTTCCATCCCTCTAGATGTAGTGTCTTGGGCTAAAACCTATTGATTTCTCCTTAGTTCGGACCTTTCCTTCACATCTCACACCCAATCCATCCTAAAAGACTATGTACTCTACAAAGTATATCCAGAATTCAGCTCCTTCCTTATATTCACTGTGTGGTGTCAGCCTCATCCTCTCTCTCATTTGGATTTTATCAATAGTCCCCTGACTTCCTACTTACAAGGGACATTGCTGTCCCTCTGCATTCTAGGCCCAACTGTGCAGCCAGCATCTTCTCTAAGTTGAAATTTGTTACGGCCCTCTTTTTCAAAACCATTAACAGTTCCTATTTCACTCAGAGTAAAGAGCCAATGGTACACAAACATCTACCTGATCGTGTCCCCTACCTCTCCGACCTCCCCATCTATTACTCTCTCCAAGTTCCTCCTCTCCAGCCATCCTCCATCTTCGCTCTCTCTGAATGCTGCAGGAGCCTGAGAGCCTTCACACTCTGCCTGAGTATCTCTGTGGCTAAATCCCTCACTTCATTCAAGGTTTTACTCACATGTCACCTTCTTAGCGGAGATAATGTCACTAGCCTCTCCAAAATTTCAAACTCTACCTCCTTGCTTACTCTCTCGGTTCCCATTTCCCCGCCCTGTTCTCTTTTTTCCCCTATGGAATTTTTGACTTGTGGAATATATATAGGTCGTCTCAGATGTTAAAGTATAAACTCCAAATTAGGAATTTTGTTCTTTTTCTATTTCCCTAGTGACTTATCCCAAGTGTCTAGTGTGGTTGCCAAAAAACTATTTGTTGAATGAATGAATGAATGAATGAATTGCGTTTATTTGATTATGTAAAGTGTTCTTTTCTCCATTATTTGTAGTTTGAGTATATTTTTTATTAAGGTACAATTGTCACCTTAGTTCATGTAGGCCTGTATTTTATTTCCATTTTAATTCAAACTATCATTGACCTTGTTTATTTATTAAATATTTATGCAACTGCACTGTATCTTTGCTTCATAATAAAGAACACACTGGAGAGTCAGAGGAATATGAATGTTGAGGCAAAGCCCAGATACTGAAAGCAATCCTTGAATATGCTCTAAAAATAGTTCTGATAGCAATGTGTTCAATGATCTAATGACTGTATAATTGGTAAAATGAGACTCTAGGTTCTTAGCATTTCATTGAAAGAACCTGCTTTTAAGGTTAACTAATCAGACAAGAATTACTGAAATTGTTTTAAATTCACTTTGTGCATGCTAAAGACTTTAAACACATAGTCTATCACAAAAATAAACTGCTACCATTAAAATTAATTCAATTAGTAAATTTGACCCTAAACATAGTGGCTGACCTGTATAAACAACTAAATGTATACATAAATTTAAAAAAATATATTTTTATATAAATGGTACCTTCATGTTCAATGGTGATAACATTTGCTCTCTCTGATTATAATAGAGGTGTTAAATACTTATGTTAGCTAATTTTAGCAAAAGGAATTGTACAGGTATTAATCCATTTTCAGGTGAGGAAATTAAGGATTTCTGTCAATTATCTCATTAATGAACAGGTAAAATTTTCACTCCTTTTGTTTCCCCTTCATTCTTTCAAACTTAGCAATATCTTTCTCCTATAAAGTCATTGATTTTCATTTTCAATATTTTCTGGTTTCTTGGCTGTCATTCCACTTCATCTGATGACTTTAGTCCTCACAGTACTTAAATATATTTTTCTTTCCCAATCCAGACCTTGTCATGCTTTCTACAACCATAGCATTTAAGTTAATAATTAATATTCTAAATAGTTTATTTTTCTCATATGGCTTTATTGTGTATACTTGATGCATATTAGAATGCACATACTACATATGAAGGGTATTCTTGGTTAATTTTGGCATATACATATACATATTTATAGAATTTTATATAAATTGAATCATGCAACATGTACGCTTTTTTTGGTTGGTCCTTCTCACTCAGCATAATTACTTTGAGATTCATCTATACTGTGGCATATATTAGTAGTTCATTCTATTTTATTGCTGAATATTATCTCAGTGTATAGATAACAGGACAATTTGTTTTCAAGTCATTTGTCAATGGACATTTTGATTTTTTCAGTATTAGGCTATTAAAAATAAAGCTGCTATAAACATTCATGTATAAGTCTTTGTGTGGATATAAACTTTCATTTTCTTGGATAAATATACAGCCTGGGTCATTGGATCAGGTATGTTTAAATGTTTCAAGTAACTACTAAACTCTTTCTCCAAGCATGTGAGCTCTTTTTTATTCCAATTAGCAGTTCCTGAGGGTTTCAGTTGCACCACTTTGTATGGCGAGACTTTTTTAGTGTTAGCCATGCTAGTGAAGGTATAGTGATATCTAATAGTGGTTTATATTTGCATTTCCCCATTGACAGTGATAATTGCCGTGACTTTTCACGTGTTATTTGCCATTTGTGCTTTTTTTGGCAAAGTTTCTGCTCAACAGTTTATCCCATTTTTATTGTGTTGTCTTATTATTGAAATGTAAGAATTTTTTACATATTCTAGCAGCAAATCTGTTGGATGTATGTTTTGCAAACATTTTCTAATCTTCAGTTTGACTTTTCCTTTTCTTAACAATGTCTCTTGAAGTGTGAGTGTTTTTTGTGATAAATTTCTATTCATTGATTTTTTTCTTTTATAGTATTTGGAGTCATATCCAGGAAATCATTACCAAATCCACATCACTAAGATATTCTTCTCTCTTATCATTTTTGCTCTTATATTCTGTTTGTGAGCATTCCAAGTTAATATTCTGTATATAACATAAGACCAAGGTCAATGAATTTTGTTTTTTGTTTTTGCATAGAACTCTCCACTTGTTCCAGTATCATTTCTTAAAATGATTTTCTTTTCACATAGAATTGCTTTGACACTTGTTAATAATCATTTGAATAATATACCTGTGAGTCTGTTTCTGGACTCTATTCTGTTCCATTGACCTATTTATCTACCTTTATGCCAATATCACACTGTCTTTATTACTATAAAATTTTAGAAATTCTTAAAATCAGATATTGCCTGTCTTCCATCTTTGGAAACTAATCCTTTTGAAGTTTACCTTTTAACTCAGAATGATTAAATGGGAGTAAACTTAATCTATGACTATTTCAGCACATGTGGCAATCTCCCGACTATGCTACCCTATACCTGTGAATTGTATTTTCCCATTATTGTTGAGGAGGACACAGACTATCTCCAATTCTCTGTGACTTTGACAGATTATTCCCTCTCCTCTTTTGGGGCTCTACTTTCCTGACATGGCTGTGTTGATCAGTACTCAGCTGAACACTCAAGAGGAACCATTTGCTCATGTCTAGAGCGCTTCTTCTTTTTCTTTCTTTTTTTTTTTTTTTTTTAAGATTTTCTTTATTATTTGACAGAGAGAGACACAGCAAGAGAGGGAACACAAGCAGGGGGAGTGGGAGAGGGAGAAACAGGCTTTCCGCTGAGCAGGAAGCCCGATGCAGGGCTCAATCCCAGGACTCTGGGATCATGACCTGAGCCGAAGGCAGATGCTTAGTGACTGAGCCCCCCAGGCGCCCCTCTTTTTCTTTTTTCCTGTATGGGAACCTTTCTGATACTCTGTCTCACATTTCTGGGTGCTGTCCACTCTCAGCATTCTAGTTCTGTTTTGTTAGCACAGATAGTTTCTGGGTTCCACCTGGGTTCTCTATCTGTATTATGCAACTGGGATACCCTCCCTACTGACAGTGGTAGGATGTTCTGCACATCAACTGTTCAATATCTGAAAATCTTGGTTTCATGTATACGGTCTAGTATTTTTTTCCACTTGTTTTAGATAGTGAAGTAAATCAGTTTCCAATTACTCCATCTTGGCAGGAAATGCAAGACCTCCATGGAGTTTCTAAGTATCATCAAATCTTAAGAACTTTAATTATACCACTCTTTCATGAGTTGGAAGGAACTTAGTCTCACTTGGAATTATCCTCTCACTCGTATTTTATCTCATACTGTACCTCTTTCTTATTTTATCATAATTTCTTATTTTCTTTTAGTTTTATGCATTTCTTTGCATTTGTGACTGTATATCATTCAGCTAATCTTGATTGTTTTCCTGATTTCACTGATTACAATTTACTAAAGTTTTTGAGAAAATTCTTGAAATTACATAGTTGATAGTATATAGAATAAAGCTATCTAAATGTAGAAAAGTTTGAAGTAATAAAAAATATTTTCCAACTGTAATGGATTGAAATGGAAGTCAATAAAAGAGGTAACATGGGAATAAAACCTCATAAATATGTGGAAATGAAACAACACATTCTTAAACAACTAATGTTGACTAAAAAGTCAATGAAGAAATCCATAGAAAATTATAAAATAATTTGAGGTGAATGAAAGATAAAACACAATATGCTAAAACTTTGGGATGCAGCAAAAGCTCTGCTGAGAGGAAAATTTGTAGCTGTAAATACCTACATTTAAAAAGAAGAAATATATTAAATGAATAAACTAACTTTACATCTTAATGAACTAGAAAAAAACAAGAAATAATAAAACCCAAAGCTAACAGGAATAAGAAAAAAATGAAGATCATAGTGGAGAAAAACAAAAATAGATAATAGAAAAACAATGAAGAAAAACAGTGAAATTCAAAGTTGCTTTTCTTCATCAATAAAATTAATAAACCATTAGCTAGACTGACATAGAAAAATAAAGAGTATATGAAATAAATAAGAAGTGAGTGCAAAGACTTTACTATCAACTTTACAGAAATAAAGATGATATAATAAACAACTGTCACCCAAGAAACTGGGTAACCTAGATGAAAAGGACAAGTTCCTAGAAATACACAAATTGAGGTTGAGATGCTAGCACTTCCTTGCTCTTTTGTAGAGCAGGGTCAGAAAACTATGCCATGGGCCAAATTTAGGCTTCAGCCTGTTTTGTTCTTTTTTCTTTTCTTTACTTCTATTTTTTCTTTTCTTTTCTTTTTTTGCCATCAAGCTAAGAATACTTTTTTGTTTTGTTTTGTTTGTTTTTTACATGTTTAGATTTTAAAATAAATAATAATGTGGAACAGGGACTGTATGTGGCCTGGAAAGCCTTAAATATTTGCTATCTGGAACTTTACAGAGAAAGTTTCTTACCTCTGCTGTAGAGGAAAAGTCTAAAGGCTTTGGGAGATATGACACTGCAGTGGATTCATTATGTGAATATTTTCATCTATGCTAAGCCATATTCCCCCATGATGTTCCAGAGAACATTTCCTCCCTAAAGTTTTTAAAAGGGGAACTGGGGAAGGAAACACCAGCATCCTTTAATAACATTTGAGGGGCTCTCTTCTAGAGGTCAGAAAGGTGAGAGATGGATCCTGAAGAGAAGGGGCCATACGGTGGCCCTTGTTCAAGGAAGACAAAGGGATACAATGAGGATCTGGATTCTCTGACCTGTGGAATCTATGTTGGTACCTAACTGATCACAGAGTTTATAGCAATTAAAGTAAGTGGGCCACATACAATCTGTATTTGGTGGGTTGAAATATCTTTCATTTTCTGGGTTGTAAAATATTTCCAATTTCTCTATACCCTTACAAACTCTTGCCATCATCAGATTATAAAATATCACCCAATTTGATATATATCAGATGGTGTTTCATAATTATTGTTTTGCATATTCCTAATTACTAGTGGGATTGATGTTCTGTTTATTGACCATTACATTTTCTATTTCTGTGATTTGCCTGTTCATATTTTACAATTATTTTTTTAAATGAGACTTTTTTCTTACCAATATTTAGAATTCTAAAAATTTTATTTTGAGTATTAATGTTTTATTTATTTGACTGGATCCAAATATTTTTCTCATTCTTTGCTCACCTCTTATTTTTGTATATTTTTTGTTCTTTTAAAAATATCATCAAATATACTCTTCTCATTTATTTCTTAATTATTTTTAAAACTCATTTTATTCATTTTAGTAGTATTATTTTTTGTATATTGGAGAAGAAATTATTCTATGCATTCATGGTATAAAGATATTATATATTTTCTAATATGTTTGTTTCTACATTTAATACTTTAATTTATTTGGAGTTATTTTTGGTTCTATTTTGAAAAGAATTAATTCAGTTATTTTAAAATATTAAAAAAAATTACCCAACCGTCTTTCCCTCAAAGATTTTTGATTGCCTATTAAGGTCCCAAATATATTTGGTTCTGTTTTTTAATTCTTGATTTTGCCTCATTTATCATTTATCTCTATGTAAATATGATGTTATCTTAATTATAGTTTTAAAATAATCTTTATTTCAAATCATGAAACTTCTTTTTTATGTTTTGCATCTTCTTCATGGCTGTTCTTGACATTTCACTTTTAGATGTGATTTTTTGGATCCAATTTTCAACTTCCAGAAGAAAATCTTCAGTGGATTTCTTTCGGAACTGTAGGAAATGTATTATTTTGTAAAATTTGATGTATACTTGATGTTTTTGTATTCCCTTCCATAAATATGATATACCTCTCCACTTATCCAAATATTTCTATACTTCTTTCAAAATATTTCAAATGTTTCTTTTCAGATTTTGCACATCTTTTATTATACTTATACCCAGGTGACAAAGTTTTTGCTATTATTTGGCTAGCATCTTTTCTGTTAAACTTTCAGATAGTTAATATGAGTAAATAGGAATGCTGTAATATTTCTGTGTTCATTTTGTTCCCCAAAACTAAGATACAACTCTTATTAGTTATAAAACGTGCTTATAGATTCTGTTAGTTTTTATAGATAAAGATTGATTTTCACTTTTATTCATGAAGCTAATGATACTATCTTCATTTATAATCATTACTAACTTGTATTCATTTTTCTTGTATCAGTGCACTAAGAATTCCAAAAAGTATTGAATTTGCTAATTAATATTTGGCATCCTTCTATTGTTCCAGATATTAAAAGAAATTCTACTAGGGTTTTCTCTTAAGTATGACATGGTCTGATTTTGTGGTTAAAATAATCTTTCATTCCTGGTTTTCTAACAGTTATTTCTAACAATTATTCTGTGTATTAATCAAGGAAAGTAAATTGCATGAATACATTTACAAGGTTTAAATATTTCATTTCTGAGATAAGCTCCGTTTGGTCAGGATGCAGTATTATTGCTATTCTTTTTCAATTTATGATTTTATATGCTAAATTTTATTTAAGATTTTAAAGCTATATATGTAATTGTGATTGTTTTATAAATTTAGTATTATTCTCTAGTTGGGTTTCAAATTTATTATCACTTCATAAATAGATTGGTTGATTTTTTTTTCTTTTTTTCTTTTGAAATATTTCTACAAGCTAAGAAAATCTGTGCTTTAGAATTTGGCAAAATCTTTTCAAGGTAATTTATGCTTTATTGTTGTTGAGAGTTGGATTAGAGATGTTCGATTATTACTGTAATATCTTTAATGATTACTGGTTTATACCGGTTTTCTATTTATTTTCTGTGAATTCTCAAGTTCCTAACTTCTACAAAATTGTCCAATTTGTATTTTTTCATTTTTTAGCATAAGTTTAAGTGTAATTTTCTTTTGTGAAATTACATATTTGCTGTTAGGTTTCTTCCTATATTCCCAATAGTGTTCATGACTTCTATTTTATAAAATCAGTTTTGTTCCAAGTTCCTATGTTTTATGGCTCTTCCAGGAATCAGCTTTTGGTTTCACTGATCATCTCACTTTTTCTCTGCTTTCTATTTTATTTAATTTTTAAATTGTATCTTTATTCTTTTATTCTTCTGCTTTTCCATGGGTCTTTATTACACTTTTCTAGATTTTAGAGTTGAATAATTTACTCAATTGTTTTTCTGCCTTTTTTGGTTGGGGAAAAACAAACTAAAGCTCCAACTTTCTTAGATTATTTTTGCTTTATCCTACAAGTTTTAATATATACTACATTGTGTTGTGCAGTTCTAAATATTTTATAACTTCCAGATATATGGTTTCTTTAGACTATTTTTTAATTATCGATTTCAAATGTAATTTTATTGTGGTCAGAAGTGTGGTGTTTATAATATCAATCCTTGGAATTTTTTGAGACTTCTTTTGTGACTTACTAAGTGGCCAAATTTTGTAAATATTTTATTAGTACTTAAAATACCTGCTCGATGCATGTAGTTTTTATTAAAAGTTTGTTAAAATCTCTAGGTCCAAATCTACTGATAAGTGTTAATATTTATTTTTAAATCACTAAGTTTTTATATTGCTTCTTTAAATACCTATCTTTTTATGAATATTCAAGTTCATAGTTGTTATTTCTTGCTGCTGGATTACTGCAGTTTTCAGAATTTAACATCCCATTGAATTTCTGTCAGTGCTTTTACCCTTAAATTGTGTTTTGTCTAGTATTATGACTGGCTTTCTTTGATTAATATTTCCATCAAGATTTTTTCCATCTCTTTATTTTCTGTGTTGTTTTAATGTGGGATATAACTTGATTAAACACATACATTCGCCAAACTAACTTCCCTGACTTTTCATGCATAAATTTAATTTATAAAAGTTTGCTGTGGTTACTTAGTTCTATCATCTTATTTAATGCTTTTAAATTTGCTTCTGTGGGTTTTGTTCTTTCATTCCTTTGATTCCATTGCTAACAGTTATTTTATTCTCATTTTCTTCTATTTGTTTAGGGAAAAAAAATCACTCTTATTTTTAAAATATATACTTATCTACATATAATTTAATAGACTTAAAAGTAGAAATGAGTATTATCTTCCTTGTTAGTATAATCTAGCATGATAGCCAAATCATTTTTGAACCAAATAAAAATTATTTTCTCCTATCAACAATGATTTACCAAATTATTTTATTGAATACTCAGCTCACACACCCCAATTTTTTCCATCTAGATTTACCCACCTTTTTTTTTACTGCCTAAATACAATGGTAATGCATTTTATCAACTCCCAGAAGTTTTCTATTAGTACAACTATTATTTATTTGTAGAAAGTACAAACTATTCTTTGATAGCTTTGAATCTACTTTTATTTGCTGATCAAAATTTGCAATGCCCTTTGAGTCTATAGTTTCTATAATTCTTAAAATACCTTAAACTTTATATTTCAAATACTACTGGTCTGTCATTCTTTTTCTTTTCTACTTCTAAAATGGCCATCAAAATAGTATTTATTGTTGGGCACGTGGGTGGCTCTGTCAGTTAAGCGGCTGCCTTTGGATCCGGTCATGATCCCAGAGTTCTAGGATTGAGTCCCCAGATTAGACTTCTGCTCAGCAGGGAGCCTGCTTCTCCCTCTCCCTCTGCCTGCCTCTCTGCCTACTTGAGCTCTCTGTCTGTCAAACAAATAAATAAAATCTTCAAAAAATATGGTATTTATTGTTTATTGCATACTTAATATTTGCCAAAAATTTCTCTAAAAATATTTCAACTATAGTTAACCTTGAACAGCAGGGATTTGAATGGCATGGATTCACCTATATGCAGATTGTTTTTCAATAAATACCGTACAGTACTATAAATATATTTTCTTTTTTCTTGCTTTACTGTAAGAATACAGTATATAATAATATGACATACAAAATATGTGTTAATTGACTCTTTATGATATTGATAAGCCTTCTGATCATCAGTCAGCTATTAGAAGTTAAGTTTTTCAGGAGCCACTTATGTGTGGGTTTTCAACTATTCAGGGTATTGGTGCCCCTAACCACTATGTTGTTGGGGAGTCAACTGTAATTCAATCTCACAATTACCCTCTGCATTAAGAATATCACTATTTTATACATAAAGAAACTGGGCTACAGATGTCTAAAAAGACCCAGACAAAAAGAATTAGAACTTGGTTCATATCTGTGATATTAACAGTGAGCCTCTGGGATACACTGTAGAGTCTGTCAGTCTGTCTTCTGTTTACTTTCATTCTCTTTTCATATTTTTCCATCTTTGTACTGTTTATTTTTTTTTATTATTTTTTTTATATAATTTTATTTTTTATAAACATATATATATATATATTTTTTTTCCCCCAGGGGTACAGGTCTGTGAATCTCCACGTTTACAAACTTCACAGCACTCACCATAGCACATACCCTACCCAATGTCCATAACCCCCCCCAACCCCCCTCTGCCCAGCAACCCTCAGTTTGTTTTGTGAGATTAAGAGTCACTTATGGTTTGTCTCCCTCCCAATCCCAACTTGTTTCATTTACTCTTCTCCTACCACATTAACCCCCCATGTTGCATCTCCTCTCCCTCATATCAGGGAGATCATATGATAGTTGTCTTTCTCCGATTGACTTATTTCGCTAAGCATGATACCCTCTAGTTCCATCCATGTTGTCGCAAATGGCAAGATTTCATTTCTTTTGATGGCTGCATAGTATTCCATTGTATATATATACCACATCTTCTTTATCCATTCGTCTGTTGATGGACATCTAGGTTCTTTCCATAGTTTGGCTATTGTAGACATTGCTGCTATAAACATTCGGGTGCACGTGCCCCTTCGGATCACTACGTTTGTATCTTTAGGGTAAATACCCAGCAGTGCAATTGCTGGGTCATAGGGTAGTTCTATTTTCAACATTTTGAGGAACCTCCATGCTGTTTTCCAGAGTGGTTGCACCAGCTTGCATTCCCACCAACAGTGTAGGAGGGTTCCCCTCTCTCCGCATCCTCGCCAGCATCTGTCATTTCCGGACTTGTTAATTTTAGCCATTCTGACTGGTGTGAGGTGGTATCTCATTGTGGTTTTGATTTGTATTTCCCTGATGCCGAGTGATATGGAGCACTTTTTCATGTGTCTGTTGGCCATCTGGATGTCTTCTTTGCAGAAATGTCTGTTCATGTCTTCTGCCCATTTCTTGATGGGATTATTTGTTCTTTGGGTGTTGAGTTTGCTAAGTTCTTTATAGATTCTGGACACTAGCCCTTTATCTGATATGTCGTTTGCAAATATCTTCTCCCATTCTGTCAGTTGTCTTTTGGTTTTGTTAACTGTTTCCTTTGCTGTGCAAAAGCTTTTGATCTTGATAAAATCCCAATAGTTCATTTTTGCCCTTGCTTCCCTTGCCTTTGGCGATGTTCCTAGGAAGATGTTGCTGCGGCTGAGGTCGAAGAGGTTGCTGCCTGTGTTCTCCTCAAGGATGTTGATGGATTCCTTTCTCACATTGAGGTCCTTCATCCATTTTGAGTCTATTTTCGTGTGTGGTGTAAGGAAATGATCCAATTTCATTTTTCTGCATGTGGCTGTCCAATTTTCCCAACACCATTTATTGAAGAGGCTGTCTTTTTTCCATTGGACATTCTTTCCTGCTTTGTCGAAGATTAGTTGACCATAGAGTTGAGGGTCTATTTCTGGGCTCTCTATTCTGTTCCATTGATCTATGTGTCTGTTTTTGTGCCAGTACCATGCTGTCTTGATGATGACAGCTTTGTAATAGAGCTTGAAGTCCGGAATTGTGATGCCACCAACTCTGGTAGTAAACAAAACAAATATAGTTCCTCCTCAAAAAATGCCATAAACTCTGGTGTTGGATCATATATTAATATAATGATCACCCAAAAGATCATAAAATTATAATTCTAATTTTAGTAGCAGAATTTCATGGTGCAATGAAATAATACAATAGTAGATTCTGACTAGGTTAAAAGGGTTGAAAGGTCTTATCTAATAAAGTAATGATTTATGATGAAAAATAAAAATGAATATAAGGCAAACTCAATGAAGAGAGGGATTAAGGATATCATCCAAAGGAAAAAAGGGAACATTTTCAAAATCTCTGTGGCAGAATGTAGACTAGATCATGTAAGGAACTAAAAACAGTGCTGTGATTGCAGAGAATAAAGGGTTCCAATTTTGAGATGAAGTTAAATAAGTAAAGTAGCCTGGGAACCAAGTATGCAGTGCCTTGTAGGATTTCAGACTTTACTTCAAGATCAGTGGAAATTCACTGAAGGTTTTCAATAGAGATGTGACATGATCAGACTTGTATTTGGGGGGAAAAGGTATTAAGATTGCTATGGAAAGTAGATTTGAAAGAAACAAGAATGGATATGTGTAGAGTGGCGTAGTTAGGAGGGTATTGTAGCTCAGGCTAGAGATGATGAGTTTGAACTAGAATAGTTGCTATGGTTATATGGTTGCCATGGTTATAGAAGGAAATAAATAGACCTGAGAAATATGTAGATAAAATCAACAAGTCTTAGTAGCAGATTTGATATAGTGAGTGGGTTATGCAAAATCAAGAGTGACTCTTAGGGTTTGGCTTGTTTAATTTAGTGGAACATGAAATCATTAATAAGTATTGGCAGGGGGATTCCATTTCTGGGTTTATTTTAGAAATATGAATTTTAAGATGTCTTTGATTTATCCAAATGAAGAATTCAGTAGGAGGTACAGGTTCACAGTTCAAAGTTGTGATCTATGTTTAAGGTATAAATTTTGGGGTCATCTGAATGTTAATAGATAAAGATATGTGTAGATGAGATCATCTAGGAGGAGTACATGAAATGAGGAAAGAATAGGACTAAAGGAAAGTCTTTGATTTGTTCTATATTTTATCACTGGTTAGAGAAAATTCAGGCTGAGACAGTAGAGAGCTGGACAAACCAAATAGGTCAGAAAAAAAAGCTTTAGAAATTGTGTTATTCTGGAAATCAAGGGGAAAATACTAATTCCAAAAGGAGATGAAAATGTTGATCAAATTAGATGAAAATCAAATATTTTCCATTAGATTTGGTGATGCTAAAGTTATTACAATCATATTTAAATCTATCTCAGTAGAATACTGGTGGCATATGTCAGGCTGGAGGAGGTTACATGTTTAAAATAATTAAAAAGAATTGGAAAAAAAAGAATAAGAGGAGAGAGAGAGAAAAAAATACGAATATTCAAAATCTCTGAAAAAACAATAAAAAAGAAAAAGATCACAAATCTATATATGCATTTCATGAAATCTTTTCTAAAATAAAAGAAGAATTGTATCTGCATAATAAAGGAACATACCATCTTCTGGGGAATGTGACTGAAATTAGATCTTATAGGGATATATCTTAAAACAGTGACTGGGTTTCTAAGATTAAAAAATAGAAACTCTTGTAGGCAAACCAGACAAAAGATCAAAATTTGTTTTGTGCCTAACATAATCAGAATTGAAGTAAAACTCATACTAAAAAAATGCAGACTTCATGTGTACTATTTGATGATTTTTGACAAGCGCATTGCCATGTAATCACTGAATTGAGATGGAGAACATTACCACCTAAAATTTTCTAATGCCTCTTTCTTGTCATTATCATCTCCAATAAACAATTTTTGTATTTCCATCATCACATAGTAATTCATGTAATGCAATTACACAACATATACTGCTTTGTGGCAGTTTTTCTTTTCCTTTTTTTCTTTTTTCCCACTCAACATAATATTTAGGAGGTTTATCCATGTTGTGACATTGCTGAATGGTATTCAGTTGTATCAATATATTGGATTAGTTTATTTGCTCTTCTGTTGTCAATTGGTGTATCCAGTCACCTTTTATTTTAGGAATTTAATATTATTATTGTCAATTACTAGAAGTACATTATTTAATTAAAAACAAGTGCCCATTTAAAATTTACACCAGTTTTTAAATTAGGTATATATTTTGTACTATAGTAAAATATATATAATATAAAATTTACCATTTTAATCACTTTTTTTTTTTAGATTTATTTATTCATTTCAGAGAGAGAGAGTACGAATTGTAGGGGCAGATGGAGAGGGAGAGAGATCTCAAGCAGACTCTGTGCTAAGTTTGGAGCTTGACATGGGGCTCAATCCCACGACACTAAGATCATGACCTGAGCTGAAACCAGGAGCTGGACACTCAACCAACTACACCACCCAGGTGCCCCACATTTTAACTATTTTTAAATGATCAGTTCAAAGGCATTAAAACATTTACATTGTTGTGCAGTCATCACCACCATCCATCTCCAGAACTTTTGTTTTTATGTTGCAGATTGAAACTCTGTGCTCATTAATCAATAACTCTTCATTTATCCCTTTTGTCCTGCCCCTGGCAAACATCATTATATTTTCTCTATGATTTTGACTATTCTAGGTGCCTCATATAACTGGAATCATACAGTTTCTGTCCTTTTGTAATTGGTATATCTCACTTGGCTTAATGTCTTTTCATCCACGTTGTAGCATATGCCAGAGTTTCCTTTCTTTTTAAGACCAAGTAATATGTCACAGTATGCATATTTCATTTATCTATTCATTTGTTGATGAATACTTAGGTTGTTTCTATCTTTTGGCTATTGTGAATATGCCCCATTTTACATTCTCATCAGCAACGCACAAGATTCCAATTTCTTCACAATCTTGACAGCACTGGTTATTATTATTATTTTTGATAATAGCCCCTCTAAGGGTGCAAAGTTGCATCTCATTGTGGTTTTGATTTCTACTTCCCTGAGGATTAGTGATATTCAGTGTTTTTTCAAGTATTTATTGTCATTTGAAGGAATAGTAATTTAAGTTCTCAGCCCATTTTTAATCAGGTTTGTTTGTTTGTTTCTTGTTGAGTTGTAGGTGTTGTTTATATATTAGAGATATTAACTCCTTTTCTAGATATGGTGTGCAAATGTTTGGCAAGTAACCTGTAAGGATAAAAAATCATGATGGCCTTCGATTTCTACAAAAGAACACTTAATACAATAGAAAAGTTGAGTAAAATATCCAAGACAATCTAGGACAGAAAGTGTGAGCCAAGGATGTTTGACCTGACAAGCTTCCTTCAAGTGTATAAGCTATAGAAAAACCAGTAATAAACACTCAAGAACTCAGGAAATATTGTTTCCCTAAAAAGTCAATGAATTTACCAGTGTATTAATCTCAGTCAACCAAAGTGTGTGGTGAGCACAGAATATATTTAATTGTAGAAATGAGATTAAAACAAATGTAGACATTATGATGAAAGAGAAAGGTTAAGCTGTATATTACTTTAAAGTAGAAATTTCATAGCTTATACAAAATTAAACATTAGTAGGGAAAATGGTAGGAAAGACAACAGTTATACTGATGAAATTATTCCTAAGAGTCAGTAGAGAAACAACCTAGTTTCATCTCTACTAATCATGTTCAAAAAAGTAGAAGTATATTTAAATGTGCCAAATAGTTGGAAAGTTAATACTTTCAGAGGAGTGCTATAAATTGATTAACATTTTAGTATTCTTTGTATGTTTACTTAGATGGAAGATCAAAGGTATATTAAAACTAGGGAATGCAGGGGCACCTGGGTGGCTTAGTTGATTAGGCTCCTGACTCTTGATATCGGCTCAAGTCATGATCTCAGGGTTGTGAGATCAAGCCCCCTGTGGTGCACTTCCCTGGGTATGGAGCCTGCTTAAGACTCTCTCTCTCCCTCTCCCTCTCCCTTTGCCCCTCCTTTCACTCAATCTCTCTATCTCTCAAACAAAACAAAACAAAACAAAACAAAAAAAACTAGGGAATGTAGAGATTGCAAGAAAGGAGAAAAAGCAATGTAAGCATTTAGAATATATAACAAAAATAAAACAATATTTGGCATGTAAGTGAATTTAGTGGTAAAGCTTAGTGAAGAAAAGAAAATAATTCTGAGAGCTTTGCTTGGAAGGTTGATGAAAGAAGGTGACGCTTTCTGAGTCCAGGAAGATTAGCATAAGAGGAGACTTGAGAGGAAATGTGAACATTTCTGTCTTTCTATGTTGATGTTGATTTAGTCGGATTATCACCTGGTCTACTGGCTATGTCAATTTCAATTCCAAGTGACTCCAAGTAAGAAAGCAACACTCAATTGAAAGGACAAATTCAAGGGACAGATATTGATCAACTTTGTTTTCTGTTTACTCATGGAAAGAAACGATGTAGATAAGTCTCTGGAAAATAAAGAAAACTACAGGAAATCCAGGACAATGGGGTGCGTGATAGGTGTGCATAGAGTTAATGGAAGTTAGGAGGATGGAGTAAGGGTAATTAGGTGAAACTGAGTCTTGATGCCTCTATTTCTGAAAAACCAACAGGTGGTTGGAGTTACAAGAGGACTTCATTTGTCTATTAAGAAACACAGATGCTATCTTTTATCAACACTAAATAAAGTTTATGCTTCAAAGAAGATATATCACAACCTATGAAGAAATATTTTTAAGCTGAAAGAATGAAATTGATCAAGCTAATAATAGGTCATAAAATAAATCCAAAATGATATAAGGAAACATGGTTAAGAAACATAGAAATAAGAGTTGCTATTAACATCTATTCAAAATGAAGTGCATATGACACAATATTAAGGAACATGTATACATATAATTCTCAATATATAACAACTATTACATGTAATGGGAATATGTGTTACTATTATCTTCTTGCAGTGTTTTTATTAAATAGGAAAAGTACATCCAGACTTACATATGTATTTTTGAGCTATTATGAAGATAGACCCATTTAAAAAAGACAAGTGGCTCTTTTGTATGACTAAGATAAAAAGGATTTTTGAAAAAAGAGCAATAATTTACAGAAAGATAAAAACTGCAGGCAGAACAATGAGTAGCTGTTCTCCTTATCTGCTAAGAACAAAACAAGAGAAAATAGGCCTCTGTTGTAGACAAATGGATTTAAATTTTGTGTAAGTTAAAACTTCCTAACTGAAAGAGTTTTGAGATACCGGTTTTTGTTTTCAAAATTATTAAGTGTAAGGATTCCTGGGTGGTTCAGTTTGTTAAGTGTCCCAGTCCTGATGTCAGCTCAGGTCATGAACTCAGGAACCTGAGATCAAGCCCTCAGTTGGGCTCCATGCTTAGTGGGGAGTCTGCTTGAGATTCTCTTTCTCTCTCTCTCTCTCTCTCTCTCTCCCTCTGCCTCTCCCCCTGCTTGCTTACAATCTCACACATGTGAGTACCCTCTCTCTCTCTCTCAAAAAAAAAAAAAATCTTAAAAAATTATTAAGTGTAAGTCCTGACTCTCATTTATGTTTTTAGCAATGCCAAAATGACATAAGGCTGAACTTTGCATAAGCTTGCTGTGATATTCTTAATATTTCTGTTAAAGTATATAAAGACTTCTTATACAAAGAATACTGACCATTTTATCTGTATCAACTTTAAACAACAGAGCAAATGATCTTTAATTGTATCAGGAGAATTTGGTTAACTACCGAGAAGAATTTCCTGCTGGAGAGGAATGTTAAGCATGGAAATGAAATCCTATGGGGGACAGGAAATAATAATAGAACACAGGATGATGAGGCACAGCTGTATGATGGTTGGATAGGAATTCACTGCTGAATTTGTCAGCTGGGTGTGCCCAGGGAGGCCGGTTCAAACACCAGTCACCATAAGAGTGGAGGGCAAATGAGAGAGTGGGGACTTAGGATATGAGAAATGGCTTGGGATCACTTCAAATCTTTCAAGCCCATGCTAGACTATCAAACAAGTTCAGGGCTCAAGCTGTTGTGTTCACTCTGTTCAAATCTCCCTCCAAATCAGGAAGACTTCTAGGACAGGTAAGAGTTGACCTAACTGTTAGGTTAAGTGCTAGGTAACAACTTCACAAACATTATCTTATTTAACCATTACAAGGAACTTGATAAGGAAAAGGAAGAAGGTATTATTGCAAAAGAAGATATTGAGACTTTGGATATTAGAACTTTACCCGATTTCTCATAACAGGTAAAGCATGCCAGTCTTCCTCTAGAGATCGTACTTAATCATTATTCTATATATTGATTAAATTTTATTTTGAAAATATAGCAAATTTTAGTAAGTATGGCTTAAACAAGACAAACTATTAGACTTTTTAATTTATTTACAGTTATTGATTTATTTATAAAATTATAAAAGTTTAGAGAAATGTAATTTTTCATTAGTAAATTATTACATGTAGTTACTGATAAAATGTCTAATTTCCTTATTATGTTATGCTAATTTCAGATTTTTAAAAACCTTATTAAAATGCATCCATTATTTGCTAGAGTTAAAAGATTAGTTGTTCCCCCTTATGCATGAGAAAATGGAATAATCCTCATTTCTGACAATTTTTGAAGTAACTGTGCTCTAGAGGAAAAACAAATTTCAATCATATAAGATTTGCCTTTCAATAACACATTTATGTCCTTTATTTGGCCTCCAGTAAAATATGATTATGTTAGATCACATTTCCTTAGATATATACAAATTAGGCATATTGCACAATGGCTAGGAATTACTTTCCTAATGTTTCACAATAGCTAGAATTAATTGAAATCCTTTAGGGTATATGAGGCCGGAAGTGTGTCGTGTTCATGGTATAGTAGGAAATAATTAGATCTGTAGTGAAGAGACACTCCCAATTAAATCTTTATGGGGAAATGATTCTGAAATTAGCTCTAAGAAAATTGAATGGAAGCAGATCACAGGCAAAATGCAATACTCATGCATAATATTAACAAGTATATTTTATATCTATGCATGGAACTATCTTATCTCCCTTTGAATCAGGTGATAATTTGTGTGACATATTAGACAAAGTTAGGTCTATACCAGGAATAAAAAAAGCATGGAAAACATTTTTGTCACAATGGGAGGTAAAGTTAATAGCAACAGTCAAACTCTTACTTGTAATCATCAAATTCATGTATAAACCTTAATAGGAAAATTTATTAATGTAGTTAGTATTCTAGAATTCATATGAAACAGATACAAACTGATACTGAAATTTCTTTTTATTTCAGTTTTATTGAGATATAATTGACATACTCATATATAAGTATAATGTGTCCAGCATAATGACCTAACTTACATATACTATAATTCTCACGATAAGTTCAGTTAACATAAGAAAAATCTTGTTAGATTCTGGAAGTTGTTTCTAAATCTCTCTGTTATTATTTAATTAATACAGGATTTACTAGGCTACATGAAAGATACTATATAAGATTTTCTATTTCTAAGTTGATTGATAAGATTTATAACATAAAAGTGTCTTGAAGTCACATGAAACAGGATACATTTTGAAAAAGTCTGAAGTAAGCATATGTGTGTAAACCCCTGAAATTCTTGTTTTATTGCCTTACCTTGGAAGTGCTAGGACAAAATCTCCTTTTTCTTTCATTTCTTGCCAAAAATGTCTAAATAATATAATTTCAAAGTATAAAATGTTTATACAACTCTTGATGTAACTGAAGTGTATTTGGGAGGAAATTTCCAGTTTTATAAATGAGAATATTTAGATGCAGAGAAGTTATGTAACTGGCCAATTGTACAAAGTCTGGTTGCTGGCTACACCTGTGTAATGAAAACTGAATTCAGTACTCCTATCGTAGAAGCTCCAATTTGTACACAGAACCAAAATGCTTTTAGTGGGTAGTTGCTTGCTTGTATTTGTCCATCCTTGGACAAATGCTCAATGCATATTGAATAGGAACACTCTAAAAGTTAAATTTGAGGACATTTATACCCATGCTGAGGTGCGACTTTAAATGCTTTCCTGGACATTATTGACATTCAGTTATTGTGTAGAAAGAGTGTGGCCTCCAGGTTTTTGCCATAATATTCCAATTATAATTTACATAGTGCTTCCAGTGATTGGCAAGGAGACTGCAGTGTTATTCACATGTGGAAATTCAGTCCTCGATGAGTAAGCTATTATGTATAAAAGGAAGCATTTTAAGCAAATTGATTTTCTGTGTAGGGCTTTAGCCCAAAAGGACTTCTCTGTACAAAAATCAAGATCAATAGTTCTAAGCAAAGCTAAATTGAATCATGTCATTGCTTCAATTTTATAATAGTTTTAACGTAGGATAAATAATAAACTTGCGTTGGAACCTTTCTTCCTGGTCGTCCTAATTTCAATAACAATCCGTGTGTATTTCATCACCCCACTTGCTGTTGACACCAGAACCGTAAGTAGAATAACCAGTAGAGGAGGCAGACCTGATGCGTGACGACCAAGGGCAGCGTGCCCGACGTGCCTTGTCAACTATTTAACCAAAACACTGGTGAGACTCAACTCTATGATAATTAACCTTGCAATTTGTGAACGTCATGTGAAAAAAGAAAATGAAGAGAGCAATTCCGGTCACCATGGGGGAGTTGAGGTTAATGTTTGGGTAGCTTTGCGTTAGTGTATTAAATTAAGACTAATGATAATTATATTTTTAAAGGACGGGTGTGGTATCTCCAAAGAGGAGGGGTTAGTTGGCTTTAGAGAATTATTCAGACAATTCAAGCTTAAATGCACAGTTGTCCCGATAACAGAAATATTTGGAAGAGATAGAGTGAAGGCAAATCATTAACCACAAGAAGGAAGTGGAGGTAGCATTTTTTGGGTGCCCTCTGTGTGCTGGGCAGTGAGCATACTATCCTGCATATTCATCAAGCCCATAAAACAAGGATTTTTCAACTCCTGCTATGGTGGGGGTCAGATATATAAGGTTGGACGAGAAAGAGTTTATGCTGTTTTAGAGCTTACAATAACCTTGCAGTGGGTGTCCAAGTAGCCCCAATTTATGCTGAAGAGAACAAGGGCTCTGAGAAGTGAAATAACTCATTCAAAGTCACCCTTTGAGAAGTGACCAGGAAGGGATCCAAACCCATGTCTGTCTGTCTTCAAAGCCTGACATATTCTCTGTCACAGTGCCATGAACAAAGTCTGATAAATAGTATTTGCTCACATATATCGGAACTCACATGCTTGCAACTATTCGTTTCGCAAATTTCCAGGCCCCTAAATTTCTCTGGGATTTAAAAAAAAAAATAATAATGAAATAAAGGAAAAAGAAAAAAAAAAAAAGCAGTTCATTTTTCAAATCTTGGCAGGTGCTTATGTCTGGGCCTGAGTACATTTCATTACATTTCACTGTCACACATAAAAGCCTTTTTTAAACCGTAATTTGCACATATTTTTGAAAATTAATTTAATAAAATATTCACTGAAAACAAAGATTAATTACTCCAGGTTTGTCAGCCAACATAACCGAGTGATGACTGTGGCTTTCTTTTTTGAAACAGTTGTTACTTAGACACAAATTATGATGCATTTTTGGAAGCAGATAATTCCTAAATTCATATTAACTGCTTCATAAATCATAGGCCAACTGAAAAATTAATGAAAATGCACTAACGTGTAGGTGTGTGCAAAAGGAGGCAAATCTGAAGCTAAAAACGAACACAACTTGCAAGCCCTTTATTGCTTCAGAAATTTGTTAACTCCACCCTTGATCTCATTTAGGAAAGATACTTTTGGTAAGAAATTTCTGAAATACTTGTATTTTTTAGTCATGGGAAGTTGTTTAATTATCTCCTTTTTGAAAAGCTAGTTTGAAAATATTGAAGCATGTATAAATACCCTGAAATATTTCATATTTTTTTTAGTCAGAGAAAATTGTATATACTTAACCCTTCCTTTTAAAAATGACTTGGTGAAAAAAATGAAATGTGTGGACTATGCTGAGTCTCTGTTTGGGAAATGAGTGTGTGGAGGATCCGTGAACAGCACCTTCTGTATGTGTCTCTGATCCGTTCAAGGGCAAAGGTCCTTCCCTGCAAAGCTTGATCCTGTTCGCTGCATTATACAACTGCTCAGTGGCTTCTGCTATGGACCAGGCATCAGTGCGTGTACTTGGGGCATTACTTCAGGTACTTAGTGAATAAAACAGGAAAGAAAAAGTAGGAAGCCCTGCCCTCATGGCACTTACATACCCTCTTTATGCCAGGTTTCTGCAAATATATTCTTTCCTACTTTATTGCTGTTACTCCCCTTCCTCCCAGGAATCCTTTATTGCTAATGTTCTTGGAGGCTTTAATGACATCCTTCTCTCTATATAAGAATTTTCCCGTGTAACCTTCAACTGTCTTCTCTAGTTTGCTCTGAGATCTCTGTCTTCTTATCCTGGCCTCTCCTGCACTCTCAGTTCATATGACCAGGAGCTTACGTAAGTCCATCTGGAAATCTTGAAGTCGCTTCTCACACAGTGGGTCCTGAATTAAAGCATGATTACCCTTTCCTTCCCTTCCAAGGAAACCTTTCCTCAGTGCCCCTTTTATTCCCTAGTAGCATCATCACAGACCAAGAAGTCACCCAATATAAATGTCTAGAGCCTGAGTGATTAATAGGTCAGATTTCCGGACTCTGGCAGCCTGTGTTTCTATTCCAACTTTGCCAATAATTAGCTTAGTAATATGGCAACCGACTTAACCTATTGGAGCCATAATTTGCTTATCTGTAACTTGAGGATTAAGGGTGCTAGAAAGATTGACAGAGGTGATGTGATTAAGAGTTCAGCACCTAGGAAGATATAAATAAAAAGTAGCTTTTGGTATTGGTTTTCCCTTTATTATCATACTTTTATAGCTACCACTGGTCAGTCATTTCAAAGTCTACTTGGCTCAAAGTCCTTGGATTTTGCAACGCTTTGGGGGGCTTCTCCTGGCTTTGACGGGGTCTGAGCACCAGCACTTCCAATTGCCCTGCAAAGAAATTTCAACCAGAGCACCTCTGATGTTAGGTGATTTATTTAATGGAGTTCAGTTTTGAATTTTGATTGCAATGCATTCTACTCTTGAACGCAATTTTACAAATCAATGATGTACTCCTAGTGATGCTCCTTTGTTTTTCTATTCAAATCTACTTTTTTCAAATACTACACTTGAAGAGCCAAACTTCCCACTTGGCACTGAATTTTTCCTTAGCTCAATCCTTGAAGTGTGTGCATTTGGCTCAGACCTGCTGTCTTGTAGGATGAATTGTCCTGAGAAAAATTCTACATTTTGTAAGGCATGCTGTAGAATATAAGGGAGGTGACATTGCCTTCTTTCCCTGAGACTGCTCTAGTTAGATCGAGCTAGAACTATGGCATTAATTAAAACGAGGCTCCTTTCGTCTTTATGCATTGCACACATTTGCAAAGCTACTAGTCTCCAACGACAAAGCACAATCTCCCCCCCCCCCCCCCCCCCCCCACACACAAAAAAGAAACAAAAAAAAAACTTCATGAAAATGAGCCAAGGATAATTACTAGTTTTTTGACATATCAGTTTCTAATGAATGTGTTATTTATTTTGAAATGCCAGTGGCATGTCTGTTTTTTTAAAGATTTTATTTATTTATTTGAGAGAAGAGAGAGAGAGCAAGCACAAGCAAGGGGAGGGGCAGAGAGAAAGGGAGAGGCAGACTCCCTGCTGGCTGGATCCTGGGATCCTGGGATCATGACCTGAGCCAAAGGCAGATGCTTCACTGGCTGAGCCTCCCAGGCGCCCCACCAATGGCATGTCTATTCAATGAAAACCTCCAACGTTGTCTCTAGAATGCCTGTACTATCTCACGGTGCAAAAAAATGTATATGGAGCCAAAATGTACATGCTATATGGAATGTGAATTCATTGATAAGTTTAGTAATTAAATGAGTGAGGCAGTGAGCAACTGATGTTTATATATACTTTAATTATAGATTTTGGTCAAAATACAGATGTGTGAAATTAAAATTTCATTTTTTTCTATTACTGAATGTAATTTACAACTTGAGTCCCTATTTCTGACTCACTCAAGTTTCCACTAAGTAAACTCAAATTAGTGTTCACCATTTCTGGTTTTTACTCAAAGGCTGTCCCTCTCACTTGTCCTCAGAATACACCTAAATTAGAAGGTTTGTGTTACTGCGTGATCTGGATGATGCGTAGACGGTGAGAATGTGGGCACCTTCTTGACCATGAGCAACCTTTGGCCTCTTTTAGACTCTGCAGAGATGTAAATCATGATGTCAGGTCTTTGATCATTGGTCTCACTGGTCTCATTTTCTACAGCATCAATAAGTTGATCCACAGCTGACCTTGGCCACATACCAATGTGATTCATGCCACATACCCTCACTGAGTGTGTTCCCCTAGTCACCATAAAGAGATATTGCCTTATCTGGCATTCCTCTCTCAACTCCTTTAATCTCATCTGGCTCTCTATCCTGGAAAATATTCAGAAAGATTACCAATGTTTTTCTGGAAGGATGGAAGACTTGGGGATCTGTTTCAGATCTTCTTTTCCTAGACACATCCCCTCACTTTCTGCTTTTTGATGAGAACTCATGTTGGTACAGGGAACTTTCATCTGTTTCTTCCTCCTTGGCTCTCTGGTTTCCCTGTTATTATTCCTCAGGTGCAGAGAATTGGGTTTATTCCTCTCTAGCCCATGACACATCACCATCATTGATCCATGCAGGACATTTCTAGGTATACATAACAGTGTATGTTATCTCATACAGGTAGAACGATATGAAACTGATATTTTCTTATAGTAAAAATGGCCAAATATTGGCACTTTCATATGGTCCAATTTAAACAAACCCATTTCCCTGGTGACAAATGACTAGTCTGTGGCCAATTTCCTGCAAAGACCAGCAGTACATTAATGAACATGCTTGTGTACCTGGCATATATGCCAAGAAATGAGACTGTTGGGTAATGCTCACTTCATTTCATTAAGAACTAACAGTTTGTTTTTGAGAATAGCTGTACTACTTCTCCAGAAGTCATAGGATAGCGCCATCTCAAACATCACCAGGGTGGCAAGAAATAAATCCCTATTACACCTGGACCTCTCCAAACCCTTTTGGTGCATTTCCCCTTTCCTATAAACCAGGGCTTAGCCAAAAGGGAGGATGCTCTGTTCTCTGTGGATGGCAGGAGTTGTGTGGATTAGCAATTACAATACAAAAAGAAATCTTGGTTAATATTCCTAAATTATATCTCATTATATGTGGCTTCATGAGGAAGTCTCTTAGTTCTAATGACAAAATCCCAACTTGAATTATTTTAGTCAAAAAGAAAAGATTGAAGGTCTAAACTACAGAGAGTACAGATGCATTTGGAATAAAAAAATATTAGGAGCGCAAACTGTAACAGGACATTTTCCTTCTCTAGTCCTTGTCACTTGCTGCCTGTCAGCTTGTCTTTTACTGGCTCCCCCCCCCCCCCCACAAATAGTGGGAAACTGTGGTTGACAGCTTCTGAGTTTTATCCCATAATTTTTTTTTCCACCTGAGAAAGTTTACCTTTGTCACTTCGATTCATTTTAAAAATTCCATGGGAGTTCCCTGACATTCCTAGGTTAAATGAGTGCTCATTTCTGGATCACTCGACTTTAGTCAGGGAGGCCTAGGGTTATGTAGGCACATTTTAGTTTTGAGGGTGTCATGTGAATGGGGAAGAAGTTCCAGGAGAGAGGAAAGGCAGGTTACTTGGTGGGCTTCGAGGCTGGGGAGTAAGCAACAGTGTCAGGGTTACGTCACGTGCAGCCACACTGCCGGAGGAGCAGTCACGAGGCCATCACCACTGGAAGCAAGTTTCTGCCAGTCCTTTTCTCTTGTTCTGTGCTCCTCTTTGGCCACCTAACACCATTGTGAAGCTTCTTGGAGAAGGTTTTCTGGAATCTCTCCTAACACAGAAGTGTCTTAAGTAAAACCAAATTCAGCCAGAAAAAGTGCCTTTTGACCTTGCTGCTACACAAACCATTGTTAAAAAGGAGATCCATGGAAACAAAACGTTTATATTCCCTAGCTTTCCAGAAGAGTTATTACAATGATTCTGCACATCAGAAATTGTTTTCTTCAGGATACCAGAGCAGTATCTATTTTCTAATCAACAGATGAACTTTAAACTGGATAAATCCTGCTAATACTGATGTAAGATGTACTTATTTTTAAGATACATTTGGGAGGGAAGGTAACGGGGTGGGGGGCAGTGAGGCAGGCATCAACCATCAACAACTACACAGGTTCAGTCTTTGTCTATAGTTAATGGCACAGGTGTATAAAAGAATTGTATATTTTTTCTGTATGGCTTTTTTCCTCTCTCTCTCTCAGACTCTCTTTTTAAGTGTCTCAGACTAACCTCCTGTGGCCAATTGTGGGTTGAAGATAATTAGCCTTTAATTATCACCAGTTACATTTTCACCTGTTCCACTTGCATATCCCCCAGAACTTCTAGTTTTCCAATTAGCGTACTCATCCTCCAACAAGCAAGGGTGGGGGAACAGCCTCTCCCTTTGGGAACGAACCCCATCCCCACTAACCTTTCAAGTCATATTTTAGCTCGTGTAAGAACACCCTGGAGAGGATCGACTTATTTTTATTTGTAGTATCTGTCTGCAGAATCTCAGATCAAATGTGTGCCCTCAGTGTAGCAGCTGAATCCAGGTAGACATTGGGAATACCATCTCTGGGGAGATCAGAATCATGAATGTTACTGGAGAGAATAGAAGAATTAAAATTCATTCAAAGAGGCAAAGCCTTATTTGCAATTTAAAAAAGAATTTTCTTCTCTGTTTTCCTTTTCTTGGTTGCATATAGATGAAAGTCAAATGCAGAACAGTGGAATGGGGGGAAAAAGACTCTGAGAGTTTTTTTCATCTTCATCAGGGAACTGAGTCTATATGTCATTCAAGCAAGAGATAAAAAGGACCCTTGGCTCACGCTGAGGAAGGTGATGGTGGTGTAAGCTTACAAGAAGTAAAATAAATAAATAAATATATAAATGGGTAGACAAACTTATACAGTTGAGAAGAACACATGGGCAACAAGCTGGGAAATGTAAAATAAAACATTCACTAATCCTCCAGAAGAATATTGCCAAGGGGTAAGGGCTAACTCACTTCACAGAACTTTCGAGGTTCTAGTTATCATATGGTGTCATATATACTTGATAGGAAAACTATAGGGAATCCTTTAGAAAGACTCTTTGGGGAGCACATACTCACTGACATGCTAATCATTTATCAGGATGCAAATAATCTAATGAAAATGTAGTCAGGATCCCCAGAGAAAATAATTTCCTTTCCATTACTGTGTATGATACAAATACCCATATCATTTTCCTTGGAAATTACAGTACTTATTTAGTACACTTTGATCCCCTTGCAAGTTTTGTCTTACTAATCCACAGTTTAAAGCAGGTAGGTGGAAGAGGTTGTTTTGCCAACTGCCGGGTAAAGAAATAGAAGACAAAGAAAGGGTCAGATTGGTCACAAGAATGAGTTAAATACATACGGTGTCCAGGGCTCCTAAGCTACTGATTTGGCTTACTGTTCACCAGTTCTTCAGGTGAGTTTTAATTAACTTGTCACACTTCGTTCTAATTGTAGGAAATTAAAACACACACACACATACACACACACACAGAGTTAAAGTGTTATTTGGCCTAGTATCAAATAATGTAGTATTAAAATTTAATGTCATAAATAAATAAACAAATCTTCTACCTCGCAGTACACAAGTTATTGAGACAAGGGTCTTGAGAAACTCATGTGCAAAGAATTATGTGTGATATTCCTTTTGAAATAGCAGGATTTGCAAGTTGCACAGAGCAAATTCAGGGACATGACTTAATCCTCTGGTTTTCAACATTTTTATTCCTCAGCGATGGGGGAGGGAGGATATTAAAGGAAGAGGGGAGGAGTAGGGGAATGGAAAGAACCAAAAGATGGCAGAAGCAATTGAGTAACAATATTTTTAGCTGCTTGAATTACTTGCTATGCCCATATAAGCTATTAATTTCAAATGAGAGCATAATCTGCCTATGAAGTTACTGAGTTCATAGGGTTTTATTATTTATATTTGAAAATGTTGCAAAGGAGATGGCTTTTTGTAGGCCTGCCTGCCTGTCTTCTCTAGTATTTCCCAGATGGGGCTGCATGAGCTTCTCACCTGGGGGAGAGAGCAGGGCTGAAGTTTACAGTCACCCTGCATTGATGACCACTACTGTGGGCTTCACTGCTTATACAGTAGTTTTTCACAGACAGGACCAACCTTCTTCTCACTGCCACATATCCCATTGTTTGGGCCTCCTGATGGTTTGCTTCCCAGAAGCCAATGGCTTTGTTGCCTGCCACAATCTTTTTAGTTAGTCTTCAAAACTATGGTTTCCAGGCTTCTTTGGAAGTGGTCTAATTTATCTCCTAATACATCAGGAAATGCCTCGAAGTTCTCCAAGCAAATAGTGACCTTGGCAAGTAGAGACTTCTGCTTCTCGACATCTCATGCCTCCAAAGAAATTGACCTTTTGTTCACATTAATTATCTCATATATGATCTTGAACACTTTTGGGTGAGATAGACTGTTATTTTTCTGGAGTCATTAAACTTCAAGTATTTGGACAACTGAGACTTCTTATCCAGTTGATAGCAGCAAGAACTTGGCTTGGAAAAACAAAGCCTTGGCCTCCAGCTTTTGATGTTAGAAGAGACCCATTATCTGAGAAAGAGGTTGGTCATTGAACTCAAGTGCAACAAACCGGGGTTTAAAGAAGCATCATTCACACTGAACAGGGAAAGATAAGGCTTCTGGTGTTTTATTGTACTGGGGAAACCCCCACTCAAACTTACTTATGAAACACTTCAACAGGGCAAGTGAGAATTAGAACACTAGTAGGAATCCTGTCTTTCTAATGGGAGAGTAATTGCAGAAGGGCAAATCCAGCCCTGAAATAGTAAATCACTGAATACGGGCTCAGTGAAGGCTAGGAAAGTTCTTCACATTTATACATTTTTCTAACTCAAGCCTCTCATATGTGCCAGGCAAGCAGAAGATACTTGGGCATAAGGCATTACGATGAAATTCTTAGTGGTGAGTTAGCTAGGGTAGTGTATTACCTTTGTGGTATGGTATTTTTTAAACTGAGATACAATTGATATATAACATATTAGTTTCAGGCGTACAACATATGGCTCGACATTTGTATATATTGTGAAGTGCAATGTTGGGATTTGATTTGTCATTCTGGATCCCTGTCTCCCAGCATCTGTTTTCGTGTTTACATTGATATGTATCCGTATATGTTGTGGGTGAGGTGGAATCCATCAAATGCCATGCTTCTAATTGGATGCTGTGTATTGTTCATGGCACAGAACAAGGAACACTGTATTTCCTATTCTCAGAGATTGAAACTATTTGTTCATGAAGAGACACTCATGACAGTATGTCTAAAAATTGATTAGAACTATACTACTAATAATAACATCTACAGTCACTTACTGACTTATTAATTATGTGTGCTTATAAGTGGCACTTATCATTTACAGTTATTACCTCTTTTTATTATCACAACATATCTGGAAGTTGTGGCTGTGATTCCCAATTGGCAGGTCAAGTCAAACTCACAAAGACCAAGGGCAATGATTTCTCTAGAAAAATATAGTGACATTGGTTGGTCATTGTACAAATCAGTATCTCAAGGTAGTTCACAGTTTTGACATTAAAAATTGCTACGGTGACAATATTTTTCTCAACATTTTTCTCTGAAATCATATCTCTGTGAAACTGGATTTCCAGTGGTTACTATAATAAAAATACAATGCTACACGAAATGTCACGTGGAGCAGAAAGAGATGGTAGCAGTATCCACCGTCTTTGGAATCAAACTTTTGATTCCAAAGCCTGAGAAGTTGTGCTATGCCCATTAAGTACTAAGTTTTTAACATGTAAATACATATTAAGTTTTTGGAGTTAATGAGCTAACAAATAGAACCTGTTAGATGTTACTTTTGGCCTGAAGGTACCATGATAAAATTACAAGACATTAAGTGTGCCTTGAATAGAGAATATTTGTGTCAGTGTGTCAGTTAGGACTGCATTAACCAGAAGTAACTGACTCTGAATCATGGCTATTAAAGAAAAAAAAAAAAAAGAGGTTATTTTTTTCCCCATATAACTTATACTCTAGGCACAAGCAGTTTAGTGCTATTGTAACTATGAAATAAGATAATAAATGTTGTTTCTTTCTGTCATTCTATTTTGTCCCCATCCCTAACAAGCTATCTCATGATCTCTTGGTCAAAATACAGCTGCTTTTGCCCAGGTGGTGCATTCATGTTCATGGCAAGAATAAAACAGGGTGAGGGAGGTCAGGGAATCTATCTCTAGGATAAGGGAAACAAGTTTCCCCATAAGCAGCCAAGCAGATTTCTGTTTATAACGTATTGGCCAGAAACATTTGCATAGCCCTTCCCAGCCGCAAAGGTGTCTGGGAAAGGGGGTACTTACCATTTCCTGTAGTGAAGACAGATGAAGGGACTGAGAGGGGTATCTTCTTACTCAGTGACAGTATCTGCTTTAGTTAAGTATTGCCGTTTTTAGGGTTATGGTGTCTTATTTAGAAGGGGTTAATCCTACTAAATGGTTGAGTTGGGATTAAGTTCGAATTTCCCTGTTCTCTAAGGGCATGTTTTTCCAATTATGGTTAGGTACCACAACTACTTTTTTCAGTTTCCCTTCCAACTCATGACCTGTTCTTGGGACACGGAAGCATTCTCTGGGGGTGAAGGGAAGGCTGCATTAGATTAGAGCATAGGAGCTCTGAAAGCCAAGCAGAAGAAATCTGGTTTCGTATAACAGGACAGAGGAAGAGACAATGCTTCCTGAAGTGAACACTGGTGTTATAAAATCAGTTTAAAACAGTTTGAGTGTTGTCATAAATATGCGTACATCATTGCTCTGAGGCTATCTTTTGGCACGCCCATTGTGCCAGGATTCCTCAAATGCTTTGTTACTCTGCTGGCAGAAACATGAGATTAATAATATGATGAATTTTTATTTCCTTTTCTCTGTCATTAGGATGCAAAACATTTCTTGAACTGTCTTCTAGGAATTAAAACCATAATGATAAAATATGTTTCAAGGCTTGGGGCCTTTTCTTAATAGATAGCTCTAACCTGGTTACTCATAGACAAAGACTTGATGTGGAAAAGGAAAATGATTCTCCTCAGATTCTTTGCCTAAGAGTCTGAGACCCAGTATTTGCAAGAAATGAAGGAGAAGAGAAACAGTTGAGACCTGTTAAAAACAAAAACATTTTTGTTACCAACTTTTGAGCAATGTTTCGTTCCAAAAACAGTGACATTAGACTCACATCAAGTGTAGGATGTGGGATTGCACTTGTTCAAGTATTTCATTTGGCAGCAGCACAGAAGAGAATATAATTTGCCAAGAAATATTTCGCTCTGTCTCCCTTAGTAAATGGAGAATTCATTATCAATAAAAAGCTGTACAGGAGATCTATTCACTTGGTTACCATGAAGAGTGTGCCCTAGTTTTTATTACATGTCCTTCTTTTGCCAGGTTTTAAATTTAGTCATAAAAATTGGATAAACTATAAAAATTGGAAAAACAAAGATGTTTTTGTCTTACTAATCTGTGACTTGAAATGACCTGCATTTTTCCAGTGAGGAATAGTCTTTGGCTTAGAATTCTTTCTGCTTAAAGGAAACCCATTTAGATGACCAGGGATAATATGACAATCTGTAAGTTTCCTAAGCAGAGGAAAAAATCCATTACTGTTAGCCCTTCAGATTGATTAATAAATTATTTTTATTAAATATTCCCCATGACTTTATGTTGCACTGTACAGTAATTGATTGATTATAACATTTATAAAACAATAGGTTTCATTTGTGAAATATACATTAATTCAAGACAATGATAATTAGGACTGCAAAATATAATGATTATACACAGCCATGCTGCTTTTGAAAAAGCAAACTTACTGTTTTCAAATTTATAGTTGCTGACGTTTTTTTGTCACAGAGTCATATTGCCTAGCAGCCCCTTGCAGAGCAGTTAATTATTCTTTCGTGCATACAAAAAACCCCATACATAAGCCTTGACAAAGGAAGGAAGACCCATGGGTAAAGGTATTTCTTCTGTAAGAGACATAGACCTTCATTGCTTATATTCACAATTATCCGTTGTGATGAGTGGCATCAGGTGACACATATGGTCTTCTAAGAACTAAAGGCGAGAACTGAAATAAATGTTACTCATAATATTACATTATTTAAAAAGTCATTAGTCATTTCAGAAATCATGATTAGTATGGATGACTTCCCAAATTGACAAATGCTTATGATTCATTCAATTAAGATTATCGTGTGTTTACTTTAAGCCAAATACTGTACAGCTTGATGAATAGACCATGGTGAAAAAGGTTCACATAATCTCTGCATGTCATGGGCTTAAAGTATATAGTAAAAGGAATGAAATATGAAAAATATATGACAAGGGAAACACAGAGAAGTTGGGAGAGAAGAAGAGGCAGTAACATAGTCTAGAGGTATTTATGGAAGGCAGTGAAATCTTTGCAGACAAACAGAAGCCCTAATCTGTAGCTAGCCAGCTGAAGTGTGTGTGTGTGTGTGTGTGTGTGTGTGCATGTGTGTGTGTGCATGCATGTAGGGTAGAAGGATGTGGGTAGGTATAGGGAAAAAAAGAATATATGCTGATTCATTAACACTGCAAAGATTAACAAGATTGGACAAAGAGAACATTAGTTGGCTTTTGAAATAATTCCTATCAGAGATTGAGGTGACCTGAAATATGGTGAGAACTCAAAACATATTTTGATAAATTGGATATAAGAGGCAAAAGGAAGCCATTATGAAACCTTAGTTTATGACTCAACTAACTAAGCAGGGCCTATCAGTTAAACAGAAGACAAAGAAAGAGCAGACTGGAGAGTAGATCAGAAGGCATGCTCAGTTGTGTTTGTTGAATTTTAGAAGTCTAGAAGATAATCTAAGTAGAAGAAACTTTGAAGTAGGTTATATGTCTATGAAGCTCAGAAGAGCTGTTTAAGCTTCATATACATATTTGGGAGTTATCAACTCCCAAAAGTTATCAACTCCCAGCTTGGATCAAGCTGATCCAAACTCAATCAGCTAGAATGTGAGGACCCCACACATGCAGATGGAATCTTCCAGAAAGTCTATGTAGACTAAGAAAAGGATAAGACCCAGGGTATAACCTAGATGAATAAGAACATTGAAAAGATCTAGTAAGAAGTGAAACCTAGTAAGAAGAACAAGTTGTAGTAGCTAAAGAGGTACTTTTTCTGAAAAAGTATCATGAAATTTAGCAGAGGTTGACAAGCGTTTTCTGCCAAAAGTCAGATAGTAAGTATTTTAGGCTTCATGAGTCATATGGTCTTTGTTCCAACTATTCAACTCCGGGATTAGTCAATCCTTCCAAATGGTGCCCAGGGATGAAGGAGGATGAGGACTAAGAAGAGTCCATAAAGTTTAATGTAAGCAGTCAGTGGTGATTCTGGTGAAAGCACACTTTCTGTGGAGTGTTTTAGTATCTGGAGGACTGGATGGGATGTCAGGAAGAGGAGGCAGCATGCAGATGAGAATTAGGTGAAAACATTTACAGGAGAGAACTAGAATTGTAGCTAGGGGAACTTGAGGTAGAGGAAGATATTTTTGTTGCTGTTGTTGTTGTTGTTTAAAAATAAGTCTTAAGTATATTCAAAAGCCAAAGTGTAGAAGTTAGTAGAATGGGTGAAGGGATTTAGTTTTCTGAGAAGAAGGGGTGGCTATCTGAAACAGATACAGAGAGTTTGTTTTTCAGTTCAAGGGAGGACACAACACAAACTCTCATTTGTAACAGAAGGGAAGGAAGGAAGGAAAGAACGTAGTCTGGCAATTAGATGTAAAGAGAATTCCCTCTTACTGATTTCTGTGGAGTAGAAATCTATTCACGTCAAAATAAGGGATAAGATCATGGGCCCAAATATTTGAGGAGAGCGGAAGATATAAGTTGGAGTAAGAAAATATGAAAAGGAGTCTTACAAGAGTCTGGAGGCAAATTAATTTCAATGACACCAATTAGCTAGATTGTATGATTCCCGCCCCACTCTTAATTCTTGCCATCAAAGATACAGATATAAATAAAATGGACAGTTGGATGGAAATAAGGAGGGTCTTCCCTGAGCAGATATGTTGAAAAATCCTGAGATCTGATGAAACAAATGAAAGATATTGCAAAGAAACTAAAGAGTTGTTGAAGAGGTAGACCCAGGAACCTAGATGGGAAAGAGGAGAGGATTGGCAGATTATAAATTAGACACGCAGACTCGTGTATTAGAAAGATTATCATGTGGAAGAGTAACTCATCTCTAAGGATTCAAAATAAATATACACAATCATTCAAATCAGTAAACGTCTCTCTCCAACCTTTATCTAGAACACTGATGCTATCTGCAAGGGCTTTTTAAGCCCAGGCTTCACCAGTACTGCCCAGTTAATGGTGCTACACACACAGAGTTTACTGGTCACATCATGAATAAGAATGTACTCTTGTTAAAATTTCTGTGTCCTTATTTGAACATCAGGAACCAAGATAAGAAAAGAGACAAAGCCATGCCATAAACTATAGAAGAAATAAGTAGAAAATATTTGGAAGTAGTTGTCACGACCTGTGAGAATGTTGCAAACCAATTCTTAATTCTTGAGAAAGAGCTAACATATCAACTACATAGTTGTGAAAAAGACATATTCACAAATAAATGTTTTAGGAGCATCCAAGGGACTTTGGTCACTACTAGACAAAAATCATAAAAAACAATAAATATCTGACATTTCAGGAAAATAAGCAATTTAGGTCAAAACACAAGCAGGTATATATGTAAATAATACCTAAGAATATTTTAAAAGAGACTAGTATGAAGACATTTGCTAAATTTCTACTAATAATGTCTATTATTTGAATTGTTCCCAATAAATGAGTACTTTCTCACATTTTAATCTACAGTACTGCATTGCCTTCTTAACTGTTTTAATACTTCATTTTGTAATTATTTGATTCCCAAGCACCGAGAGAGTGTTAGCAGAGGGTTACACAAAAGTGTTTAAAAATTGTTAACAATTGTGACAATTCAAGTTAAGAAAAAAATTACACCAAATTAACTTTCCTTCTCAAACCACACAGAGAATATGTCATTCACATATATATATACATATATATAAATACACTATACATACACATGTGTGTATATGTATGTGTATATATATATATGTATTTATGTATTTGCTTGTTTTTCTAAATGTTAAGAATATTTCCCCATGCCAAGAAAAGATTATATTTAAATCAAGTCCTCAGTTCACTTTAGATCACTTTTTTTTTTTTTTTTTTTTTTTTTACCTTTTCACTCCTTTTTAAACTTTAAGGTACAATTTAACTCTAAGTCACGATGGAATAAGTTAATGGAAATTATTTGAGAACAGACAACCAAATCCTTTTAAAAAGTTAATATGAACGCAGAACATTCAAAAAATACAACAGGAGCTCCCAGGAGCGGTGGCTTCCATCAAACACTCCACTTGTGACACAGTGATTGCGGAGGGGAGTTTGAGCAGTCCTGCTCATTTCCCTGTCGATGATTGATAGGGTGACCTCACTCAGGACATGAGAAAGACAATTTACTGGCTGACAAAATGTCGGCCTCTATATTTACATTCCCTCAATATGAAAAGCAGCCATAACACTTGGGGTTTTAGTTTCTAGTTTATTAACCTGCTGCATTTCACATGAAAATATTTTCAGTTACCCATTATTTGTAATAACATGCAGTCTTCTTTTAAGAACAAAGTATAATTGCTTTCAGCACAAGTTCATCACCTAAATGTTATTTAAAATACAGTCTTCTGTGTTAATTTGGAATATGGTCTGTTTTATTTATTTAATTATTTAAGGGGTGACTGCAACCCCATGTTCACAATTTATTTCTTTCCAAAAACCTTAAAAGCATACTTATTTTGAATGAGTGCATAAGAAAAGCACATTAATGTTGAAAGTAATAATTAAACTGCCTTTAGTCTATCTACAAGCTCAGCCTCATTATAAATAAAGACAAACAAGTGCAACATAAAGAACATTTATTCCTTTTTAATGGACTTTTAAGTTAGTTTCTCAAATTGTTGATGAATGTAATAAAATTAAATTAAATTAAAAGAAATGTCAAGAAGAAAACAAATTTAAAAATTAACAAAGCCCACAATAAATTTGCAATTTAATTTGTCCATTAAAGGTTTTAAAGGGGGTTAATCTTGGCAAAAAGAAAAAAAAATTGACACTATTGGAGCTTTAGCAGGAGCAATTATTATCATTGCAAATTACTTAAACTATTAAGCTGAGAATAATTCAGAAATATCATTAGCAGTCAAATTACTAAAAAAAAAAAAGAAAAAAATTTGTTTTCTTTCCCTCTTTGTTTAATTTAAACTTAATGTCTGCTTATTCTCACACAAGCAGAAAATGCTGATAAATAATTCCAGAGCATGCCTAAACATCTCCCTTCACAGCTAGCTTCTAATTTGATCTCTGGAGACCCTTCTCGGTAGCTGAATAAAATATTTTCATTTATTCTAGGAGAACCTCCACCACCATACGTTTCTAATCTTGAGCTGCTTGGTAATGCCTCTAGATGAGGTCCTCAGCAAATCATTAAACTTGTTCAATAACAACGTTACAAAACACAGGAGATTTGCCGTTAGTGAAACAAAGAAGTTTTTCAAACAGGGGGAAAAAAAACTTTAATAAGCCAACTTGAGTTTCTAGGGCAAGTTTGAGAGATTATTTAACATTTTAAATTTTCTAGCAAGTCACAGTACACAGAGACTTCAAGTTCGCGGCGGCAGAATGTTTCGCAAGGGCCATCCTTTCAAGAGGTAGGAATGGAGTGTGAGAGATTTCTCTGCTGATGGAACCTAGTGGCCACCGGGGTCCCCCAGCCGCTGTGCCTGAGGCTGCGGGCTGTGCATGAAACCTCAGCTCTGCAAATATCGGAAACGTTGAACTATACATTTGTTTGTTTTTTAAATACAAATAAATGGTCTGATGATCGGATAATGGAAATTACTTTTCCCAAACCTATCTTGGACCATCAGGATACAATGTGATGAAACAAATGTGACTTGTTAATTTTTCTTTGTAGGCTGGGAATTCATGATAGGCAGCGATAATTTACTAATTAAAAAGAAATGGTAGGAGAATGAAACAACTTTTTAATATATTATAAGGGATCAGACTCCACACCAGGATGGGGATGGCATCTGATATTCTGGATGGACACAGACAGACTCTGGGGAAATTTTAAGGGTTTTAAATCCCAGCAGGCAGGAGGAGGAGTGAGTCATGTTCCTTAACAGCTCATTGGTCTTGTTGTGTTGTTGGATTATTGTATTTTTATATTTAAAAAAAAAAAATTCTTAGTAAGCAAAAACGTTAGGGGAGCCGGAAGTGCAGTGTCAGAGTCTTCTTGTTCAGAAGGAAAGACAAATAAACGAGTATAGAGATAGAAATAGTTGAAAAGAAGGTATTCCCTCTAAATCTTTAACTTTCCCACTCTAAGTTCCTAGGTTATGAAGTTTCCTTTAAAACAGTTCACCCAATGGCAATAAAAGAAAAAAAAATATGTTTTAGCTAATCTTATTGTTTTCATTTCATGTTCACTTGGTTTCTTCTGCTGTCAGAGCACCCTGTGCTCTTGAACTGTAGAGTTAATTACATGTATTTTTCCTTCACCAGCTCTCCGTTCTTAACCTTCAGCTTCTTTTGTCAGTCTTTTGCCCTAACAACTTCCTTACCTTCCTTCTTTGTGTGGAATAGAATTTTCAGAAGATCTTAATGTGTATTAGAGACAAAGACAGACACACAGAGGGGAGACCATTGGGTAACTAGTTCCCATCACCTTGCAAGACTTATTTTAGGAAGCTCAGAGGAGCTGACAGGTCTGTTCTCATGCATGTTCCCTGAGTTAACTTGGCAGTCAGTGCAGCACTTAGCGCTATTGTTGCAACTAAAATAAAAGTTACAGTTACTGAGTCTTTAAAAAATATATATGTATATACATATATATATATATATTTAGCCTAAAAGAAAGTCATTTTTTTTGTTTTTTCTTTTTTTCTTTTTTTTTGTTGTTTGTTTTTAAGAAGGAGTTATATGTAGGTAGAAATGGAGAATTTGCACTTTAACTTTAACACAGTTCAATTAATTAATTATAGCTTTTTCTTTGTTCTCATAATGGTTATTATCCAGCGGTAGAAATTAGAAAAATGATCCATAAAAAGATTGTACTATTAGAATTACATATATATATTCATGTACTATGTATATGTGTATATGTAGGCCAATTAAAACCAACTACATGTGTATTGTTTGGAAAAATATCTTCTACTACAAAAGGGCTATGATTCCCCACCCTAGCACAGATGAACATTTTGTCCCAGTTAATACTTGAATCACAAAGCATTACTCTCTGTATGATTACTTTCTGAAAATTCACTCCCCCAGCTGAAAATGCTCACAGTTTCATCCACATAAATAATTTTTTCCCCTGCTGATTGAGATATTTTAATGTATTTTGAATTAAAAAACTAATCACCAGGGATTATTTTCACAAATAGACTTATTGAAAAGAAAGTCTGAGTGTACTGAGGGTAGAAGTGTGGTCTTCCTTCGTTGTTCTTATGCTTAGGACAAGGGGCTCCAACACGCCTGGGACTCATGATCATGGCCATGCAGGGCACAGGTGTATGGTTGCTGGCTTGAGACTTCTGGGATGTTGCCTGGTTTTGGGCACAGATCTACCAAGTGCTGTCAGCTGTGTGACCTTAGGCAAATTATTTAATTTCCCTTTATTTCAGTTTCCTCATTTGGAAAATGGTGAGAAGCATTCCATTCTAGGTTGTTGTGTGAATTCTTTGAGGAGAAACACAAAACTACTTCTTTGGCACGCAAAACATTGTAAGTATGCAATCGTGATTTATTATTTTTCTTACTGCTATGGCATGAAGATTAAGGTGCAAGCTGAAGTCTATTTATGATCACTGAATTTCTGTTTATGGCATGAAGATCTAGTTGCCCTAGATGAAGTCTGTTTATACTTTAATTTCTGTTTCACATTGACACAAAATATTTTGTCACTTACCTACCAAAGTGTTCCAATCATAGGTTGTCTAAATCAACTATTTTCATACTTTTTGACTAGCTTTCACTGCATGGATTGGAGGATGCCCATTGAGATCAGACAGAGATGAATGTGGGTTCCAGCTTCTCTGCTTACCAGGCAGCATAATGTAGTGGTTAAGTACACTGGCTCTGACTCTATCTCCTGCTGGGAATAACACTGTAAACTGGAAATATCATACATACCTTGTTGCCCTGCTATGAGAGTTCAATTATAAATACCTTCGAATGGTATGTAGGACATGGTAGTGTTATACATTTGCTTCTAAGCAGTCTCTACCAGTGTGACCTTGAGTCTCTGAGCCTCAGTTTTCTTGCTTACAAGATCAAAATTATAACTCCTCCCTTATAGGATTTTGGGAAGAGTTAAATGAAATAATGTATGTGTAATGCTTATTAATTCTCTTAATTCTCTATCATGATTTTCAAGACAACTCCTCTGAAGACATTTCCTAAAATATTCTTCTGCTAATTTTTTTTCCACTTTAAGAAGTGCCTTCTTCTTTGTTCCCTGTGGAGTAGATATACTTGCAAGCCTTGCTTCTTTTCCATTTCCTGCAGTCCATACTCACATACCAACATATCCCTTCTTTAATATACTATTCAAAGGACCACATCTAACATATTTATCAAGACCGGCTCCTACTTAGGCATAATCGTGCAGTGGAAAGATCATAAACTATGTCATTAGAAAAACTAAACTTTAAGTCATGTCATACTAGATATACCACCTAGCTGGGAAAGGTACTTCACATCCCTAAAGCTCAGTTTATTCAAACAGAAAACCTGTGTTCTATGCCATTGAGAGCAGTCACCCATCCAGTGTAGCTTATCTTGGGAGTGGTAGCAGATTGTTTCATCACAAATGGCAGAGGTGTCCAGACAAAGTCCAAATCAGAAAGTAGGACCCAGGACTGCCAAAGTCAAAAATCAAAACACATCAAATTTAAAATAACATCATGTGCTTTGTACATTTGAGTTCACAAATCACCTTAAGAAATATGTGATGCTCATTTTTCTAGATGGAACACTGTTTAGCTCTGGAAATTTAAGAAGTTCTGTAAGATCATTTATTGCTACTTTTACTTTACTTTGCTACCTCACGTCAAGTGATGAGCAGCGCAAAGTGTAAGTGAAAAGAGAAGAGGCGTTCCGTTGTTCGGTCTGCGGCATAACAGGGAAAAGTGTTAGGGATTAAATTTATCCCAGCACAAACAAAGCCATTTCATTCTGTGTATATGTAGGCCAATTAAAACCAACTACATGCCTATTTACCTCTAGCAGTACGGGACCACTACATAAATTTACTGTACCCCAGGGAACAGCTTGAGACATCACGAACAAGGTTTATTTTTTTGTTAACATTACCCTTCAAACTCTTTTGACCATTCTGTGAAGTGTTCGCCTGCCCTCCTTTTCTGTCTTACAAATGAGATTTTATTTTCCTATCTGTCTACTAGCATTCTCACCAGCAATTCCCATTCACCAGTCTCTAGGCATGATGGTAATTACTCAAAAAGATCTTAGGGCGCCTGGGTGGCTCAGTGGGTTAAGCCCCTGCCTTCGGCTCAGGTCATGATCTAAGGGTCCTGAGATCAAGCCCGGCTTTGGGCTCTCTGCTCAACAGGGAGCCTGCTTCCCCCTTTCTCTCTTTCTACTTGTGATCTGTCTGTCAAATAAATAAATAAAACCTTAAAAAAAGAAAAGATCTTTACTGTTCTTTCCTTTGTTTTGCTACTGGAGGCAGCAATCTTTGCCCCTCCTCTCAAACTCCCACTCCGGTTTGCTCCATAGTGCCAGATTCTGCAGATTATTTTTAGAGTCAGACTGAGCCACACATGGTGCAATGTATCACCTAGTTTAGATAATGACAATCATGATTTATTTTTCTTTGATAATAGATTACCCGTAATGCCATTTGTGATATTTACTATTGCTGAAGGACTATAAGAGTGATCATCTCTTACCATGTGAGCAAATCAAAACCACAGCTTCTTTTGATTTATCACTTGCAGTGACTCTAATTCTTTTTTTGACATCTGTGTCATTTATATCTCTTTCCTTAGTTCTGGTGAGAAAACTCCGAATAAATCTATTAGGCTTTAGGTATTCAAAATTGTTTAAAACCTTTTCTTTAAGCTCATCTTGCAGAATTTTAACAAGTTTAAAAAAAATAATAATCATTTATGTTTGCAGTAGGACATATCAGAACCTTTATTATGCTAATGCTGATTGTGACTCTTCTAACACTGTTAAGTGTAACAGTGTCTCCCCATGTTTAGCACTGTTTTTTTGTTTTGATTTGTTTTGTTTTTTTCTCCACAAAAACATCACATGGGCCCAGTGGTCCATGAAACACTCTCTGGGCAGCAGTAGTATGTATATAATATTGTTTCCTCTCAGGTGAACTTCTAGCAAGAAATAGGCTCTATTAAAATGAAAGTTGACTGAAAAAGGTAATAAATTTTATTCATTCATTTAATGTTTGATACATATATCTAAGTCTAATTATCTTTCCTTTACAATTCAGAAAAATTGAATAAGTTGTTTAAAGTCAATAAAATTTGCCATATAGAAATGTGAAGATAGGGGTGCCTGGGTGGCTCAGTGGGTTAAAGCCTCTGCCTTCAGCTCAGGTCATGGTCCCAGGGTCCTGGGATTGAGCCCCGCATCGGGCTCTCTGCTTGGCAGGACCCTGCTTCCTCCTCTCTCTCTGCCTGCCTCTTTGCCCACTTGTGATCTTTGTTTTATCAAAGATTTTGATTTATTTTTAAATCAATTTAAATATTATTTGTTTTATTTATCAAACAAATAAATAAAATCTTGAAAAAAAAAAAGAAATGTGAAGATAGTTGTCTGGCTCCCACATTTCATAGGTTCTCAGTATCTCTGAGATTTGTAACAGCTCTAATACATTTATCTCAAGATTTGGGAGGATCATTCTATAACTTATGGTCACAAGTCCATGTAGGACAAAAAAATAAGGTGATAAAAAATAACTCATAGTTTGGGATTGGTGAAGGAAACCGAATAATTATATTAGAAAAAGTTTTCTTACCTAGAAAGAATCATGAGATCAGAGAGAGAAAGAGATTTATTGATTTTTCAAATTTGTTACCTAGAGAATTTGTCACTTACTTTCCTTTGAAGAGTTGGGGGATTCTTCTGATTCAATTACCTGTCTGGGGATACCAGAGTTGATTATAACTCTTGAAATCTCAGAATGGAGGAGAAAAAAATTTTCTAACCTTGGTTCAGGGCACTGTACAATTTATGTATATGAAGGAAAAATAGCAAATGGACATATAAATAAGTAATAAACAGGGACAAATACTCCTTTTAATATCTATATTTACCAGCCAGTTTGTATTTGCTCACATTAGCACTTTACCTTTCAAATGGCAATTTTAGCTTTTTCACAATTTTTAAAAATAATATCTTAACATAAAAATATGGTCTGATGGGAGTTTTTCTGGAGGACTGGTAACTGTTCTGAATGGTTGTCTATATGGCTATCAGGGTCCCGTAAGAAGTCACCAATACCACCTAAATATAACTAGAATACAAGCTCCCTTAACCACCTCCATGATCTTACTTGCTAGATTAATTAACACTCTTTGATAGCAGTGTAAATTAAACTAACTCATGCTCATAGACATTGTGGTAGGCACAATTATGAGAGGATTTCCAAGTTTCTGACCCCTTGTTGTACATGTTTCTCCCTATATAATCCCTCCTCTTCTCTAGGGGTGGGTCTGAGACTATCATGGATTTCACACCAGGGGTTAGGTGTGACAAATGACAAAGATGAAGTGATTTTGCAGATGTACTTGAGGTCCCAAATCAGTTGAACATTAGTTAATCAAAAGTATCCTGGGTGGGCCTGCCCTAATTAGGTGAGCCCTTAAAAGAACCCTTCCTAAAGGGAGAGATTTGAAGCCAGAGAAATGCAAAGAACCATGTTTTGAATGACCTACGCAGACGGTCATGTGGCAAGGGACTGACTGTGTGTGGCTTCTAGCTGTTGAAAGCAATACCTGGCTGAGAGCTAGCAGGAGAACTGTGATCTCAGGCATACAGCTGCAAGAAAATAAATTCTGTTAGCACTCAATGAACTTGAAATTGGTCTTTCTCTTGTGGAGCCTCTAAATGAGGACGTAGCTAGCCAATGTCTTAATTTTGGCTTTGTGAGACCCTGCGCAGAAGACCCAGCTGTCCCAGACTCCTGACCCACAACATCTGTGAAACTAACACAGCCACCAAACACTGATGACCAGACTGCATGCTAGTAAATCCACACCGTCATGCTCCCTGCAGTTGAGCTCTATGAGGGAGAAGGGTCAGTGACATTGTTTTCCAAGCCTTCTATGCTTTCTGTGTTTCATAGAGAAATCAATGAAATATGAGAGCATAAGTTACAGAAAAGTTGTTTCTATTAAAACTATATAGACTATCTGGGACAAAAGCTTGAATTTAGGAAAAATGACTTGAGGTAAACTTTTAAATAAAAACTTTATTTGAGGTGAATTTAGGTTGAAAGAAGGGAACTTCTGTCAAATTAGTGAGAGGGAGTCAGTTGTAAATAGTAGGCTAGGAGAAAATACCCCAAGTTGGGAAGGAATCTATAGTGAGATTGGTCTTCTATGCCTTTAAGTCCTCTTTGCTTTTTAAAAGAGGATAAGATAGGGGCGCCTGGGTGGCTCAGTGAGTTAAACGTCTACCTTCAGCTCAGATCATGATCTCAAGGTCCCGGGATTGAGCCTCACATTGGGCTCCCAGTTCATCAGGGAGTCTGTTCTCCTCCCTCTGTCCCTTCCCTTACTTGTGCTGTCTCTGTCTCTCTTTCTCTCTCAAATGAATAAATAAAATCTTAAAAAAATAAAGAGGTATAAGGTAGACATAGATGTTGATATCTAGGTAATAAATACATCGTCTTATGTATCCCCATGAAGCAGTGTTATGTAGATGTAACTGTCAGGGACCAGTTAGAAAATTAGGAATCTCTCAACAGATTTAAAAAAAAGATAATTTAATATAGGAAATTGATTACATCAATCACGGGAGAACGAGAAGCTATCCCTAACTCTAGAGGTAGTCAGAGAGATAGTAACTCTGTGTGGATCTGGGGCCGCCTTCCAGAAGGTAGAACAATATTGAGCCTGCCCTATGGGTGCCCATTGAGTGAGCGGCTCATCCAAGTAGGACCTTAGAGCATGGGATGTGCTGGAGATTCCCCAGGAAGCCGAGAGAAAGGCAGAAACATGCCATGCTCTCTCTTCTCAGAGGACTCCGAAGACCAGAAGAATCCTACAGTTCCTCCCCATGGTTGCACCTGCCTAGAAGCGAGCAAGGAAAGGAGACTGGGAAATGTATCTGCAATAGAAAAGTGGAAAACGGACAGCGCAAGAAATACATCTGGGGGCTCGAAGGCAAATGGCTCACAGGCGTGGTTATTAACTCTGTTTCTTAAAGTTAGGTAGTGGATAGCAGAGTTGGGATTCAAAGCAGGACACTTACTCTCCAGATTCTGCCTCTCCACTACCCTACAGTGAAAACAGAAACTACTCTCAATTCAACACTAACTGAAAATACTCCAGAAGAATTCACGGAAAGAACATATTCTACATTCAAAGAGTAAAATCCAGCTGGCATCCAGAAATACATAATGGATAGTACACTAGTTAAAATACACTAGTTAAAAAGCCTGGGTTTTAGATTTCCTTTATGTTTGGTCCGCTCATCCTGGCCTGTTTACAAAGAGGCAGGTGAGACAGAATTCCCATGGTGGCTGAAATATAAACAGGTAATGGGCCGGACTTACGGCAGTGGCTGGTATGTGATGTTAATCAGAGCCATTGTCACCAGGATCTATATTTCTCACACTGTGATGCACCGTCTATTGAAACATTTGCGGGTGTTCATTCTGATGTAGGTGCTTTGCTGTTAGCACACCTTATAATTGTTCAGATAATTGGCTTTGTTCCTCCTCCATTCCTTTGGAAGAGTAATTATCTGAGACCGTGTTGTAGCAGTTTGGTCCTGCAAGAGAATTTGTTTTTGTGTACCACTTAAAATAAACCTGGCTTGTCGAGCTGTTGTTTTACCCATCCCTCTTGCTCTCTTTCAATTTAGAGAGAACTCTCGGAGGTAAACCATAGGAAGATTCACACATGAAAATTCCCTGAGGTCAAAGCTAGTAGCTGTGCCAAGTTGGAGACTCTAGGCATATGACAGCTCTTTGGGAGTTAGTTTTCACACTGCCTGCCAAATGGGAATTTGAGATAAGCAAGGCGAACATTGGGCTTCTTGCAACTTTACTTGTGAAGGTGAAAAATGAAGATGCTTCTAATTAGCAAAAAATGGTTTATAACAACAGCTCGAATTCCAAATCCTGTGGTTGGTAAAGCATACATATGGACGTATAGCTAGGTTCAGTTGCCAAAATTTACAATCCATTTCCTCTCTGCAATATTTGAATCCATATGGGTATTAGAGAGATCCAATTATTGTCAAAGCAGCTTCCATATTTATAGGACGAGATAGTTAAGCTTGGGTACCTTTTTAAGATGTGTTCAGGTTTAGTTTCAAAGTCCATAATCCACTTAGTTAAGGCAGAAGACTAATAGATGGCTGCCTCAAGGTGATTTTTTTCTGCTCTTAAAATACGATAAAAATTACATACTGAAGTATCTTAAAGCAATTTGAGAATGAAATTTGTAGGTGTTCAAAAAGAAGCACATTTTAACATTATTTTAGAATGTTGATCACACTTTGACTAAAAGAAAATAAATAATCCAGAGTAATAGAGGTTTCCTTTAGCTCTCTTTTATAATAAACGTGTAGATTTAAGTAAGAAGGCGGCGATGGTAATTACCTTTATGAGTGCCCTTCTAGGTAAAAGTTTAAACTGTAAATCTTAACTTATATTAATGTAAATCATTATACTTTATGCATACAAAGTATGAGATGAACAGTCATAACACTTTTGAAAAAAGCAGTATAATGATGCGTTAATTTCTTTAGGGATTTTTGGTGATGTATATCTTAAAGATACTGTTTCACCCTCCACTCTAATTTTCAATATTGAATATTGTTTTCAAAAAGGCAAGGCATTTCACAATAAGTGGATACTACTGCAATAATTTATATTGTTCTGCACACATATTAGCATACGTAATAAATGAGCATACCTGTATTTATCTTTGTTTCTACAAATATTTCAACCATTAGGAATTTACAGTAGCCTCCATAACTTGGAATAGGCAAAAAGGAATATTTAGTGGTTTACCCATATTTTAAAACTCTATTATTTTTGCAGAGATTTGTTTTTCCTTAATACTATTCAATTGCTAATAAATAATCTGACTACAAAGGAAGATATTATAAGTGATTATAACTTTCTGATCTTATTTGTTAAGATATCATTGATTAGTACCGTGAACATTAGCTGCTATCCTCATGTATATAGTTAGGTTTGGGGTAGCAGGTACAACCCTCAATTACTGCTGAACTTTTGTAATTGCCTTATGTAACCCTTTAGGAATCATATTCTTTCAGGCCATGTAGGTTTTTGTGAACCCACTGTTATGTTTGAAGTACATATTCAATTGTTGAATGGTAAACATAATTAGAAATTAAGAAAAAATGTTTAAGTGTATCTATGTCACACGTAGGGATGCTTCATGTGACAAGATACTTCCTTGGGAAGCAGATTCTGAGTTAAATACTGGTGTGCAGGCAGTTTGCTAGGTTATGCTTTTGGGGCCCCAGTCTAGGAAAGGAAAAGGAAGGAAGCAAGATTAGGCATCCAGGAAGCTGGGCTGCAGGGCGTGTCAATTAAGGTCTTAGCCGACCCCATGGTGAGGTCTGAAATTAAGATAGTTAGGGGAGGGGACTGAGCCCTATCACATCACATTGCTCTGTCACAGGATATGGGCTGCCTAGGAAAAAGGGCATCATCTTGGGTGAGGCAACTCTCCTCTGACAAGACAATACAGAAATAGCCTACAGTTGTGGGCTGTGTGCTCACAGAATTATATGCAGGTGGGGAGGGGGTCCATCCATCAGTCTTAAAGGGGAATCTGCAAGGTGTATCCTTGTGCCCACCACAGCCTTTCGTAAGTCAACTTTCTGTCAGATTAATCAATGAGATGTGTAGTATTGGAAGTTGACCTATAATTCATTCACTCCTTTATTTATTCACCCAAAATTTATTAAGTATTTTCCATTTTTTAACTCAATAGTTGGCACATAATAAGAACTCAATAAATATGTATTGAAAGAATACATGAATGTGTAATGACCAGTTTGAAGGGAAGAAACACTGTGCTAAAATTTGGTCAAATAAGTATGAGTGCTGTTTTACCTTCATTGGTAATAACATTTGTTGAAGAAATGTTCCTAATCGATCTTGGTGATTTCCATTCCTATCTTCCCCTTTGTGTAATTTAAGAAGGCAATAACTGTCTTTTCCTTGTTATAACCACAGGAGCTAGAAAAGTTTCTTGCTTATAGAAAGCATGTCATAATATTTGTTGCATCAATGAAACAGCTTTACGATACCCCTTAAATGTAGTGGCAATAGATGTGAACTGTATATTAAAGACCATGAAAGGATTGCCATTAAAACAGAAATTAAGATGTAACCTCAACCATTTGAAGGTTGGGAAACCAGTGCGGAAGAGGGATGGCAGGACTGAGGTCAAAGATGAGTCTGATTGCTAGGTTATTATGAGAAATCTGGCAGGAATGGAAGGTCTGAGCAAAGTCAATGAACATGGGAATGGGATGGGATGGCTTTGCCGTTTATTGGTAAAAGATTAGATGCATGTGTGAGTAAAGAGGATATGGGGGCAAAACGGAGGGAAGTTTTAGTGGGTGGTAGAAATAAACACCTCCGTAGAAAAGCGAGAAGCTTTTCGGACAAACAACTGTGTAACGACTAGGTTAACAGTCACAACAGACGAACAAACAACTTCTGTGTAATGACTAGGTTAACATTATTTGGGTTAGACGTTATTGTAACTTCCTGCCCTTCTCTGCTCATCTACCACTCCTTCTGCAGCCATAACTCTATGGGCTGTTTTGTGTCAGGGGTTCTCTTAGGCCAGAATTTTTTTTTTTTTTTAAGATTTTATTTATTTATTTGACAGACAGAGATCACAAGTAGGCAGAAAGGCAGGCAGAGAGAGAGGAGGAAGCAGGCTCCCTGCCGAGCAGAGAGCCCGATGTGGAGCTTGATACCAGGACCCTGGGATCATGACCTGAGCTGAAGGCAGAGGCTTCAACCCACTGAGCCACCCAGGCGCCCCTGTTAGGCCAGAATTTAAGAGCATTTTTCAGTAAAGTTTAAAGAACTTGCATATTTCTGACAAGAAGGAATTAAAATTTATTCAACTGTTGTATTTCTGAAATTTTAAAATCCAAGAGTCACCCCTTCAGTGTCTCTGCTTTATAAGGCATATTGTTTCAGAGAATGACGTGATCAACTTCCTACACAAAGAAAATTAGGTAATTTTGCTGTTCTTCCTTCTTTCCCTTTTTCCCCCCTTTTTCTCCTTTCCTTCTTCTAAACTTTCTTTCTTTCTCTACTTTCTCCCTTCTTTCACTAGAGAACTTGGGTTTTGATATCCTTCTTTCCTTTTCCATTTAGTATGTAAATGGCATCCTATTCTAGAGCAGATGAAGAAATGATGGACCAATTTAATTGAAGCTTATTTTCCCAGGAAGCAGTGCTTAACAGTGAACATTCATTAAGACATAAGAAATCTGAGAAAACAATGTGCAATGAACAGTAGCGATAAGAAGAAGGAGGAAGAGAAAAAGAAAAATAAATCAAACAAAAGTTTCCTAATATTCTAATTGCTTGGTGCACAGCTATAATATATATTCATTTGTGACGTACTTTTTGTTCTATTTAGACCTTATTCTTATCAGTGAAAATAAATATACTCATGGAATATAGGTTTAGGATAAATTTACTATTTGCTGCATTTGGCCCACTAATTAATTCCTCTATGAAAATATGGTTGTAAATAAAATATCTCATTTTATATTAATTAATTCATATGTAACAAATGTGTACATATGATGTTTCCTTGGTGGCAATCATTGGGCTGAAAATCCTGCTGTAAAACATTTATGAATTATCAGGCAGGGACTGAAATTTTGGCTCCCGGGAAATACCAGATGTGATAATGTAGCGAAGTGTAAAGTTACAAAAAAATATATAAAGTTGTACATCAGGCTGGTTGGTTGGTTTGTGTAGCCATCAAACTTTGACTATCCTTGGGTTGTTAAAATTATTCCACAGGTCCTAGAAAATGAGACTTTAAATTCCCTAATTCTGTGTGTCTGTGTTTGTCTGTGCATGTGTATGAGTGCGTGTGTGTGTGCGTGCGTGCGTGTGTGTGTGTGTGTGTGTGTGTGATCCCAAGGGCATGCAACACTTCTATCCTCTGACTGGCACAGCTGTAGCCCAGAGGAGAGAGCAAAGGGCTAAATTGGGCCAGTATGTTATCTGGAGTTGAACTATTTCATACGCAGTGCTGTAAATGCTAAAAATAATGTTCTTTTCTTTCCTTCTTTTTTTTTTTTTTTTTTTTTTGGAAACAAAGAAACTTTCCAGCTTGTTTGTGTACCCACAGCTATATGGCTATCCTTGAACAAGACATGAGGATATGTTTAGAGGACTATTCGGTTTTTTGATCTGTTTATTTTAAGCAGGATATTGTCTGAAGTAAGTCTTTATAGAAAAACATTACTTTGCATGCACTTCTCATCTCTTTTAAGTCAAATTATCAGAAGGCATTCCATGGAAAGGAAAGCTATGCTATATTCAGTCTGTCCATTTTCATGTTTATCTTCTCTCTGACTTAGGATGAAAGAAGAATCAGAAGCATTGGAACTCACACCACTGCAGCCAATCATCTTTACCAGCCCTAATTTAAAAAGTGGGAGAATTCTAAAGTTTTACCTATATTTGGCATTTTAAATAGAAATCTTATATATTGGCCTGGGTATTTCATATTAAATTACAGAAGGTAATGTGAACAATATAGATATAAAAATTAAACTGTTATTCAAATGTTCTTAAAATAGTCGTCTTTAAATAGCTTAACACATTCCTCTTGACTTCTATTATCACAGAAACCTCTGAGTAATGGTTTTATAAGACGATATTTTTTTCTTAGCCAATATTTAATATTTTTATTGAACTACACTTTTTATAAATTAAAACCCTGACAATCCTGATATCCATCTCTAAAAGTACATAAAGGCAAATTAGCAAGCTACATGTGCATTTATACTGAACATTCAGTGTTTATTTCTTCAGTCAAGTTCTCTACTTATTCTCTAAGCAGTTCGTATTTGCTCCAAACTTAAAATTTACTGTGTTCCTGCTGCCCCACTTTTCCAACCAAAGACTACGAATAACTCAGATTGTAGCTCAAGCCCACCCTAAATTTCCTCCTCCATTGCTTCAGCTTACATTTCATTTCCCATATCCTTCAACTTTCATTGCAATTATTATCCATAACTTTTGTTGGCCCTTAAAATGTATTACCTTTAAGAACAATAATAATAACAGCTATGGTGAGTTCAGGGTCTACTATGGGGCAAGAATTGACCTAGTTGTTATCATAACTAATTCTAAAGTACAGAACAGAACCTTGTAAGGTAAGAATTATTGTTCTGTTTTAGAGATGAGGAAACTAAATTTCAGAGAGTTAAATATTTTTCTACAACTCACACAGTGAGTGTCAGAACCAATGCTCAACTGGTTTAGCTCCAAAACCCATGTTCTTCCCATTAAAAACGTAAAATATCATGTATTTATCAAGTAAAATAGGATCAAAGATATTGAAGTCCAGAACCCAAGTTTTAATTAAAAAAAAAAAAAGTTCTCTAACTTCCTGGTACACTGCTTTATTTGCTTTAAACCCAGAAAACCAGGAAAGGCTGATTTTTTTTTTTTTAATGGGAGGGGCAATGAATATTTCATCATTCTAATTCCCACATATGAGTATAATTCTATTTTTTAAAGTATTTGTTTAAATTACATTTAGTTAACATACAATGTAATATTAGTTTCGGGTGTACAATAGAGTGATTCAACACTTCCATACAACCCCAGTGCACTCCTTAATCCCTATCACCAGTTTAACCCAACACCCCACCACCTCCTTCTGGTAAACATCAGTATCTTCTCCATAGTTTAGAGTCTGTTTCTTGTTTTGCAGAAAAGGCTGACTTTAAATGAACAAACTTAGATAGTTTTATCATTTTGTACAATTTCATTTATTATTAGCAGAAAAGTACTCATAAGGAATGAGTAAGATGTAGGTTTATGATTTCCCTGTTAGCCCAATGGTTTGGGCTAATTTGAGGGTATGTTAAGATTCATGTTTCAAATTTTCCTTTGTGTTCCCAAGTGCTTTGTGATGTACAATGAACTCTCTTATGGGAAAAGTTCAGGTAAAAATAATGGTGGACACATATAAATAATTTACATTTGTAGTCCAATTTAAGTGTACTTATGAATAAAATATTTAATATTTTTATGATTTACTTTGAAAAATAAAGCTAAATAAAACAATGTGATTAAGGGGTGCCTGTTATTAAGTGTCTGTCTTCTGCTTGGATCGTGATCCCAGGGTCCTAGGATTGAGCCCCACATGAGGTTCCCTGCTCAGAGGGAGGCCTGCTTCTCCCTCTCCCACTCTCCCTGCTTATGTTCCCTCTCTCACTGTCTCTCTGTCTGTCAGATAAATGAAAAAAAAAATAAATAAATAAAAAATAAAACAATGTGATTAGGATGATAGGAAACATTTTTAGTTTTATGTTTTTGATCTCTATTAACTTAGGCCATGAAGAAAATAAAAGATTCCCTTTGTTCTTTGCACGAAGTCTCAGTATGAAGATTCTGTGTCAGTTTTCCCTATAGCAGATAATGGTTAAATGTTAGGGAGTGACGATTGCTCACCAATATCTCGTCTATCTCTTCTTCCTTGGTGCTTTGCTCAATTACATTTCATGCAGTCAGGACCAAATGACTACTTCTAGCCAATGAGATGTAATTGACAGTGTTAAAGGCCACTTCCAGTTCTGATCCCTAAAGCCTCCAATCAGTTCGTTATACTTTGCTTTCCTTGTCTTTAGGACTTAGTGAATGTCAGATCCACTAAGTAGAACAGACTAGAGCCCTGAATGACTGCATGGAGCAGACCCCTTCACAGCTCCCCAACCTGCATTCACTGTTCACTATGAAGTGAGCAATTAAAAACCCACAGTTAAAATCTCTGTTATTCTTCAGTTAATGAAAATGAGGAGATGCTTATTATAGTTAGCATACCTTGACTAATGAAAACTGAATTGTAAAGTTATAACAAATTGGGTTTATTGATTGACAACAAATATGTAAATATATCCTTAGGTGCTAATTTCCAATGCATAAAGTGATATTTATTGTAAGTAGATCAATGTTCACTATTTGAAAATAATTATTATAGATTTTACTAGATAAGGAACATTAAATACAAATTTGATTTTTACTTAGCCAGAAAGAAATTGGAGTACTGTCCAGTTTGTCATTTCTATTTTATCCATTTAAGAAATATTTTTTGAGCATCTACTCCATGCTAGACACAATTCTAAGGCTACAAAGTTACATCAGTGAGCCACACAGATGACCATGCTTACCTTCCTGGAGTCTACCTGTTAGTGGAGAAAGACCATAAACAACATAAACATTTGTATGTATACTTAGAGTCTCTGACATGGGGGTATCCTGATGGGACTCCATTCCTTGACTCTGGTTGTATCCATATCCATGTCATGCCTGCAGTGTGATTGTTCAACCTGACATTGTATCCTGGAACTAGTTAAGTTTACTCTTGTCACCTTAATTTGCTTTAGGTTTTTATTACCAACAAATACATGATTTCAGATTCGTATACTCTCTTTGATCAATCTGTACCAAAGCTTTATCCAAGTTGTTAGAATTCTTGGTTAATACATCTTCAGCATTCCTTATATCTGTCATGGAGATATGGAAATACAAAAGGAAGTTAACCATCCAGAGTTTTACTTTTCTTTCTCTCTTTCTTTCTCCCTTTCTTTCTTTCTTTCTTTCTTTCTTTCTTTCTTTCTTTCTTTCTTTCTCTTTCTTTCTCCTAACACCTCTAGAAGGGATATTACTATTATTTTCCTCAGAGTACAAGAAAACAAATTAACCTTTCGTGATGCGCCATCACACCAGTGTAATCCCAAGAAGGATCAGGCACTTGTCACCATGGATTACAACACGTATTTGAGTGAGAGTCCTAAAGAAGGGCTCAATTGGTAGAGATAGAACCTTTTTATGAATCTGATCTTTGAAACCAACATAGTGGGCAATAACCATTAACAGATCAAATGTGATAAATGTCAGGTGTGGAATAAGCCCTGACAGGAAATATTTCATCAGCTGAGGCATTGGAACAATCCCTGACAGACCTTGAAGGCCATGCGGTAGGCACCCTCTCCCTCCAGTCAGTGACAAGGAGGATGCCCTGCTTCTGTTAGCACTGTCCCCCTTAACTCAATGTTCAGCTAAAAAGATAATCACACTGACTCAAGTGTACCATAATTCTGAGAAAATTACCACCGTGAGGAACTTTTTTTTTCTTTTTTCATAATTGCTATACAGAAGGAATCCTGATAGAAAAATAAATTATTATATTTCAGTACACAGTCCTGTAGTTTTCTAGGCTACATGTCGTGTGTCATAGCATTGTATATTTTTTTAGCCAGAGGCATCTTTAGCCAGGTTCACGAAATCTACTTTTCCAATTGTTAAGTACGTCTCCCAACGTCAGGTTTAAGGTTGCTGTGGAGCTGGTAACTGGGAGGCAGGTAAAAATATTACTGGTGTAGTATGCACGGAGTTACTATTCTGATACTTCCCGCTGACCACGTTTTGACTTACAGCTCTGTCACTTTCTTTTGACGCAGCTGCCAATTAACCAGCCTGGTTATGAAAAAAGTGTAGGAGAACCACCAATACCATGTTAAAAATGCCACAAAGGCCTTTACCACTGGCAACATAGTTTCCCCGAATGTGTTTATGTCCCAACTCATACCTGTATGTGCTAAAGAATCTAGTTGTTGCTGAAATTAGAAATCCCATTAGTGGCACATTCGGGAGTGTCTTTAATATGGTTCTCATTCCTGAACTGTGGGAGGAAAATCACCGGATACTGCTCTGTCTGTGGCAGTGATCCTTGGGCTCTTCTTGTAATAATCCATCAGCATCCATGGTTCAGAGGGGAACATAAATTGCATGCATCATCTAGCACCCAATAAACACTAACAAGTAATAATACGAAAAGTTGAAGTGCAGGTTTGTAACTACAGGGAAATAAGACTGGGTACTAAAAGGGAAGGGAACGTTTGAGTTTTCTTCATAACAGCTACTTCTGTCTTCTTACTTACGAAGTTTTATTTCCTTTGCACTCTTGTACTTTCATCCTGATGACATGGCTATTATTTTATAGCAGTTTCAAGCAGTTAATTAATGAACTGCACACAAGTGACATGATACCACCTTGCCCAATTATCTCTAGCATCTATTTTTACAGTACAAAGCACTGCCGCTTTGTGAATTGTCTCCGTTCGTAAATTGGCTCAGGAGGCAGTTATTTTAATAGCCAAAACAATGCAACAGTAGTGCCACACTGGTGACACAGAGTAATTGTAAATCACCATGTGAGATCTCATAAAACTCACCATAAAAGCCTGGTGATATCATGTAATAAAAGTGCTCTTTTCTACTGAGTTAAGCAGCTATCGCTCAATTTACCGTGTAATCTCATGAGCCCCGGGCTCATTAGCCCATCTAGGACGGGATGTGGCATGAGGGGACAGTGACCACGTCGAACCAGAGAATCATGGAGGTTTCTTTTTTTTTCTTTTTTTTTTTTTTCCTTTCTTTTTCCCTCGGTGTGTTTTATAATACAGAGAAAACTGCACTGGGGGGTTGGTATCTTTTAAATTTGTTCAAGCAGCTTTATCTTCAGTCTGCTTTTTCTCCCTCATCTGTCCTCTTTCCCTCTGGTCACCAGGGTCCTTGGATTTCTGTTACGTTCACACACGCAATTGGGCTGTTGAGTTTGCATGTCCACCTAACTGTATGGCTTTCCTTTCACAGTTTGTCACAGCAGTCTCTGTTTAATTAAAAAATCATCTTAAGTATACAGTACTATCAACGGCATGCCCAAAGCCAAAAATGTTAGCTTTGAGTAAACCAAGGGTAAATTTTATAATTTACTGTTTGCATAAGGCAGACTCACCATGGTGAGTATACTTCCCTGACACAAATAATGAAAACACATAGGTATGCTCTGTGCTTATATATAATCTGTTTACGTAGTTTATAATATTCATCTGTAAGAATGCCTTTTGGTCATAGGTAGCCTTAAGAATCTCAAATTTTATAAAACCTATACAATGAGTTGTATTTGTATAGTCTATGCCATTTGTGACACAATTTTCAACTGTGCTTACATTTCTTTAATAAAGTCATTTCTGTAGGACTAAAATATTTTATATATATATCTCATTAAAATTATTCTTTATGAAGCAGAATTGTTTACAAAATAGGAAACCAGAGATATAATTTTCTACCATTTACCGGACTATTGGTGAAAAGAAAACAAAGCCATATGTCATATTTGGTTCAAACCACTTGTGCTCTCTATTATTTATGCTTTTTTTAATCATTTATGAATATCTCTGTCTATTCTTTAGTAAGTTCCTTTAAAGGCTTTTTCTATTTGTGTGTGTGTGTGTGTGTGTGTGTTCGTGTCTATGTGTGTGAACTCTACCTGTCTAGCATACTTTGCCTACCACAGCTTTTTTAAAAAAAAAATATTTAATAGATATTTATTAAGAATCTTCTTTAAGCAGAAGAATCAAAACTTGCTTTCTAAATACCATTTGCATTTACAAGAAGTCACTTTATGAGACTACATAGGCCAATAATATTGCTGTGAATTTTTTGAAATTTCTTTCTGAAATGCATCTTTATTTTTTTAAGATTAAAAAAAAAATTATTTATTGGAAAGACAGAGAGAGAGGTAGCGAGAGAGGACAGAAGCAGAGAGGAGAGGGAGAAGCAAGCTATCCACTGAGCAGGGAGCTCAATGAGGGACTCAATCCCTTGACTCCAGGATCATGATCCAAGTAGAAGTTAGCGCTTAACCAACTGAACCACTCAGGCTCTCTGAAATGCATCTTTAGAACCATCTCTAAGATGTGGAGGAAAACCATGTTTAGTTTCTGTTTTATTTTTAAATTAAAACAAATGTTATATGTCTGAATCCTTCAGATATCATTAACTCCTAAGGGATTCTGGCTAACTCTAAAATCTAATCTACTGGCAAAACTGGTTATATGTGTGAATGTGCCAAGGATTCTGCTGGTCAATCAAAGTGGCGTTGAAGTAACAATCACACTGAAGGAAACCAATGGCTTAGTAAAATAAGGGCTTTGAGATATGTAACCAATTTTCTATTTCAGTTTTAACACAGTTGTTAAAATTGCTCAGCACCATTATTTTATGGTAATACTTTGAGTAACTATTCCACCATGATGCATTGTTATATTATAGTTACTTGATTAGAAACAAATAAGTGTAAGACTACAATTGTGTAGGTTATAGAATAACTGAATATAAAAAAATTGACACAGAAAACATTATGTAATATGTTTTATTTACAGAGAAACCTTTAGGAACAAAGAGGCAAAATATGCATTACATGCTATATAATTTAACACAAAATTCTGAATCTATTGTATTGCACAAAAATATGACATTTTCTTGCAGGTTAAATATGATGTAACTAAGGTTTGTTCTCATGGCACAAGTTAATTGTATCATAAATGAACAAAGGTGTGTGTATTTTAACTTTGCTGACTTTTCCTGTCTTAACTTTTACATAGATAAAGAATGCATTTCTGCTTTTAGATATTTTTTCTAGAAAGTTTCTAATGGTAGCAGATGCTAGCTTAAATTGAAAATAATTTGATGATTTATTATGCCAAAGCCACATCCACTATTAATCTATTTGGCCAATACAAATGTCAGAAAAGATAAACACCTAATTTGATTAAATAAATTGACAACTTATCATTTATTAAAGAAGGATAGATTGCAGGAATAAGATCCATGAACACAGACATCATCTTAAACATGTTCAGAATCTAATATACCATGCTATATTCTTTTTATTGCCTTTGAGAAAAAGTATTACAAGAATGATGATGACACAGAATGTTGAAGGGAAGTCCTGTAACTATCAAGGATGCTGCAAATTATCTGTAACTTACACACTGCTTGAAGCAGGAAGCATGAATTTGTGATTATCAGTCATAAAAACAAAAGTAAGTTCCCAAAGTGGGTCCCTGTATCAGAAGATCCATGTGGGTATACACTTTCCAGAGTTCGAAGCATTACTGGACATTGAAGCAGGTGGTAGAGGAGGGACCCAGGCAGGTTACAGTTTTTAACTTGTGTACTAGAGGTTTCAACTAAGAATGCAAGATGGGAGGACAATAGAGGAAGGAGACCTGCATTTACATAGCTCTGCAGAGAGGTTTGTGTTCCTATCCTGTCAACTCCTCCCAATAACTCTCTGATTAGATTCATCCAACAGATAATTTACTTTACACCAGGCAATCAATGTTCTGGCTTCAACAAGGACTTAAGACAGGGCGGCTGTTCTCACAGATTTATGTCAGGGTTTCTCAACATTTACACTATGGACATTTTGGACCAGATCATTTTTTGTCGTGAGGCCATCATGTGCATTTCTAGGATATTGAACTTCCTCCCTGAACCATATCCAGTAGATGCCAGTAACGCCCATGCAAGTATGATAACCAAAAAAAATGTCTCCACACGTTGCCAAATGTCCCCTAGGAGACCAAACTGCCCCCATGGAGAACCACTGACTTAGATAATAGTGAGAGGGGAACAAACAGTTGAATCATTCAACAAATAAATTTTACAATATCAAATAGTGAGAAACACAATGGTGAGATAGAAAATTCCTAGGGGCTGGGGAAAGAGTAAGAGGATTCGTACAGAATACTCAAGCTACTGGAAAGTGTCTCAGGAGGAAAGTCTTAAGAAGATACAGAAGGAGGCAAAGATCTAAGAAAAGAGGTTAGAGACAAAGGAATGGATAGCAAATGCAAAGGTTTTAGTTGTGAAGACTCTTAGCCTAGAAAGGTTTCTTCAATTGCTCAAGTAGAACTAGGATACAAGTCACATCTGTCTGTTTCTTGATCCTGTGTCATTTTCATGCCTTTCTATCACCTCACTTTAAATCAAGACAACTGCCCTTCAGATGTCCTAGAGTAGAAATGTGGTGAGTTCTGCAGGTGGAAGAATGATCTGAGCCCATAGCCAAAACACACTAGTGGCTGCTGATGCTTATAGGGTCTGAGAAGGGCAAAGAGTTGATTATATTAACAGAGGAATAGAGTCAAGAAACATAAATTTCTCACAGCAGTAACAAGAACATTAATATGTAAAATATTAATAAGATGGCCCATGCCTCTTCTCCCTTTTCCTTCCTTCCTCACAATAGAAGCTATCAGAGACATTTTTCTTTTTTCCAAAGAATAAGTTTTACAGAAAACCACACTGGGTGGCATAGTAATGCAAAATTAGAAAGTCTTTTTATCTGATAATAATTCATCCTAAAATTTAGTGTATCTCTGATACCACGAATTAAAATATATGTTAACAAAGAGATATTGCCTTTTACACTAGGTAATATACTTGTTATGGATTTATGGTTTGTACATAATATTAAGTGGCCCAGACAGAGAGATTTCATTGAACTCTTGGGAAAGACGGTAACTTATATTTTCTGCTGACTTCTGTTTTGCATGGTGCCTTATTAAGATTTATGGAATATTTAGTCTTTGATTCTTTAATTATAATTGGCAGGTGTCCCTGAAGTTGTAAAGCAATTAGGAGGCTTTTTTCTTACCACAGCAGTGCTGGTGGACTTGAGTTTTCTAGGGTGTTTATCATGCCCTATTTCCTCTCATTTATCATTCCAGATTGGATTCCTCAAGGACAGCATCCTAGCCAACCAATACCTCAGGGCACAGATGGAGATAAGGAGCCTGGAGAATATACAGGTAACTTTATTGCACATGAGATTTGACCATCAGTTGTAATGTTTAACACCTTACAATACGAACTTTATATATAGTCTCTAACAGCCAATTCCTCTTTGTTTTAAAAAAGACTACAAGTTTTAAATACTTGTGGCCTTTATTTATCTAAAGACAGTAAAATGTTCCACAGTTTTAAAGTATTTTAAGTGATAAAATAGTTCTTCTTAGTTTACAGAATAGAATTTTAAGACATCTTAAAAATAAACAAACAAAAAAACACGTGTATTTCCTTGACTAATGCTACAAAGACCCTTTAAATCTGTTTTATTTTCATTCAGGAGGGACTTTTATATTCTTCAAAAGGTTGTATGCTTTTCTTTCTGGAAGAGGAAGATAGCTCAATTAATCTTTTATAGTGTTTGCTATTTGTGTTAGTATTTTAAACTGTATAATAATACAATATATGCTAAATATTCTCAAAGATATGTTCATTTGTTTAATAAAAATACTTATTGCCCTATTTGGTATGTGCTAGGTAGTTGATATATTGGTGGAAAAAAATATATGGTCCCTTCCCTTATTCAGTTTACAGTTCGGGGGGTGGGGGAGGGACTTTTATTTATTTATTTATTTGCTTGATAAACATTTGTTCTACCAGACTCCCTTCTTGTACAATGGTAAAGAAGACAGGCCAAGTCCTGAATTCAAGAAGTACATATTCAGTTGAGGGGCATTAAAAAGTAAACAAATACATATATTATGGAATTTTAAAAATAAATCAAAGGAAGAAGATTACAGCATGGAGCTTGAGGTGTTTACTTCTAAGAGCTATTTCTTTTCTGTACCTTTAAATATTGCATAACATTAATTCTAAAGAACAAATGGGAAGAATGGGAGTTGAAATAATTTGTTTCTAATATTTTGAACTGCTTGACTGTGAAGGGATCAAAATGATAGAGAAATACAGAAGGTAGATATATGGGGTCAGAGGAAACATTTTAAAGATGGAGGATCCTCAAATGTGTTTGAATATGAATAAGAATGAGATGAATGAGACAGGAGAGGAAGGGAAATTTAAAATAAAAGCAGACAGAGAGTATTAATAGAGGAGCTAGTTCTTCAGGAGGTAAGAGCTCTCATCGATCTTACGGAGTATCTGTGTAGGGAAAATTTCTTTCATCCATTTGTTCATTCTTCTCTTCACTTATTTAGTCACATGTTTTACTCAATTATGCATTGGAAGATATAAAAAATATAAACACTATCTTTACCAATGAAGAGTTTATATATCTAAAATATATGACTGGAAAATAATCATCCATGAAAACACAAATGGTAATAACAACTATTGCTATCAAAATTCAGAAGAAAAGATCCCCACAGTCTCAAGTTTTAATCCATATAAAGTGTTCTATACCCAAGCTTTTGGCTTTTCATAGGTATTTCACTAGTCATTACTCATGGAGGAAGTAAATTACTCATTTACTTGACTTAGTCCTTGAAGAAGTTTCAGAGATGTGTGGAGAGGACAAAGGGCTATTGAGACAGGGGAAGAGCGTGAACATGTCCAGGAGTTGGAATGATTTTTTTCTGTATTATATGATGTGTGTTAAATTGTATCCCCACAAAGAGATATGTTGAAGTCCTAACCCCATACAACAGAATGTGATCTACTTAAAAATAGAGTCATTGCCAATGTAATTAGTTACGATGAGACCACACTCAGGTGGGCCCTTAATCCATTATGACTGGGATCCTTATTAAAAAAAAAAGAGAGAGGGCTTCCTGGGTGGCTCAGTGGGTTAAGCCTCTGCCTTCGGCTCAGGTCCTGATCTCAGGGTTCTGGGATCAAGTCCCTCATCGGGGTCTCTGCTAGGCAGGGAGCCTGCCTCCTCCTCTCTCTCTCTCTCTCTCTTTCTCTACTTGTGATCTCTCTCTCTGTCAAATAAATAAAAAATCTTAAAAAAAAAAAAAAAGAGAGAAATATACATAAGGAGAAGACTGCCTGTGACAGCAGGAAAATGTGTCATATATCTACAAGGCAAGGAATACCAGGGATTGCTGGCAGGACCAGAAGCTGGAAGGGGAAGGAAGGATCCTTATCTACAGGTTTCACAGAAAGCTTGGTCCCACTATCATTTTGATTTCAAGCTTTTGGACTCCAGAACTCTGAGTTAATATATTTTTATTACCTAAGCTACCGGATACTTCATTATAGCAACCGTAGGAAACTAATACACATGATATAAACTATAATGTAGGTATTTCCTTAATTGTATTTAAAATATGGCAAATTTGTCCTTCTTTTAATTTTATATTTCATATATGTGAAAATATAGTCTATCTGAATAATAGGAAGACACTTTCTGTAATTGTTAATTGTATCACATTTTATCCTACTAACAAAAACCGAATTATTCTTAAATTCTAGTATCCTTAAATTATCATGATTGACTTCTAAAGCTTTGTTTATAGTAAATATTTTAAAATATTGGGAAATACAATGTAATATTAAATGATAAAGCTATATATAAAAGTGTACACATAAACTGAGTTTAATATCTATGTCCATCCCCACATGTATATACAAGAATGGAAATGAATGAATGGGAGGTAGGAAAAACTAGAAGAAACTATAGCAAAATAATTATAGTAGCTATGGCTATATTTGTCTTTAATTCTTGAAAATAAGTCTAAGAATAATTTCTATATTCTTAGAGGAAAAAAATCTTTTTATCTGTTTAAAGACAAAAAATTTACTCTTATTTGTCTGTTATCATGATTGATGTTTATATGTTAAAACAACTGATCTGCTGGAATGTGTACATTGCTCTGTGTATGTTATATTCAGTAATACTTCAATTAGGATTGGTCTTCTGAGAAAAACAACTTGCTCTTATGAAGTCAATCTGAGTTCAGAAGTGCCGAGAGCATTGTAGATGTTCCACTATCTCCAGACTGGGTTCAGGTTACCCAACTATTTGGGGGGAGGTGCGATTCAAAGCCAGGCTCTGTTGAGATATCCAGAAGACAGTAATTTGCTCTCTTACTCCCTAAGCATGAGGCTGTAGCCACTTTCATACACAACTTGAGAAAGGAGTTGGTAGCAGAACCCAACTCATGATGAGGAGATTATGAAAAGATCTTGCTTACTATATATGTGGTGCTTTTCTGTGTTGTTTTTCCTAGTTTTCTATGTTGTTTCTCACTCTATCAATGAGGTTTCTGAGAATAACGGCATACTGAAATCTTGGTAACACTCTAGGTGCAACAAGACTAGACATTAATCAGATCATTCCAGAAAAAAATAAGATGTGGTTTTGCTAATTTCAGGTGAGACCTCCCTATATCTAGCTGGCTTAGCAATGGGTTTGGGGCTAAATAGTAAGTTACTGTGATTTTAAGAACAAACCAGCATTCAAATGATTATAGTTCTATGTTAACTTTCAAGTGCACTCAAAGAATAATTGGGTTTTAGAGCATGAAAGGATGGGGGCTTTGAATTATCTAGTGGACTCTAATTTATATATGTTATACTGGAGGCAAAGAGAGGTAAAGTAACTCCTTAAGTTTACTTAGAAAGTTTGTGTCAGATCCAGATGGAACAAAGGCCTTCTGACTCTCAGGTGACGGGCTCTTCCATTATATCATGCTCTGCTATGATGATCTGTCAGAGATATTCAAGCACAGGCACAATGACTGTCAGTCAACCTGAACATAATCCACTAAGTTATGCTAATTCCCATAAAAACTGAGATGACACACAGCTGAAGGAATCCCCACTAGGATTTCGTTCATATAAATTTGCCCATTTATGGCAAATTCATCCTACTCTTTGGAATCTTTTTGTTCTCTTTATGCTGTCTCTATTGTCATAAACCCAGATATCTCTAGGATTAAAGGAAGACAAAATGAGGAAAAATGAAACAGAAATGAAAGTGTTGCTCTTTTCTACCTAAGCTGGTTTCTCTGTGATGAGTACCAGTAACAAATGAAGTGGGGAAGCCATGAGATGGCACGCCCTGGTATCCAATAAGTTTTGTTAATATCAGGTGCTAACTGAAAGAAGGGCCTGTGCTTAAACAGGTCAGAGGAAAAAGAAAATTTGCATGTGGTAATACAATTGTGGTAACAAGGGCTTTTAGTAGTCTAAAATAATTTAGCAAATGCAAGATTATCATGGACTCAATGAGACTTTAAACGTAATTAAACTATGAAAAAATCTACTGTTTTGAACACCCAATAACTGTTATTACTATTATTTTCAGTTTCAATTTTTTAAAAAAGTTTAAAAATTTTCAAAGGAGACACAACTTTCCAGCTCCTTTAAGAAAACTGGGTTTTTGTTTGGAGAAGGTAATACCGAGGAGAGAAATTCTGTGGGAAGAAGGAGCTATCAAATTGCTCACTGGAATGCCTGGGTTAGTAAGGATTTTCATTTACTAATCAGAAGGCCAAATCTAGGAGTGAAAGAAGAGATTCTATGTGGGTAATCCTTTCCAGAAAATAACTTCTTCAGAGTTTTTTGCTTAGTTTTGTTTTGCTTTTTGGTTTAGTTTACCTTGGTCAGGAGACTAGACAAGTTGTAGGAGCATTTTCTTTGAAGCCATCCTCCAAATTTCTGCCAGCATTATTTTCTTTGTAATTTGAAAATCTCATCGTCTCCTGTCACCATTTGAAATTCAAAATAAAATTCTGTGGTTCTCCCTTCAAACTCAAAATAAAATAAAAATATTTGAAAGTTTAGAATTGTCAGCGTGCCATTCCAGACCCTTTCAACCATCCAAGCCTTCTCTCGCATGGTTGTCTACCATTTAGATTTTATAAATGTTAATCTCCTTGTCACCCCCTTATCTGCCAAGTGTTCTGATATTTCAGTGACTCGACTCAGACACTTTCCTCAGTCAGGTATCTCCAGCTGTCTTTGTGTCTAGAGACTCTTCTTTGAAACCCAATTCAATTGTCTACTGTGGAATCTTCCTTAGCCCATTCTGAAAAGTCTTTTCTTCCTTTGTACATCCACAGCATTTATACATGATGCAGTGTGCAGATCTTATGACACAGGACTTCAGTTATGTGAGAGTGAGTGTAGAATTTATGTCTTGGTCATCTTCCTATCTCCAGCATCAGCTCAATGCTTGACACATAATGAGTGGTCAATGGATGCTTTAAGAATGAACGGGTGAAAGAATGCATACATTTGTTGAAGCCCAATCTAAGCACAGAAAAATATGCAGGAGTAAGAGAATGCTGTGTGCTTGTCCCATAGACATTTAGAGATCGATGAGTGCTATTAAGCTAAAAGCAACATCAAAGACAGCTTTAAAAGCAGAAAGAAGTCACACCTGAAGGGAATATAAAAGAAGTAGAAATAGCTTTCTCACATCTTTGTATTAAGCATTATTCCATGTATAGAACTTATGGGCTGACTATATGCATTTAAACCTCAGGCCTTTTAAAAATAAATTTTCAAAGGCAGATGGGATAGATACCTTCTTTTGGCCTTTATGCTTCTTCTCCTTCATGCCAATATGGCTTTGACCTTCCCTAGATGAGTTGGTTTCAATTATTCTTTTCTTAATATGCTTCACATGTGGAGGAAAGGTAGTTGACTTTAGTAGACTGATCCATCATGACAAGATAACATGATTAGACCCAATATTTCAAAGTCTTTCTTACCAGACAAGCAAATAGATTGCTTTCTTCTGATGAGTGTCTCAAATACTATAATTAAATACTATAATTTGGATGCTTTTTTGTTTTAAGTAATAGAAGATCCATCTAAAAGTCTCTGTAATAAGTAGAGGTTTATTTATTTTATATATTAAAGGTATTCAAAAAGAAAGAATTGGTTTATCTAGTCAATGATGTCGAAGACCAAGGCTTTCCCCTGCTTTCTCTTCACCATCTTTCGGATGTTGGCTTTTCATCTTGACCTAGCTGGTCCATTGTCTCAAGTAACTACTCAGGTATCATGACTGCTTTGAAAAGCAGAAAACTGGAACCATTGTTTGTCTATGCTAGAAGTAAAGTCTGCTTACTGTTCCTAGCTACATTAACAAACAAGAGTGTCATCATTTACCAGCAGCTTCCAGAATTATAGACATAACCCTGGACGGACATACAGAGTCTTTTACAAATTTAATTTGTTTATGGTTGTTGTAACAAAACAAGACACGGGAATCTGAACTTTTCATACACCAAGTAGCATAAGGCCTTATAGGGAGTAAATCTATGATAATTATTTTTATATGTTAGTTTTACAAACATGAAAAATAATGATAATTATATGGACAAGGGGTGATTTAAATTTTTAACAAGCTAGAACTATTATCAGGACAGACTTATTTATAAAACAAACTCAAGGTCTAAACTGCTCTTGTTCTGATAAAAGTAGTAGAAGTTTTGCTTTAATAACATTTTCTAGAAATTGGTTTATCTCTCTTTTGATTTAAGATTTTCCAAAATATTTTTGAGATGAAACTCTAAAGCCACTAGTTATAATGAATTAAAGTAAATCAATAAAAGATACTCAATAAATTAGTTCTTAAATTTTTTAAGCTTACTTTCTTTGCCTATGTTTAAGGGCAGTTTCTGGGAAGACTAACTAGACTGGAGAAAATTCTTTTAATTTCCCCCAGTGTAAATACAAGGCCTCACTTTTCTCTTTCCCCTTTACTCTAAGAAGGCATGTTTGTTTTTTTCTTCCTGCAGAGACAAGACTTAAAGTAATTGCTGTTCACAGCTTGAAAGAACAAGACCTTCACTACTTTTTAAGTCTTTCCTCCCCAGAGGTAGCCTTTTGCTTTAATAAATTGAGACTTTAACCCTAATGATTTTTTTTTTTTTTTTGTAAATTTGGTTCAAGTGTAAAGGGTAGAAAGGCAAAACTCAACAGGCTATATTATTTTTTAGTCATGTAAGAAATTTATCATCATAAACATATATTGCACTCACTAATAAGTTATCCTATTCCCAAATGCAAAATCATAAAAAGGAGATGATAGAAAATATCCTTTAGTACATATTTGTTGTGAAAATTTTTTAACATTTGTCAATACAAGAGCTAAAAAATAAACTTTGTACAATTTAATTTGGGGACGGGAGATGTTAAATCTTCCAAGTAGTTGCAATATAGTTAGAAGAAGACATTTTCGACTTTCCTGAGGATTTCCTATGTGAATAAGACAGTTAAACATAACCATGAACTCTCATTTAAAGAGACTCTAGTATTTTAAAGTAAATTTATGTAACTTGTTTTTGAAATTTCTTATCATTTAACTGACTTCAGACACCATTAGATGAAACACAAGATTGAGCTTCAATATTAGAAAATTAATGAAAGGTGATCAGAACCTAGAAGGTTATGAAAGTTTTAGTCATTGGTCATAGGAAGAAAGGGAAAGAGAGATCAGTAGTAATGATGTCATTTTATAAATTATCAGGAAAAAAAAAGTATAAAATTCTCTAAAGAAGTATGAAAATATGTAGATTTCTCTAAATGAAAATATGTAGAGAAAAGTAGATTATGATCGGTATATGTATATATATGGTAAACATTCAATATATATTGATTTAAGGTATCAAAGTTTGAAGAGAGCTCTGGGGAATATGGGTATTTTTTTTTTTCTTCTAAGCATCACTCTTTTCTTGTTTTCCCTTTGCCTCACTGCACATCCTTTTTACTTTTTCTGAATTTCTTTCTTTCTACCTGTTCCCTTTTGTCTTTTCCTCTTTCTTCTCTCTGTTTTTGTTTAATTTCTTTTTCTCTCAAATAACACATCTGGAAGATCAGGCTAGAGCAACATTTCTGTAGTATCCCCAGAAAGGTGCAGTTCCTTCCATCTTCCTGCTTGACCAGACTTAGCATTTGACTTTCAGTCTCATGGTCATAAGAGAGCACTTCACTTAGAGACATGATTGTATCACTGTTCCTGTTAGGAGGAAGGTGGAAGGTAAAGTGTGAAGGGCCAATGATAAAGAGAACATGTCTGCTAAGTTAAATCTCTTTAAAAAGCATTATTAAGGGGCACCTAGGTGGCTCAGTGGGTTAAAGCCTCTGCCTTCTGCTCAGGTCACCATCCCACGGTCCTGGGATCAAGTCCCACATAGGGCTGTCTGCTCTGCAGGGAGCCTGCTTCCTCTTCTCTCTCTCTCTGCCTGCCTCTCTCCCTACTTGTGATCTCTGTCTGTCAAATAAAGAAATAAAATCTTAAAAAAAAAAAAAAAGCATTCTTAAATCCCATCCAGAAGACACTTGCTTGCAGAACTTGGCCATAAAGAGAACCATAGCTACCAGAGTCTTAGGAAGTAAATAATATCTGGAACCCCCTCCCAAAATCATCCTTTCCAAATAGAATTTTACAAGTTAAGAAGAAGATTTAAAAAAAATGAAAAATGACAGTGACAGACTAAGAGTGGTTTCTCCGTTATCCCCCAAGGCAGAAATCTAAGAGTCAACCTCAGGTTCACAATCTCTTTGAAATCATTCTTCAACACTGTTCTTCAGTGCATTGTTTACTCAACAGGTTTTATTGATCTCCAGTCAAATCTGCCTTTCTCCTCTTTCTCCTTCCATTGTACTGCTCCAGTAGGATGAATGGTAGTCCCCATTTTTTTTTTCATACCCTGATTGCTGGAAACTGTGAATGATTACCTTATTTGGAAAAGTGGGTCTTTGCAGGTGTAATTGACAATCTTAAGATGAAGAGATCATCCTGGATTATTCAGGTGAGCCCTAAATCCAATGACCATACATGAGATCCAATGATCCATACATGAGAAATATGACAGGGGAAATAAAACAGAAAGAAGAGAAGTCCATGTGAAGATGAAGGCAGATTGGAGTGACTAGACCATGGTCACAGAATGCCAGCAGTCACCAGAAGCTGGAAGAGGCAAGAAATGGGATATCCTGCAGTCTCTGGAGGGTATATATCCCTGCGGACACCTTGATTCCAATTTCTGGCCTCCAAAATTGTGACAATATATTTTTGCTGTTTTTAGCCATAAGCACGTGGTAACTGATTACAGCAGCTTCAGCAAACGAAGCTGCCTTAATTTGCATATTTTGTTTTTGTTTTTGTTTTTGTTTTGCTTTTTTTTGGCCTGGATTGTCACAACTGTGCTAAATTGTCTCCCTCCCCTCTTTCTTGCCCTAGTCCTATCTACGCAGCCACCAGACATTCTTCTTAACACAAATCTGATTACTATTTTGTCTTAAAACTTTTCAATGGCTCCCCATTGACTATAGGCTAATGTTTAAATCCCTTTGTAGGTCACACAAATACCTTTACAATGAAGCCCCTATCCATACAAATTTAGCTCCTTACACTCTTAACTTGAATCGTACATGATTTCCTGCAGTGCTGTGAATTCCCCTGGTATATCATGCTTCAATTCCTTTGTATGCATTCTTTTCTCTGCCCAGAACACTCTCCGTCCTTCTCTATCCGTTAAGCTTTTTCTCTTTGTGTGCAGATAAGTGCTTCTATGACCCCTGGTACACAATGCCTTAATATTTTACCCCAGCTTGTCAGACTTAAATATGAACCCCTCAAGGGTCTAGCGTTCTTTGTATTTCTCTGGTCTAGGGAGTAGCAGCTGCATAATAAGCAGTTAACAAAAATATAGCCAAATAATAAAGAAGTGATGTATATCGTGGCCATTAGAATTGGATGCTGCAGTGAGTGAGAATCCATAGAAGAGAGAGGAAAGGCCATTGGCTTTGGCTAAAAGTAAATGGTTAGATTCTTTAGGGATAGTAATTTGGATGCTGATGACTGATTGCTGGGAATGAAAATGTAGCAGGTGTTTAGGAAGTAAATGGAGTGACTATAGATTCTGAGTTCCAGAAATCTGGCTTCAGAAGAAAAAGAAATTATATGTGTCTAGCATTTTAATTAGTTTCTGATATTATATTCTTTTTTAAAAGAGTATAGATTATGATTTATAGTACTAGACATGTGTTGTGAGTACTACTATTATTTATTTATTTATTTATGGACTGGTATCTATTACCCTTGCCTTTAAGTGCCTCTTACTTTTATTTAGTAGAATTGCTTCTCCCTCATTTAATAGTCTTAATGAGACTGAAAATCAAGATGTCTCGACTTATACTAATTGAGGTATGTTGTATGACCCAAACATGGCCAATAGTTTCCCATTGTTGATATTTTGATTCCTGAAAGAATCAATGGAGAAAATAGTCTAAGCTCATTTATTTCAATGGGGAGACTTGAAAAGATAACTGAATGGTTCTTGACACTGAAGCTTTCATAGCTGGTCTTGTTCCTACCTTTTTTTCTTTCTTTTTTTTTTTTTTTTTTTTCCCACAATCCTAATTATTTTTCCTTTGAGTCTTGGAACTACCTATTATTTTTGCAAGTTTTCCTGCTTACATTAACCACAACCTAATTTCTCTAACTTACAACCAACAAATCCAAACTCCCCTAACTGATAAACTTGGAATTTTTTTTGATATTAATAAATGGGGAATAACATTAGAGAAAGGAAAAGAAAAAAAGGAGAAATTCTTCAGTGGAAGCAAAAGCTAATGTTGCATGATGGCTGCTATTCTTATCATACTAGTCAATGGCTCATAAGAAGGAAAAAAAAGTTGTCTTCTTCTGGAAGGAATTGAAAGAGTAAGTTTAAAAATAGAATTTTAGAAGTCTTTGTAAAAAGTTAAAACCTCACAGTTTCAAGATTATTTAAATTTATGCACGGAATGACTTAGAGGAGAGGTACTCGATAAAAACTGTGATGTTTGTCATTTCTAATTTCAGTAATCAAGTGCGGCTTGCTTTCTGCTTGAAAAGGCCTCTATGGGATGATATTAATGGCATAATGGAGAGTCAAAGAAAAAAATCAAACTGTTATGAAAAAGAATGATATTGAAAAATTCATGAGCTGGAACCTTCAGAAAAGGAGTGTGTTTATGGTGATAGATGATTAGGATTACTGGAATGGTATGTGGTCTTTTGTCCTGAAGGACATGCCACCTCTTATATTCCTAAAATCTATATAATGCATTAAAAACATTCTCACAAGGAAGACTACAGCCCAGTGCTTTACTCAGCTTCTTCCATTACAATTCTGTTATTGAATGCTGATTTCTTCTCCGTGATGCTGGTGATTATTTTTGAGAGAGTCGATGTGTTCATTATGGCTAAAAGTGTTAATACTTTATCATTTTTGGAAATGAGGAAAGTGTCCTGCTTGGGCCCTAGAAATGTGACCCTAACAAGTGACAGTTATTATTTGCCTGTGTTATCCTGATTGTCTGCCTTCACTTGCTCAGACATCAACATTCTGACCAGTGGCTCTATTTAGCCTTTTCTGACAGGGACATCTAGAGCAGAAGGCAGGGAGGTCTGAGAGGGGTTTCAAAGAAAGACAATTCGGAGAAACAGGCTTCGAGCCCAAGGAAATCAAGTAATTGTATGACTTTTATCAAAATACTCAACTTCCTTATTTCTCAGTTTTGTTTTGTTTTGTTTTAAATCTCTGAAATGGAGATTATTATACCTAATCTGTTTATCTCATGGAACGGCTGTGAAGGAAAGGAATAATGTGTGAGGGAAATTTAAACTAAAACATTTCTAAGGAAATGAAAAATATATCATTAATTGAGACACATATCATGCTATAAAACAACTTAGGGGAGTGTGCTTCTCCACAAACAGCAAAGCACATGAATTGGTTAAAAATCGTTCATCAGATAAAAAGTTAAAACAAAAATATATTCAAATACATTAAGACATATAGACCTTAAAAAGCTACTATATACACATACTTTCAAAGAAAAGTAAAATGCATCCAACTGGTATAGCCTGACTAATTCTTTCTTAAAAAGAAAGTGTTTCTGGAGCGCCTAGGTGGCTCAGTTGTTAAGCATCTGCCTTCGGGTCGGGTCATGATCCTGGGGTCCTGGGATCTAGCCCTGAGTGGGGAGTCTGCTTCTCCCTCTCCCACTCTCCCTGCTTGTGTTCCCTCCCACTGCCCCCGTCAAATAAATAAATATTTTTAAAAAACTTAAAAAAAAGAAAGTATTTCTAACAATATCAGTAACAATATGTAATAAGATGCTTATCTTTCCTAAGCTTGAATGTAAGATTTGCCTGGGGGCTCTGTCCTGTGTCATCATTGGCTTTTACTCTTAAAAACACTGAGCCATCTCTATTAGTCAGCTTGCAAATGCTCTCATGTCAAACCTGGAGTACCCCACCCCTTCTATGTGACATTTTCTATTCTTATTTTATAGCCAGTTATAATGCAGAAGGTGCAATGCTATCTCTTGTAAATGTATACTTCTAAGACATGCAATCCATTAAAAAACTTCCTGTGGTAGGTGCTGTTGGCTGATATCAAATGTTTACACAATATGGCCTATTTTTTATAATTACATTTTAATTGAGCCATATATAGCATAAAGAGATAACTGCATATACATTGTCTACTTGAATAATATTTCAAGGTACATCTTTTAATTTTACTGCTTTTATTGATACTGTTCCAGTTTGTGATTTCCCCACAGCTGTTTTTATTTCGTGAAAATCATTCATCCCATGAGCATGACTATAGCTCTAAGCATTTTATAATAAATTGTTATGATCATAAACACATGTAGTTAAGGACTTCTTTGCATCCATTTTCTTGTTCTTAGTTTTAATTTTTCATCATCTTTATTAATTTTATATATCAAATATAATTTTTAAATTCCCAATTAACAAGCTACATATGTTCTGTCTGTGTGCTGAGAGTTGCCTCCCTCCATCGTTTCCACACAGAGTGCGTGTCTATCTCCTCCCTGGTACAGACTTCCCCGCAGCACATTGGCTCTCTTCCTGCTCATGTTGTTGATTGCCTCCCATTCCTGCCGTATTCTGTGGTCCTCGGTGATTTCCCATCCTCCTGCTACATCTTCTCCTCTTCTGGTCGGCCAAACGATGATCCAATTACGCCTCTCCTCTGTAGCTCCCCTGATAATCTCTTCGTCTTGCTCCTGCTGTCTTTTCCATGTGTTGCCTACGATGGTCACAAGATGCTCACTTTCACACTTGGCACTGGCTATGAGTCATTCATTCATTATTCACTCAATCTTCAAGAATCTCTTTAGGGCCATCTCCTTATCAACATGATGCTAGGGACCAGGTTACAGAGAGGAGCACAACACAGTCACTCCCTGCAAGGAATGTAGAGTTCAGTGTTCTATAAGGGAGCGGTCAGAATCTGAAGGCCATAAGCGATGTTCTCCATTTTAAAAACTGGTCTCCAAGCAAAATTTGCTCTGAAAAATGCCCATTATGGGATTCATTTTCCCTCCGTGAATTTCTAAGTTACATAAAGCTTGCTGTGGGTGAGAGACAAACTTCATAAAATCTCAGTTCAAGGGCTTTATTACTGATACGTAACAACCTGTGAGTAAATATTAGCTATTACTTTTACATTGTACGTGAACCCCTAGAAAAATCAATTCTTCATAAATAATGAAAACAGTAATCAAATTTTTGCAGTAAATAAACCACCATAGTTTGTGTTATAGTTGTGTCAGTAATTTGCAAAATTAGTTCTTGGCTTTACCTGACGCCAGACTGTGAAGCTATATAAAATTCAGATTGCTTAAAAACATGCTTGCACAATTTCTTGTGCTTGGTGTCCCACAGGACAGCATTTCTGAGGCAATTGCAAAAGAAGCTAGACCCCAGGAACCATAAAGGTATGTAGACTCAGCCCAATATAAACAAAATATAAAATGTAGACTAAACAACAAAATCCACAAACAATAACAACAGCAAGCTTGCTTTGAGTTTCCAGAAGGTTTGGGGGGAGTTTTCTCTTCTTCCGAATCAATTTACCTTTATAAAAATAAAATTCTATTTCATAGATTGTATTTTATAGGTAGTGATCCCAGAGTTCCTATAAAGTATACACATAGAGCCAGTATTCAGTAAGTGGAACAATGTCACTCAACATCTGAGTAAGATTCTTACTTATAATGGTTTTTTAAAAAGGCCAGATGGGAAACATTTTCCATGATATTAATGAGGAAATTCTATCCTTGTTGGGGTGGGAGGGTGGGAGGGTGGGGAGTAGGGAGGAGTTCTTTAGATTGTAAATGTCTAATTAAGCTGGAAAGAAGTCAAATTGTCCGAATCTGACAGAAATGGCACTACGGCGGACCTCAGACTGTAACAGGGAGCTAACAAAGTATTGCAAATGTGGACAGCAGGAACAGAAACACAGTGTTCAAAACAAGGAAACTAATAGTCCCGATGAAGAGTGCTATATGATTTTAAGTTTTGGCTGCCACAATTTCTGATAGACTTGGAGTAACTAGAATGCATCCAGGGGAAGAGAGCCAGAATGGCAAAGAGTCTGAAAATCTCATTTCTTAAAGGAGCAAAGAATTGTTAGTTTGGAAAAGAAAACATCATAAGGGAATTTCAAGAGTTGTCTTAAAATATTTGAAGGATGGTAATCTTTAAGAGTGTAGACAACTTCTTCTTCTTCTTCTCCTTCTTCTTCTTCTTCTTCTTCTTCTTCTTCTTCTTCTTCTTCTTCTTCTCCTTCTCCTTCTCCTTCTTCTTCTTCTTCTTCTTCTCCTTCTTCTTTCCCAAATGGTAAAGAAGAATGAAATCAGTTGAAAGAATTACCGAAGCCGATTTTAGTGCACTGTTAAGATTTCAACTGTTAGAGTCATCAACAAGAGTGTCTGGAGGGCAGATCCTGTTGTGGTAGGCTCCATGGGCTCCTGGGGCATTGCCAGTTTGGACCTAAATGCTCAAAGGCCAAGATGAGAATTGACATATGAGGTTGTGTTAAGTAGATTATTATCTCTGGCTAAAACAGAAAAAACTAAAGATTTGGGGGCAAAGTAGTAAATAACTACTAAAAACTTTGATTCACAGACACGTGAGAGTTTGGTTTTTAAACTTAGAAACTCTTCTCTTTATTTCCCTCTTGCAATTAGGATGAATATTTTAGGGACCTAAATTAAGCAGTCAAAATTAAACTCATACCCTCATTTTATTGTATATCACTAATGTATTTAACGTTAAAAAAAAACAAAAAAACCTTCCAGGAGACTAGTGATTCATCAATCAAGCAATGAAAGAACCAGTGAGTCAAGCTAGTAAGCCTTAAACTCTCCATCTATATAGTCAAGTTCTTGCCTTTGGGAATCTTATTGCAGAAAACTCATAAAGCAATAGAGGGGATTATAAAATGGTAAACTGTATAGACAAGACTAGTGGTTTCTGAATGTTTGTCTCTTTGTTTGTATTTAAGAACCTGATGTGGAAGTTCTTGCAGATTGGGTTTTCCAGAAGCAGACACTGACACCGAGAGGAAGTTTGGCATGTCGTGTACTTATGATGGGTTGACAGTATTTGTGGAAGGGAGAAAGAAGAAGCAAGGCTTGGCAACAGAAGAGGCTCAGTTGCAATGTAAGACAGACAAAGCCTTGCCCAAACCCACAAGGAGCTCTGCAGCATATGTGGCCTAATAAAATTGTCCAACGGTGAGTAGGTGACATGGGGAGGCTCCCAGAGCTCTGTTCTGAATAGCCATGGGATATACTCCTGGGAAGGATGTACCTTTGGTATATCCTCAGCTTTTGCAACTGAGGCAAACCTTGAAACTTTGATCTAGATTTGTGTCCACCAAAGAAGTCAATACCTAAACTGATAAGACTAGAGCTTCTTTGGGTAAAGCTGGGGTAAGAGGTCTCTAACCTGTCAGCTATGAAGAATATTCAAAAAACCTCTAGACTCCTGTAGAGTGTAGCGGCAGAATAATAATAGCTTATAATTATAGAGTGGTTGATAAGGGCCACATGCTCTCCTAAGTGTTTTGTATGCATCAATCTTTTGATCCTCTCACTAACTGTGCAACATGCATACCACTTACTTCATTTTACAGATAAGGAAACAGGCTCAGAGAGGTTAAGTAATCTGCACAAGGTCACCCAGACCGTTTGGTTCCAAAGTCTGTATTCTAAACTGCTATACTACTCTGCACACCTAAGTCTTTATATGACGTTTTATGCAAAGGCTTCAGGTAGAGTTTAAGGAAGAGGGCATGTTAAAGGATGTGCCTTGAAGTCTTGCACTGTTAGACCTGGCATGATCTTTGTTATGCTGGGGACAGTAGTCAGTTGTGCACTCTGGTGCAGGAGACCCGAACAGCAAATGTCTGTGGCTGCCACAAGCTGTTTCTTCTTAACATGCCTTCAGCTGGAGTAAATTCCTCTGCCTTCTTTGTTAGGAATGGCAACTGACTTTTTAATCAGTTGGATGGGAGTGTAATTCAGGTGTGACTTCTGGGTACAGCCAAGAAGAATTTGCTCCCGGAAGGTCTTCCTCTCTTCCACCATGCGATTGGCATAACGACTTCCCTTGGGACAACCTTGAAAACCATGTCCCAGAGATAATGCCATCTCTGTTGTCATAGATATCAGAGTGACTGCATGAAACGAAGCAGCCTGACCAACAGAACTGAGTGAGAAATGCATTTCTCTTATATTTATATCCTTAGATGTTTGGTCTACTCGATACTGTAATCTAGCCTGCTTTAATTTAGATATTCTTCCCACTCAGAGAGATTTTTAAGACATCTCTAATATCATTATTACACACAGAGGACGCTGCTCACATACAAGCCAGGACAGAGGCTCTCCAGTTGTCATGCTGGCTTATTATGAACACTTCTTTGGCAAAGATCGACTTCAAATGAGCATTGGGGTGTGTACATAGTATTATAGTTCCTTTGGCTAAGAATGTACTTGGAAGAGAGCACCTCAGATTCTGTGAGAAGGATAAGACTCAAATCTGGCATGAACGTTGGGGTACAGGTTAGAGGGGATGTCCCGGATGGGAGCGCACAAGGGTAAGATGAAAATATGCCCAGTAGTGTTGACAATGCTTCAAAAATGTCTGAGACAGCTTCCTGTCAGTTGCTCTGAAGGCAAAGGGGAAACAAGGATGAGGGTAAATGTCACCCTGGTGAGCCCTGCCAGGCTCAAGCTGCCAGCTGTGCTTCATAGGGTGGGCGAAGTTTTGAAAGTGTCCTCCAAAACCAGGATCCTTTTGTTGGCTCTAGGTCCAATTAAACAACTCAAAATCCTTTTCACTGAGCCCTATTACAAATCAACAAAATTATTATTTTTTTTTGTTAATATGGGGCTATAATTAGTGAGGGTGGGTTGATTCAGAAAATATTTACTGAGTTCGTACTGCATGCCTGGCACTGTTCTGGGCACTGGGGATACAACGGAGAACAAAGCAGAACAAAAACCTCCGATTGTTTAGTTCTATTCAGAAGTGAGATCTGAGTGGGTCATAAGGATAGTAATGATTGTGCTGCTCAGATTCCTAAACAGGCCGGACTCTCCCTGATCTAAGATTTGGAAGTTCAGCATAGGTGAAAACAGGTATGAAGCAACATGAAAAGCATCTTTCTGGGAACACTCCACATTAGAGCAGTTTCATTTGTCAGCCCGGAGCTAAGATGCAATCTGGAAGTAATGAGCAGGGTGGTCACAGATTCAAGGCTTTATTATGCCTCATAAGGCAGATTTTTCAAAAATATGATAAATACAATTTAAGAAAGAGCAGAGATATACAAAAAATATATATACACAGGTATTTAAAAGATAATGCCTCGAGGATTTGGCTTGAAACAGAAAACAGGCAAAACACGTTAAGGAGGGGCACCTGGGTGGCTCAGTGGGTTAAAGCCTCTGCCTTCGGCTCAGGTCATGATCCCAGGGTCCTGGGATCGAGCCCCACATCAGACTCTCTGCTCAGCAGGGAGCCTGCTTCCTCCTCTCTCTCTGCCCGCCTCTCTGCCTACTTGTAATCTCTGTCTGTCAAATAAAATAAATAAAATCTTTAAAAAAAAAAACATGTTAAGGAATAAAAAGAACATTTAGAAAAACAGACTGTTAAGTATGTTGTGAATGGCTTGTAGAAATTCTAATGAAAATATCATAAAACATTACATAATTTGTAATAGAAGCCTATTTTCAAATATACACATATGCACACACTACACTTCAAATATGTGGCCCAATTCACAAATTTTGTTTTTAAGTAATATAACAATTAGCATGACTCTTGAAAATGTATCTGTAAATATTATTTGTGTTGAGCATCACTGGTAAGATCAAACTCGTCACAAATGAAAATCCTGCCAAACTAAATGAGTATTTAAAGATACACATGGCCCATGTATGTTTCTGATTCACTTCACACATTCACAAACGTGATTCTTCACTCTTTGCTGTATGAATAAATCTAATTCAAACAGAATTGAGAAGATGAACTTTTATGCCTTCTCCTTACACACCTGTGACACAAGAAGAAGCAAATGGCTTTTTTTTTTTTTTTTTTTTCAAAAAAGGCTCGTTTCCAGGCGGAACTCTTATACGCCAATCTGATCACACTTATTTAATTTAGTTTTACCTAAAGTTGAAATTAATAATTAGCACTTAGATCATTCTTTGCATCAATTAAAAAAAACCCAAACCAACCAACCAACCAAACAAACAAAAAAACTCCCAAACTGTCCATGAAACATCGTGTTCAAACTTGGAAACTTCTGATCCAAAGCAGCGCCTTGTCCCCCTGCTACTTTTGCTGGCCCACAGGCAACTCCCAACAAGACTCGAGGCAGTGAGGAGTTGTGCAGTATTTTTCACTCAAGTTGAATTTACTCTTCCTAATTTGGTCTGGAAAAAACAATAGTGATGGAAATTCTACAGAGACAGATTAATTCAGAGGTCAAACAATAACAAAATGGGGAAGAGAAGTTAATGAATCTTTACCGTGTGAGGCAATGCACAGAAGGTCCTAGAGAATCCATAAGCCTAGCTAGAGAAGCATGAGTAGTTTGTTAATGACACAAGGGCTTTGAAATTGAATTTATCTTGTATACTCAGCTGTTTGGGGAGTACATCATTTATAAGACATTCTTGTTATTAATATTTTCCATTCCATAGACACTCTTGACAAACTATATACTTTTTCACCACATTAATTTTACATTTAAAATGAACATCTGGTAACTGCATTTATTCATCTGATTCTCAACCATCTTGCTCTCTCTGATTTTATTCTCCTGACATTCTAAACAGCTGAAGAAAACCTGAATTTGGGTACTGTAGACTTAAAGTCATCAAATGCCTAATGTTCAGATGAGAAGGATGATAGCTCCCTCCTTTAATCACTCAGTCAATCAGTCACTCAATCAACATGTGTTCTACTGACCATACATTCAGTTCGAAGACCATTTGCTTATCTTATTCCAATTACAAGTGGCTCTCCTCTGTTCCCAGAGCACTGTCCATTGTTTTGTTTTGAGTTCACCCAAAAACAGAGGCTGAGACAAGACTTGATGCACATTGCTTCTTTGCAAAGAGAGAAAAAAAAAAAAAGAGTGGGACACAGAAGGAAGAAAAGTCTACGTAAGCGTGCATACTTGAGGTTGCCACAGAAGGCAACAGGAGCTCAGTTACCTTAGAACCTCTGAGAACCATGCAGAATGCTTCCTTCTGAACGATGAAGTCTGGAGCAATTATTCACCACCTGCTCTCCCTCATTAGTTGGGAGTTGCCTTTATGGCATTAATTCCCTAAATGTTCAAGCAGAGCCTTCCATTGTGTTGGAGAAGTCCTGAGAGTAAAAAGCAGGAAGACTGGTCACCGGAGTTCGAGGTGTATCCCTGTCATGGCAATGGGAGTCTGAGGTCACACGGAAACTTCCGCAGCTGAAATCTGAAGGAGGCCCAAGAGATGTGAAGGTTGGGTATCAAGGGTGTTGGTAACATTCTACCATGGATCACATTATTTATTTCTTGAGGTGCATTTTTCCATCTTTTTACCAGACTGAGAATTATTCAAGGTAGAGGTTGTATTTTCTATTCTGTTACCAAGAAGTGTGCAAGGTTTATAGCAATGTCCCTCAAATTCTTGTTGAACAAAGAATGAAATAATACATTCCCATTCCACTGTACAATGGAATTGATTGTTTGCATAGTGCCACTTTTTTTGAGAACTAAAATATTCATTTTTACTAAATTAAATATAGCATATTCATATACATGCATTCATTTGCTTACGTATCGAAGTATGGAAGTCCAGCTCCAGAAAAAAAATCAAAACTACATGCCATTTATTCATTATTTATTTATTTATTTATTTATTTATTTATTTGACAGAGAGAGAGACTGAGAGAGACAAGAAGAGGAAGTGGGAGAGGGAGAAGTAGGCTTTCTGCTGAGCAGGGAGCCCGAGGTGGGGCTCAATCCCAGGACCCTGGGATCATGACCTGAGTCAAAGACAGATGCTTAATGACTGAGCCACCCAGGCACCCCATACCCCTTATTCTTAATCATGTATTGCTACATGATCTAGCATCCCCAAACTTAGTGGCTTGGTAATGTAATATTTCTGTGGGCTTAGTAATGTAATATTTTCTTACTTCTGTGGGTTGCCTATTCAGTTATTCTCATTCATGTACTGTTTTCTGGGATGTTGGGCTAAGTGAAAGATCCAAAATGGCCTCATCCACACAGACAAGAGTTGGGGCAAACTTCTATCAGTTGGAAGCCTTAGTTTTCTCCACTGGGGTCTCTGCACTTAGCTATTTGGGCTTCCTTACAGAATGGTAACTGGCTTCCACAAGAGTATTGCAAACAGACATGTAAGGCCTGGCCTCGAGGATCATTTAGCATCACTTTCTTCACATATTTTTGGTCCAAATACCTCACAGGGAAAGCGTGGATTCAAAAAGAAAGAACGTCAGTGGTGTATCTTTGTAGGAGAGTGGCAAAACCTCATTGCAAAAGAATATGTAAGATGGGAGATTGTGATCATCTTCGGGAACATAATCTACCATACCCAATGTATACCTAGAGATATTCAAGCGCATTATACTAAATGGAAAGACACTTGAGAACAGAGCCCACATAGAATTTATTTTGTATTCCTAAAAACTAACCCAGGATCTGACAGGTACCTGTACATAATAAATGTTTGTTGGATAGAAATTTAGAAGTGAGACAAACCATAAGAGACCTTAATCTCACAAAACAAACTGAGGGTTGCTGGGAGGGGGGGCTATGGAGAGGGTGGTTGGGTTACGGACGTTGGGGAGGCTAAGTGATATGGTGAGGACTGTGAAGTGAGTTAGCCTGATGACTCACAGACCTGTACCCCTGGGGCATATAATACATCATATGTTAATAAAACAATTAATTAAAAATAAAAGAAATTTGGAAGTTAAAAAATATAAGCATCCCAAAAAACAATTCTTTGGCTGTGAATGAATTGACAAGATTTCTCCCTAAGGTACCAATTCTCCATGATCTTCTGGTGCCAATCAGTGTATAAGGACTATGTCTTATCTTCTCAGACAATACTTTAGAGAAGAAAGAAGGCCCCCTTTTCAAGGAAGAGTTTAAAAGGAAAAACTTGAACCAGGAATGTAGGTTGGGATGAGAAGAGAGGCCTATTCAAAATTTTTGCCTTGGGCACCTGGGTGGCTCAGTTGGTTAAGCATCTGCCTTCCACTCTGGTCATGATTACAGGGTCTTGGGTTCAAGTCCTGCATCAGGCTCACTACTCTGTGGGGAGTCTGCTTCTTTCTCTGCCCCCCTCATTTTCTCTCTCTCACTCTCACAAAAATATATAAAATCTTTAAAACAATTTTTTTAAATCTTAAAAAATTTTTAAATTTTTTAAATTTTAAAAGAATTCTTTGGTTCATTTGGAGAGGAGAGTGGAACAGGGATGGGAGTCAGGAAGAAAGTATAGAAGGCAGGAAACAAGAAATAAAGGCTGATGTGTGTAGTTTGACAATGACTCTACAATTTTTTTTTTTTTTTAGTGTTTCCCTAGAACATGGGATTAGTGTTCCCCTAGAACATGGGATTCCAAAGGCCTTCATAAGTGTCCCACATGGGAATGCTGAAAAATGGCAAAGCTAGAGCCAGATGAGGGTACTCTGTTGGAGATTCAGAGCCAGAAAGATGAACAAAAGCTCCACAGATGAGCCTGTTCACTCATTGGTGCAAGAAAGTATTTTGCGTTCTCATGAAAAAAAAAAAAAAAAAAAAAAAAAAAAAAACAAGTGCTATGACTCTTCAGCTGTGTCAACAAAATATAGTCCAGATGGACTGCTGTCATACTATTAATGTGGATAGCTCACTTCCCACTCCTTTCTTTCCTTTTCTTTCATTAAACATTTCTGTGGGACAAAGATATCTCATGCCTTACTATAAAAATTTGTTTATGAATATTACTCTAAAGACTGCTTTTCTGGAGCTCATCTATTTTGAATATGTAAAGATCTCTATTGCACTTAGCAGAGAGAGTATTAACAATTCTTGCCAGTTTACACACCTCACTTCAAGCATAAAGGTTTTCTCTAAGCAAAATCTATGCAATTTTTGGAAAACTTGTTTTACCTACGAAATTTTGAATCATAATGAAAGAAATAACAGTGCCAGAGTGATAATGAAAAGTTATCAGTTGAAAAATTGCAAGCAATAGAAAGTCTTGAGAAATCTTACTTTCTCAACTTTATTGACCTCTTCCAAAGAAATTGAATGTATTTATTAATACACCTAAAGCTAAGATCCTGCTCGTTGCAATTCCTTATTTGCAAGTTTTCATTCATTTTTTTTTTAAGTACGTTAAATTTGTTCTTTATTTTGACACAAGTTGATTCCACAGCTCATGGTTTTGCTTTCCAGTTGAATTGTTCTTTTAGGCTAAGATTTTCTCTTGCCAACAGCCCACTGTGTTTCTCTGTTAGCCTCTTTTCTGAATGATCTAAGGCAGTCTTAGCTATGTTCTAGACGAGGTAGTAATAACTTAATGGATAAATCATCTATTACTTGCCTTTAATTAATTAATTTATTTATTTATTTGACAGACCACCAGTAGGCAGAGAGGCAGGCAGAGAGAAAGAGGAGGAAGCAGGCTCCCCACTGAGCAGAGAGCCCGACGCGGGACTCGATCCCAGGACTCTGGGATCATGACCTGAGCCTAAGACAGAGGCTTTAACCCACTGAGCCACCCAGGTGACCCTATTACTTGCCTTTAAATAGTAACTTGGTCCAAAGACTCCACAGGTAGCATGGCAAACTGCGGCATTTTCTAAGTTATGCTACTTGAATACCAATCTAATCTGGATGGGAAAGTCATCTTGTGGAGTGATAATGTGGCACTGGCTTTGATAGACAAACCTGTGTGACTTTGCAGGTATAGTTTTCATCCTCTCTGAGATTCAGTTTTTTGGAGCTATGGAGATAATCATAGGGTCTTGTACTGACTTTACAAATCATGTATGTAAAAGATTTAACACAGTTCTAGGTAGAGTAAAAATCTTGAAATGTGAACAGTTAATATCGTTGTTATTAAGCCAAACAATGATCCAGAACATGGGTCATTGAAAGAACATATCCTTTCTGCATAATCTTGCAGAAAATGAAACCTAATAGGTTCTTGAGTTCAAATGTACATTTTAATTTGATCAATTCCTGGACATCTCACTACAGCAAGGGACTTGCTACCTCTTAGTTTCAGTGTCCTCATCTTTATAATGCTAAAAATAACATCTCGTAAGTCTGAAGTAAAGAGAAGCAAAGAAGGTGATATAATAAAATATTTAATAAGTGCTTGAGCCCATGAACAATGAAAGTAGTCATTGTCATTATGTAGCTGTTGTCACTCTTAGTGATACAGAATTCGGACAAATTTAGAACTTCTGGAATACTACTAATGATGTACTATATGCTGGCTAACAACATTTTTAAAAAAATTCTAGTATTTTCTTAAAAGGCTTCAATGCATAATGTCACTAAATTAAATTTAAAAAGATAAATTGGAGTTTGGATAGTAATAACTCAATATTGTTTCCTTTAATGAAAAGAAAGATAAACTCGCAATTCTTAATAATAATGGAAAAGAACTAGTTAAGCAATACGGGGTCCAGTAATTGCTATTTTCTCCACCACCTACAAGGTTTTAAATCTTAGGTCCCTTTTGTCCCTATGAGAAAAAAGAAAGGATAGAAATAGTGTGTGTGTGTGTGTGTGTGTGTGTGTGTGTGATAGAGAAATTTTAAGTCAGAAAATTGTCAGAAAACATACCTTCAGAGTATGTTTCTTTTTCCTTATTGGAATATCTAAACTGCAAATCCCTCCACGCCCCCCAAAATAAAACATAACAAAACAGAACAATACAAAAACAAACAAAACGGTGGTAATGAAATGAATTTTTCATTTTCTTGCTCAGTGCACTAAAAGCCATTTAGAAAACAAAGGAGACACCCATTACTCCGAATTATGCTAAGCATTACTAACTCACAGAAGCAGTAACTTGGCCTGGAAAAGTCAACTCTGCCATGGGAAAATACTCTGGCTCTGCTCTCCATCTTCTTCCTTTTATTTATTTATTTCTTCAATAAGTGTCACTAACTCATCTGAGTCAGCAGGTATTGCATGTTATTTCCGTTTGTTGGATCTTCAATATTGTGTTAGTCACTCATTCTAGTTCCTTAAAGAAATTTTTTTCCATAGTTTTGAGACCAGCACTTTAGCAGCGAGCTTCTTTTAATTAGCTTTGAAAAGAACAAGTTGAAAGGAATTTTACAATCCCTTTAATTATTGTAGAAAGGCCTTGTGTTACAACATTTTCACCTGGGTTCACATGTAACCCTCACCAAAGGGCTGGGATGTAGGATCCATTATGAGATTCATTTTAGGTATGAATACAATGAGGCTCAGAGAGTTGAAGCCCTATGCCAGGAGTCTCTCATCTGAGAAGGGGTAATGCTGCATTTAAATACAGGTTATCATCAGTACTTTTTACTTCTTACACTGTGTGGTTATGATTTTAGGGAATTCTGTTTCAGAGATTTATTTAGAAAGAAGAAGAAAATTCACTTTTTATTAAAAAATATAAACTCTGCCCAGAACTTATTAGTAACTGAAATTCCACTGTTGAAGAATACTTTGGGAAAATTGCTCAGGTATAACTTTGTAAATTGGTTTTTCCCCAAAAACATGTTGTTCTGGAAGAGGCTGTAAACTTCTAAAAACTTGGGAAACAATGAACACCTCATTCAAATACCATAACTGATGGTAATCCAGAAATCAGCAAAGGATTTTAAAACAAAACAAAACAAACAAAACAAAACAAAAAAACACGATAGTACTTAAATTCCTATTTTAACCAATGGGATTTTTTATTGAATGTCAAAATAGTTTAATATTCTGATTGAGAAACCTTTACAAACATAAATCTATCTTCAGACAAAATCCTCTCCAAATCTAAATGGCTCCTAAATCCATCACCCCTTCACTAAGAGCCAATTACGGGAAAGGATAGATAGGCTATCTTGTTAATGTGTCCCAGGGTTTTACTGAGGATATACCATCTCTAGGAAGGGGATTGGCTTCTTCAGATAATTTTCTTAAATGGGATATTGTTGTTGTTGTTGTTGTCTTAATTTTCACATGTACTCCATTAGAAGGTTTGCTTTATTTATGTGAGTCATCTATGTGTTTTGTAGTGGCTCCTAGTTAGCTCCTAAGTGCAAGCTGGTTGCACTGAAATATTGATTTAAAGTCCTGTATGGTTTGGGTATTGTCTGGCTTCACTAATTTTCCTTCCTAGAAGCTGAAGTGAACTAGAGAGGGTTCTCCACTTTTCCCTCTTCCTTCCTTCCTTCCTTCCTTCCTTTCTTTCTTTCTTTCTTTCTTTCTCTTTCTTTCTTTCTTTCTTTCTTTCTTTCTTTCTTTCTTTCTTTCTTTCTTTCCTTCATCATCTATCTAACCTAATATATGTACCCTAGGGGCAGGGACAGATCCAGGATTTATGGGGCCTGAAGTTTATACAATGTGTGGAGCCATTTAAAGGAAAATACTGTTATAATTATACATGAGATAGGAAGAGAAAAAAAATATGAAAATATAGAATTTTTAAAAAAAGATTTTTATTTATTTATTTGACCTACAGAGATCACAAGAAGGCAGAGAGGCAGGCAGAGAGAGAAGGAGGGGAAGCAGGCTCCCTGCTGAGCAGAAAGCCAGATGTGAGGCTCGATCCCAGGACCCTGGGATCATGATCTGAGCTGAAGGCAGAGGCTTTAACTCACTAAGCCACCCAGGCACCCCTGAAAATATAGAATTTTAAAAGCTAATCACAAATACCGTGAAATTAAAAAAAATAGCAATATTTTAGATTTATAAGTTGCCTAAGACATTTCTATTCTATATTTTACCTCCACTTTTTTTCTTGAAATTTTGCTGCATGTCCTCTGGTTACGACTTCACATGACAACATTTTATTTTAATTCAATCTTATCTCAGATAATTTGATCCTCTGTTGATTGAAATATTTCATTGTTAGCTTTAGAAAAATTTCTCTCAACTTCACACCTTATAATATCAAATGCATTTTTAGGATTATTGTCAATGTTGGAAAACCATCTCTCAAGACTCTTTCATATGTGAGCTGTAAAGTATTAGAGTATTTCAAAGGTTCTTATTCACTAATGTTAAATATTCTTTGATGGAAACTCATGAACTGTTAGCCACCTATTGCTGATAACAAATGTCATAGGATATTATTATACAACTCTCTGACCTCTGACCTTGCAGTGTCAGTCACAATCCCAGTGGGTCAGCAGTGGTTGCTCTGAAACCATTCCTGAATCTGGGTTGGTAGCAAGCTACCCTTGAACTATCTATAGAAGTGACTGCAAACTACCAAACCCAAACTAAATAGATTCATACCTTCTCTACATCTTTCCTGTGCCTGTGCCACACCGAAGCCATAAGACAAGAGGGAATGTGCAACTAATCCTGGAAATACTGTTGTATAAGATGATAATAAATAGATAAAGTTGTGGTAAAATAGCACTTTTTCAGATTTTACAAAAATGCCTAACCCCATGTGAACACATTGTTAGACCCCATGCCATGGCCTTGGAAGTATCTGACCCAGATGGGGGTCCATCTCTACCTAGGGATTCCGTGACAAGAAAACTCTTTAAAAATATTATTCCCCCTACTAAGGCAATTGATCTTACATTCAAACATAGATTCAGCCGATTTTAGATTTTGATCTCGAGTTTCTACTTGAATTTTGAGTGAAACAGCTCTGTTTCCATTTAAAATTTTTTACAATATATTCTAAGAGAAAAGAAGCATCTTGAAACAGTTGGGGCTGTGGCAATTTCAATTGGGTCTCCTTTGGGAGGATATTTTCCATACCTTTGGTCTTGCTTGAGCACTTGCATGAACTCCTTTGAATAATTTCAATAGAGTCCAGACCAGAAGAATTAAGTGATAGAGTTTATACCTGATCAAACAAAACTCTTCTGCTACCAGACATCTAAAATAGAAAAGTAAGGCCTTCTTCCCATCTATGAGTATGGTCCTGAATACTAGTGTAGTCTAGACATGTTTGGTGGTATGTTAAAAATGTGAAATGCTCTTATGTGTTTGTTTGTAATGACTGAATGAGGGCTAGACATATTGCATATGCAATATGAATTTCCCATCGCTTACCTTCATTCTTTGGAAAGGAAGACATTTGAAGGAAAAAAAAAACAGAACAAAGAAAATAGATACATCAATCTGCTTTTCCTAAAATGACAATTGCAGCCTAAATCTTATCAATTTCTGCCTAAAATTAGAATTCTTGAGAGCAGGATAAATGAGTTCTTTGTTTTAAATATTTTGTTTATTGATTTGAGAGAGAGGAAGAGAAGAGCACAAGTGGGGAGGAGGGGTGAGGCAGAGGGAGAAGCAGACTCCCCACTGAGCAAGGAGCCCGATGCAGGACCTGACCCCAGGACCCTGAGATCATAACCTGAGCCTAAGGCAGACGCTAAACCAACTGAGCCACCCATGTGCCCCAAGATAACTGAGTTCTTAGAGTATTTCAGATGACCATTGCAAAGAGTCAGGAGAAATGTGAAAAATCATGGCCTAAGGTTTAGAGCAATGCAGAGATGTGACAGCAGCAGACCACCAGATTGTGCTGGGTGGCTAGAGATTCAGGTAGCCATGGTGCCAAGCCAAGCCAGAGAGATTTTGTGAAAACTATATCACCAATCCTTTGTGACTCAACAAGGGGTTCACTGGAAGCCTGGTCTTACCGACTTAGTGGTCCTAGAAGAGAGACATTCTCAAGGGAGAGACACTAAGAGAATTATAACAAAAAGCTTTGGGAAACACAGAATTTTGGTTAATGCAACAAAGCCAAAGGGAGTCTAGCGGAGATTAATGCTGGCAGCATCAATCATAAAGTACAACCAGAGTAAAAAGGGGAGTCTTATGTTTTTCTGATTAGGCTGAGGAGAGTCTCCTGGAATGCATCATCATGCATAAACAAATATGTAAATCTGCATCGAAGAGACAAATGATAAACAAGGAACAATAACAATAGTTACTTCAGAAAGCCTGCTGCATTAGAAATCGAACTTAAGTGTGTAGAAGGGGAAAATGCTAAATAAATAAATATTTAAGTAATAGGCCGTTCAATAGCTTCTTCCCATTTAAAGCATCGAGGCATTTCCCATCCTTTCTGCATTGGAGGAGGAAAGGGAGATGCTGCTACACAACTCATACCACAGAGGAAGCTAGAAAACCACTTGGAAGACAGTGACTTGTTTACCAGAAAGGAAGATTGACATCTTATTCCAGGGGGATACTTTTCATGCTTTGGAAGCTCCTACACCCCTCTCATGCTGCCACCAGAACAAAGCATGGTGAAGGAGATTTTGGAAGAACTGACCTTAGGGATGCCTGAGTGTCTCAGTCAGTTAAGTATCAGAATCTTGATTTTGGCTCAGGTCATGATCTCAGGGTTGTGAGATGGAGCCCCGAGTCAGGCTCTGCACTCAGTGGGGAGTCTGCTTGAGATTCTCTTTCCCTCTCTGTCTCCCTCTGCTCCTCTCTCCGTTTGTGCTCTCTCTTTCTAAAATAAATAAATCTTAAAGAAAAAAAAAAAAAGCTGATCTTTATCTAAAGTTTGGACTATGTAAGAAGTGTCCTTGGGGCGCCTGGGTGGCTCACTGGGTTAAAGCCTCTGCCTTCGGCTTGGGTCATGATCCCAGGGTCCTGGGATCGAGCCCCGCATCATGCTCTCTGCTCAGCAGGAAGCCTGCTTCCGCCTCTCTCTCTGCCTGCCTCTCTGCCTACTTGTGATCTCTGTCTGTCAAATAAATAAATAAATAAAATCTTAAAAAAAAAAGTGTCCTTGACTCTTACTTTAAAAAACTAAAAGAAAAAAACTTGTCTGACAATGCCTTTTGAGACAATGGATATGGCCCAAATTCCTAAGATTTGGTGAGTAAGTGTTCTCTTGTCATAGTGGTCAGGACAGAAAGCAGCCAACTCTAGCCTTCTGGAGTGATATATATTCAAGAGGAGAGCTATGATGGTGACTCATCTGAGCAGAAAGGGGTTACTACAGAAGCAAGAATTAAGGTGCTAGGTATGCAGAAGGGAGTCAGCTGAAGATGAATTGCCCCTATTGGAGATTTCTGGGGAAAGTTTTCCAGCAGGAAGAGTAATGCACAATGGTGCCTTGCCAGGGGAGTAGCCAATATTTGAGTATCTACCAGACAGTTGACAGCAAAGCCAAATCACAGCAGCACCAATATAAAAAAAAAAAAAAAATCTTGCCATTTTCCTCACTTTTGATCTTTGTATCTTTCTGCTCATTCTTGGAGAATGAATGAATTGACCACTTCCCTCTTATCCAAAGCTGATACATGGAATTTGAAATTCAGGCCTAAACTTGGGGGAGAAGAGAAGCTTTAAACTGGATGTGAAGTAAAAACTTTAATTGGACTCTAATTGGTTTTCTTAATATCTGAAAATGCTGCCTTCCATTTCTTGAAAGCTAGATCTACCCAAAATATCACCCAGTGGGTAGGAAAGAAGATACAGTAGAAAATCAGTTATAGGAGAAAAATAAAGCAGAGGGAGTCTATTTTCTCCTTTCTCAATAATGCAGAGACATAAATAATTCAAACAAATGATACCCAAATTCATTTCTTGAATCACTGCCCACAAATCTCTACAACCTTCTCTGTTGGAAGGTGAGACCACATGCAATAGACAAGAACACAAAAGCACCCTAAGAAATTTAAAAAAAAAATGGTGGAGTAGAAGGAAATAATCCAAAGGAATGAAAGGATGAGAAGAAATTAATATTTCTTCAAAGCAAACACTTTGGTGTTATTCTTTGAACAAGCACAAGTAGGAGGAGGAGCAGGCAGAGGGAGAGGGAGAAGCAGGTTCCCCCACTTCTCTGAGCAGGGAGCATGATACAAGTCTCAATTCCAGGACCCTGGGACCACGACCTGAGTCGAAGGCAGACGTCCAACGGACTAAGCCACCCAGGCACCCCTGTGTCATTCTTTGGGTGGGGCTAAGAATGTTTTGCATGCAGAGAGAATGTGAATAGTTTTTGACGAGGAGACCCACTGTCACTATATGAATGACCCTTTGTGATGTGACATCCCTGACTCTCCATTAAGAACGAGCATTTAGCCACTAGATAAACTTTGACCAATGGAACATTCAGTCATAAAGTGCACAAGGTTTAGAACACACTGACACTTTAGGGTTTGTCCTGTTTTCAGTCCTCTGAGAGTACCACATAAAGACATCTGGACAAGTTTATTGGAATATGAAAAAGCAAATGGCTCTATCACCTGCACAGTCCCAGCCACTAGACATGTGAGTGACATGATCTTAGATCATTCCATTCTAATTGAATTGCCAGACGATGGCAGCCACATGAGTGATCTCAGTTGAGGCCAACAGAGGCATTTTTCAGCTGAACCCAGCCCAAATCCCTGACTTGTAGAACAGTGAGCAAATATAATGGTTGCATTAAGCCATTAGGTTTTATTTTCATTTTAATTTTTATCACAACAAAGAACTAGTACATATCTGTATCATAGTACTGTTACCGTTCTGTTTATTTCTCTCTTTCAGCAGATTAGAAGTAAAAAAACCACCATGATTTGTATCAAGTACATGCACCCACCCATTTTAGTCATGACGCCTACCCATGAATTGTACCTCATTGGGTCCTTCCATGGAGTCTCCCAGTAGAGGCATGCAATGGTTAAGCACGTAGGGACTTTGTCTGATTTAAGGAGGGAGTCACTGGTGCGCAGATAGTGCATGTATAGGATGTCTGCTGAGGTGAGCCAGAGGTACAAGAGTATTTCAAGAATTACCAATGATCAAAAAAAAAAAAAAAAAAAAAAAGAAAGGTTAATTTGTAGAGTCCATGACAATTCTTGCAAGTTTTATGAACAACGATTCTTGGAAGAACATTGTTTAAAAATGAAGAAATTCTTTCCAGACATCCAGTAAAACTTTTTCTGAAGTCATCTCCTTGTGCACATGCAATGATTCAGGAGGACAGTGGGAACTGGAATTTTGCAGCATATCCACGTGGTATAGTTGTGTGCATTTGGGTCTCTCTCGAGGAAATTGCCATTCTGATCACAAACAATCTTTTCTTTAAGTTAAACATTTCGTTCTCCTGGGTGTTTGTTGCTAATGGAGACAGAAATACCACTCTCATCTGGATTTAATACATTTCACACACATATCCATCAAGTGAACTATTTTCTCAACAGAAGTAGAATTTTAGCGGTTTTTTTGTGACTTTTGACACATCATCACTTACAAGAGGCCTTCCTTCAGGGGACTGTGTAGAGAGATCCCATACAAAATATGGCTATGTCTTGTTCACAAATGAATAAACAGATGTCATTTATAGATTTTTACTAACAAAAGCCAAATGACATCACACAAAGGAACTGTCACAGCAAAGTTTCTCTTGTTTCTTATGTTATATTTGACTTGACTGCATAACAGAATGTTCCTACTACCTCCCAACTTTCTGCCAATAAATGTGTGTATTTGAATATGTTGGGACAATTGTGTCCTTCACAATGCAAAACACTACTTAGAGAGGATCAGTAAGCCTATCAGTTGTTATCCAATCCCCACATCCCCACTCTGGGATTTGTTTTTCTGAGTTTGTTTTTCATTGTTGTTATTGTTGTTTTAGATTTATTTATCTATTTGAGCAGGCAGGGCAGAGGAAGAGAGCGTCTTAAGCAAACTCCGTGCTCAGTGTGGAGCCCAGCTTGGGGCTCGATCTCACAACCCTGAGATCACAACCTGAGGCGAAACCACGACCAATGGCACCATCCAGGCACCCCATGTTTTTCTGAGTTTTAATATATGAACTCACTTGAGAGAAATGGCAAGTGTGGTAAGAGCTGGCAAATTAAAGCACAATCATTTGGAGGTGTTACAGACTTTATTATGAAAACTTCTGTGATATAGTCAAAGAAAATGGGCTTTGGAGCCAGATAAACTTGGGTTTTCCTTCTATATTGAATTCAACAGGTGTTTCTGAGCAGATGACTTAGGTTGGTGATACCCCCCCACACAAACCTTTTTCTAACCCAAATAATAGAGGAAGATCTCCTACCTACTTTGAAGGTTTCATCATGAGGCTTAAAGTCTGTAATAGAGAAAAAGCATGTCTGGCATTAATATATAATCAGGAACTCAATTACCTTTAGTACTTAGAAAAACAGTTGCTTAATATTAAATAATAATAAAGGTAATTATTAACATTCTCTCTTTAAGCATAAATTATATAACTCCTAGAAAATACTCATCAATGACTGTCATTAATTTTACATTGACCTATCTCTACTTGTCTTTCTCTACACCCTGTGCGTTCTCCTGGGTATTTCACAGCAACTTGAAAGTGTTTGGGTGGGCCCCTTCCTGTCCAGTGCAGTGAACTGGGGATACACCAACCCCTATCTAGAGAGGGTCTGGAATGGCCAGGGCTAACCTAAGAACTTCCACATTCCTAATCTCCTTTAATCCCTGTAAGAGAGAATCCCTTTATGGTTGAGGACAATAAGGTCTTGAGAGGTTAAGCAACTTGCTCATTAGCACGCAGATCCTGTTTCAAAACCCAGATAATTTCCTAAATAATTCTTTGGTTCACAGAAGCAGGGTATGTTTAACAAAGCTTCCAATAAACAAATTGTTCCTGGAGATGAACATTCTCTATTTCTCACAGCGTCATGGGGCATTAGATGTTGAAATACTTTTAGAAATCCTATCATTTTTGAGTAGTAATAAATGCGACAGTAAATAAGTACTAGCTCAGGATTATATCAGAGCTAGAGCTCAAGTCTCAAAAGTCCCAGAAAAAAAAAAAATAGAATAAAAACAAAGCATATAGTATAATTTTTTCGCTTATCTTTATTCTCCATTTTATTTATTTGCTTTATTATTTACAGATGAACCTCTGTAATATTTTGACCCCTTTTGAATTATAGAATCACAGAATGATAACAATGGTGTGATAGAGCTTTGGTTATCAGTTTAGTGTTCGCATTTTACAGATGTGGAAATAGCAGGAGTTCTAGTTAGGAAATGTCACTTGTCTATTTCCTCAACTAGGGAGGAGCAACATCATGAATATAAATAATACATTTTAATTTCTGGCCAGAACTGTTTATACTCTGCTATCTTATCACTTTCATTACACCTTGATATCTGGCCTATAATACAAAGATTTCATGGTAGCTGAAGTCAAATACATGAAAGCATTTTCTTCAACTCAATGAACTCTGACAATCTTGAAGGAAAATAAAATGTTTTTAAGAAGCTGGAAGATGTCCCTTGAGTTTGTATCTCCTTCACTGCATTATTTCAAGCAGGCTATGCCAAAGTAACAGATCCGAATGTATAAAAGCTCAAATACTATGGAAATAAATTTCCTTCTATTTGATGGTCTAAGGTGTTTACCTTTTTACATTAATGGTCCGAGGTGCACAGCAAAGTGGCAGAGAGGAACTCAAGGAGAGACTCAGTCCCAAGTCAGAAATCCAGGTGAACAGCTTCTCTGCTGTCTTTAACACAGAGCTTAACTATGGTCATTGAAAATCTTAGCTCCACCCCATCCAGCCAGAGCTGAAAGGCACATAGAATGTCATATGGGCAAAGTGTGGAAATGGAACTCTTTTAGCTTCTTCTCTCTTTCCATTCTCCAGAACTATCACATGACCACATCTGCAAGCAAGACTGGAAAACATTGTTTGTGTTTCCAAAACAAGGGGAAACAGATTTTAGTGAACATTTATTATACTTCCATTTTAAAAACATTTTTAAGAAGATTTTATTCACTTATCTGACAGAGAGAGAGAGGGCACAAGTAGGCAGAGTGGCAGGCAGAGGGAGAGGGAGAAGCAGGCTCCCTGCTGAGAAGGGAACCTGGCTTGAGGCTGGATCACAGGACCCTGGGATCATGACCTGAGCCAAAGGCAACCACTTAACCGACTGAGCCACCCAGGCACCTCTTATTATAATTCTATAGGAATTTCAAATCCATTTTTTGGACCTGAGTATCTTCCTTCCTCCCTCTCTTCCTTCCTTCATTCCTTCCTTTCTGAATATATTTATTTCTCTAAATGTTTGGGTGTCTCTCTGTATGTATATGACTTGCTCTATTTATGGATGCCTTTTGTGATATACATTTGAATCTTTTTCTGGGTATTGTACTTCTCTCAGTATGTATGTACTGATTTTTCTCTGTGCCTGTCTTAATATGTGAACACAACTCATTTTGATATACATGCTTTCTTCAATTTGGAAAATAGGCTTTTGTTAAATACTGGGAGCTATAGGGATTAAATGATTGTTAAACAGTAACTGAATCTCTAATAATACCTAACCACCATTCGTGGACTGTTGAAGCATATCACAGATTGCTTTCCTACATTTGCTGAATTTTAAGCATTACAAAACCTGTCTTTTGCTAATAAGAAGTTATCAGCTCAGCTTATTTACATAGCGAAACTAAATATGCAGTTAATTTGCACATTTAAAAATGTTTAAAAAAAACGTTTTCCCTTGCACACTGGGGGAGCTCTAAGTTGCACAAATAAGAAACTTTAACTCAAAGACAACCAGAAAAGCCCATGGATATACAAATAGGACTAATTGGTATTTGGTTTATAGCTACATGCTGACAACGATTAAGCTAATTATAAGGCACATGGTGCTAAATTACTATCTTTTTCATACATTTTCTGAAATAGCAAGAACTCCAGAGAGGTTCTGGTTCAAAGTCTAGTCATTCTAAACAAGATAGAGTTAAGATTATTTTTCAGTTAACCAGTTAATCTACTCCAGCACGATTATATCACATTCAGAAAAACATTACATTTTATAATAAGGAAACCAAATAAACATATTTAGTTAGGTGAACACTGATAAAAATTTCAAATCTTTTTACCATGCTTTCGTTCTGAAAATTGAGATGTCAATAATGAGTTCTAAGAGGACATTTTGAGAGAAGACAAGAGGAAGTTTGTTCTGGAAGCAATAGGGTATCTATTGGCCATGTAGGAGAAGAATAGAACTTGATGCCAAGAACCTTTCATTCTTTCAAATTAGAACTGAGCCAAAAAAAGAAAGAGCTGCAGAAGAAGATTGTTTGTAAATTAAAACATTGTGTTATAGTGTAGATAAAATCCTCCTTTGAGCTCTAGAGAATAAGACTGAATGCCACCAAGACCCTTGTTAACTCTCAAACTGCAAGTGGTTCGTTCCAAAGTCATTAATGAATCCATTTCATTCTGTTCTATCATTTAGATTTATTGAAACCATGTGTAAATTCTAATCTATTTAAACTACTGAAATTTACCAGAAGTGGAAGAGAAAGAATTGTTTCTCTAATGCTTTTGGGGATGAAATGTTTTCTTTTAACAAATGAGCTGTAAGCTTTTACCACACAGTAACTTCCCTCCAATGGATATCCAGAACTGGGCCCTTTCTGAATTATATAAATGTGTGAGCACCAAGACTTTAGTTATGCAATGATTATTGTGAATAGTGGCATTACTGATATCTGGGTTTAGGAGTATAATTGAAAGGAGCTTAAAATTCAACCTTGGAGAAAGATTCAAAGAATTTATGAACTTTATCATCTTTTACTGACTCCTAACATGGTTTTTTAGACCCCAAGGAATTATATATTTGGTGGCAAAGAAATTCAGAATTTTAAGGAAAGATGTGTAAAGAATTAAATTAGACCTGATAGAGAGTCTTTGGTCATCCTAACCTTCTACCTTTACCTTCTTCTATTTTGCCCCTATCTTTTCTACCTTCTCCCCATTTTTTTCCCTTGACCTGAACCTTAACCAACCAACACAACACAAGGCTTATATATAACAGTTCTTAAAAGAAGTATTTTGGCAGTTATCAAGATGGAATTGTACCAATGATACCAAGAAAGATGCAGGGAAAAAAAACAAAAAAACAAAAAAACAAAAAACAAAAAAAACAAACAAACAGAATATTCCCTAACTGTTGTAACAACAGTTTTCAGAGCAGTCAGGGACAAGAAGTATAATCTGATCCAAGCCAGAAAAGCACATACTCTCTTCCTCTGACCCTGTGAATCTCCAATTTTGCTTCAACTTGGAGAGCTGGTGTCCAGGTATGCTCTTGTGCACATTAACTGAATATAGTCTTTATCTTTTCTTTGATACTCTGAAATTTTTTTGGATAGATGTGGGCCAAGAGACGACTAAGGATAATTTTTTCCCATTTTTTTTTTCTTTCCTTTGACCCTTGCCCAACTTTATTTAAACTGTGGGGCTCTGCAAACTTGTATGGTTAGCATTATTATTATTATTATTATTATTATTTAATTTATTTTTTGAGAGAGAGAGAGAGCCTGTGCATATGCACGTGTGTGAATGGTGGGTAGGGGGAAGAGGGAGAGGGAGGGAGAGAATATTAAGCAGGCTCCATGCTCAGTGTAGAACCTCATGTGGGTCTTGATCCCAGAACCCTGAGATCATGACCTGAGCTGAAATCAAGAGTCTGAGGCTTAACTGACTGAGCCCCAACGTTATTAACTTACAACCAGTCTTAAGTTTATGTGTGATTGTAATGATCAAATCATGCATGTTGAAACCTTTGAAGCATGATTTACCTATACAAGAATGGCAGACCATCAATGAAGTCATGAGAATTAGCTTATTGTTTCTCTAAAGTTCTTTCTTCGAGCATTACTTATTAAAAATTTCAAAATTGCACATATACCTTCAGAAAGAAAATCTAGGTAAACAAAAACAAAAAAATAAGACTTGTGTGTCTCTTTTTATGTCATGAGTAAAACAAACAAAAAAGTAACTCATTCCATTCATAAGTAAATCTGTGTATGAGACATGGGAAATGTACAACTAGATTTAGGGAGCAATACAATGTTAGCACTACATTTACTGCTTGGAGAAGCAAAGAGAAGCAAGAGTTAGGGAAAAGAACTTCAGCAAGCTTTATTTTGCATACATACAGTTCTATCCCTAAAGCTGTTGGAAATGTGCCCCAGCATTTCATACTCTTGATTTAGACCAATTTAGTATGTTTACAGAGGGTTACCAGGTAAAACATATTTAGTGATATTTAACATCTTTTTCATTCTAAAAGTTATAGACAAATCAAAAGCCAAAATTCAGTGATTTACAAGTGCAAACTCTATATCACACACAGATAATGACTTATAAATTGTTCATTTGCCCACATGTAAACACTGTTCTTTAGAGCACAATAGAAATGACAGGTTGCATTATTCCCATTTAAGGGATGATACAACTGAGACGAAGGGGACTTAAGTGGATTGCACAAAGTCCCCATGTAGTCTGCAGAGGAATTAGAACTACAAATCAGATTTTCTGACACTATTACAGACATAAGATTCAGCTGCTGTAACAGAAAATATAGCATGAGACAGGATGGTCTTAACAACCAAGATATTTGTTTAAATTATAGAACTTCTTGACCAGCATGGTTTTGATATTTAAATCTATTACAAGTACTGGAATATAAAGGACGTGTGGTCTGCCAAGAGAACAACCAACTTGGATATACTCTTAATGAAATTGACTGTTATTTGGGAAGTTTGGGGGAGGAAATACTTCCTAGGCTTAGCATAAGGTTTGCATGCTATCTGCTATTACAGAGAATATGGTTTGACAGAATATACTGCTATTAATATAGAAGAAACTCATACAATATAGTCTATTTTCTTTTTATATTCAACCACTTGTACTAGGCTGCAGTGCGCCACGGAGAGCTGCTAACAGAAGAGTTGTCATTTGGTAGTGCGTTCAGATGACATGCTAGTCAAGAATATATCTGAGTTAGAACACCTGGCAAACCCAAGTAGCTTCTAAAGCATCCCTCTAAGGCATACTTACATCTCAGAACAAATAATCGTGAGCTACAATTCCTGTGAATGCATGCTTTGAGTGGCCGAATCATTTTGCAATTTGCTTAAGTAAAATTAAATTACACCTCAAAATTTTAATGATGGTGAAGGTGAAAAAAGGAGATTTAAGAAATAATTACAATTCATTTAAAAAATTTACTATACAAACATTTTTTTACTTGATTTTGCAGGGACACATACTAGTGTAGCTTTAGGCATCTTATAGAAAGATTTCAACGGGAAGATTCTACAGTGAATTAAATAGTAAGGTTCTCAAATTGCCTGTATTTACAGCAAAATATTTTAGTTTCTATTTTTCTATGTTCTAACTCATAAGTTTTAAGGATACTCTAAGCAGAAAATTAAAATAGGTATTAGACAACTAGACAAATAGAATATAATGTTTCATGTGTTCTTAAGAATCAATTAAAGCCTGACTTTATAGATATAAACGAATTTTGTCAGTTACTATGAAAAGAGGACTTAGGACAACTAGGTTCTGGTTTAAAGAGGCTGGATCCTAATTCAAGGGTAAAATTCACTAACAGGATTGACATGGCTGGTAGAAACAGGGCTAAGTAGCCCTTGGAAGTTCCAAATGTTTAGGATTTCTCATAGTTTATGTTTCCTAGATTAGATGGGAGAGATTAATAATTCCTCTATATTTTTTCCATCGGTGAGAACAACCGGTTATAAAGTATTGAGTTCCCTGCCCTTCCATATCAACCAAGCGAGCACACATTAAAAGCTAATATATCTCTTTTATGGTTCAGATAGGCCCATTGGTGTGGGGCAGGAAAGTAATCAAATGCTTCTCCACTAATTGGGGGCCATTGACTCAAAGAGCAGACAGGCTCCTTGCTAATTGCGGGGGAGGGGGGCGAAAAAAAGGATTTCCTTTTTTAGTATGGATTTAGACTATGGCCAAGAGATAAGTTAATATCTATCCCTGATAGACATACTTACTTGAATAGCTCCACTTGTTAAAGGAAGTAGTGGAGCAGAGTCAGGTGAGAATTTTGATCAGGGGACACTAACTCTATGTTGTTCTTCATTCATCCCTGGGGCTGATGAAACTTTGACATTGGGTACTGGTAGATATCATGTCATTTGGGCAACCCTGGGGCAACTGCTTGAGGGTACGAGACTCTGACAAGGAGCAATGCATAACAACAACAATAACAACAACAACAACGACAACAACAAATACATGCTGTGCTTCTTACAGGACAGACACTCTTCAAGCATTTGTATATAACAGTCTGTTTAATCTTCACAACTGTGTAATAATATAAGTACTATTACTATACTCATTTCACAGATAAAGAAATGTGGGCATAGGGAGATTTAAATAACTTTCCCATAGTCACAGGGTGGCAAATCCAGGATATTCACCTAAATAGTTAGAAGCCTGAATCTATGCTCTTGACACTGCTTTTTAAATTTATAATAATGGTGATGAGTGGGAATAAGATTTGGAGGGAATGATCTGAAGCAAGATGATTTCTTCTACAAGAAGAGAAGAATAATTGAATAATTAAAGAATAATTGAAGTATAATTAACAGATAATGTTATATTAGTTTCAAGTATACAACATATTAATTCAACAGTTCTGTACATTACACAATGCTTGCCACGATAAGTATAGTCACCATCTGTCACCATATGATTTCACTTACAGGTAGAATCTAAAAAACAAAACAAATGAACAAACAAAAGCAAACAGACTCTTCTCTACAGAGAACAAACAAGTGGTTGCCAGAGGGGAGGTGGGCAGGGGGATGGGCAAAAATGATGAAGGGGATTAAGAGGTACGTACTTCCCGTTATAAAATAAATACAGTGCTGGGGAAGAAGAATACATCCCATGCAATATGGTCAAGAGTATTGTAATAATGTTGTATGGAAGGCTTTTGTTTTTACGGAACTCCTCAGTATTCAGATTCCTTCCATATTTAGACCCACAGAAAATTGAAGATTCTCTGAAATTTTGGCAGGAATGTGGAGATTTTCCAGGGTGTATGGAAATTCCCTTCTGAAGTTATCTTAATCCTTCAAAAACAACAACAACAACAACAACAACAAAGTACATGCATAACAAAATCTGTGTACTGGACTTGGGAGAACAAAACTGGCAATAAGCTCCATTCCCAATCCTTCCCCAAAAAAGAGAAGTGGGAGAGCAGCCCATGATGTGGACTCTGACATGAGTTTCCCCTGCTTATGCAGAGTAACAAATGACAGCCCCAAAGCTAGGAGATATGGAATAGAACTGTAACATTACTGAATAAGCAATGGGAGACAATGACACCAAAACTTCTACTTTTTGCAAAAGATTAGAGAAACAGAAGGAGCTCAATAGAAATCTGGCTGCACATATTAGGTAAATGTGTTACATAATATTTTTGTTAATTAAATAGCACCATATGAGGCACTAATGAGTGAGTTCATCCTGCATTTTATGTATTTTTAGGAGGCTGGTAAATGAAAAGGAGGAGGCCTGGTAAATGAAAAGAAATGCATAACTTAGAAATGCTCTCTGAAATTGATTACCTGGATACCTTTATAAAATTTTTCCATATATATTTTTACAGAATTCATTACTTCTTTACCGCATGTTAAATGTAGATAATTCTATATACTCCATCTACTTCCCAGAATTGAATTTACTTTAGTGTTATTTAGTTTAATTTAGTTTTAATTTGTTGAGAATAAAAATGAGATGCTATAGGTAATGGGTCCATAAATGAAAATATAATATAATAAGAATGAACTGAAAATAGTTCAGAGATCATTTTATTGCTCTTCATTGGTAGGTATTCATATATTCTCTTCAAACTTAAACATAAGAATTTTCTGCTTTGAACCAAGAATATTTGTGATGTAAGAAATAGAAGATCAATCAATTGGAAGGGTTTTAGATTATCTCACGGAACCCAAGAAGGGTTAAGCTTCAGCAGAGATAGAACCAAAGAACCCCAAACTCTAGGAACAAAGTCAAGTCTCTGTTCTCTTAAAATTTCTCTAGTGTTCTGTCCCTCTCTTTGAAGCAAGCTTGCTGTACCTGGTTAGCCCCAGTAGTACTAGGTCTTTCAGAGGACCCACCTCTGCTGAACAAATCCTTTCACATTTAATTATAAATGTCCAGGAGGGATCATTTGATTGGCTCATCTTGGAAGAGGTGCTATGCCCTGGTCAATCAAATATAATGGGTGGGAAGGTGGGAGTTGGGCATTGTGTAGGGTGCTACAGGAGAAAGGACGTGAAGAAACCATGACCATGTAGGTCATGGATTGAGCAAGTCTTCCAAAGGATAGCAATGTGATCTAAGAATAATTTCTAAACAGGTCTCTTTCTCTCCTTACACTCCACACACACATACATATACTCATAGCCATACATATTGTTGGTGAACATTGATGGGGTCAATTCCACTAAAATAGGTAATTCCACTAAAATAGCTAAATTCTTCTGTAAAAGACTGAACCAGGTTATTAGACATCTATTAATGTAGCCTCAGTTTATCATTGCATTTAAAAATAGGGGGCGCCTGGGTGACTCAGTGGGTTAGAGCCTCTGCCTTTGGCTCAGGTCATGATCTCAGGGTCCTGGGATGGAGCCCCACTCTAACCCAGTTTACATCCGTTGGAAGAACATATTTCCTATGCCATTGACATTGGGCTTTGACATGTGACTTGTCTTGCAATGGCCTACTAGCAGACAACATGTGAGCTGGGGCTTCATATGTGCTTGTGCAGGTGGGCATGCTTACTTGTGCTCCTGCTTTTGACAAGAAGAAGCATATGCTTTGTGCCTAATGGCTCAAGGGGATAAAAGACATCTACATCCAAAAGATTGGGACCTATCCCACATCTTGGACACCCGCCCAGGGAAGCTTCTTAAATCCACTCAACCCAGTTGTGCTAGACATGTGAGCAAGAAATAAATGTACTGAATGTTACTGAAATTGTGTGTTGTAATTCAGTGAAAAATAATTGATACACAGCCTGCTTGCCATGTATTAGGCATGTTATTTCATTTCATTAACTATCTGACTTATACTATGGGCTCATATTAAGTTAGTATGAAGTTAAATGCCTAGATTTTTATCATAAAACATCTACTACGTTGGGTTTTAATATATCTTTCATAAAAATTGGATGTTTTCAATTTATCTGCATTAAATGTATTATTTACATGTTACTATGGTTATTTCTTTTTCTCTTTTTCACCAAAGAGGTTGTCTAAAAGCCACTCTGAGTTTAAATTCTTAACTCCAAAAATTGGGGTTTACTGTATTTATAGCTGAATATGAACTCAGAATTCAGATGCATTTGTCCACATTGACATCAAACACTGAAAATTTTAAACGTTTATGGGTAAGGTTTGTAAATAATAGCAAAGAATAAAAATATGGTAGGTAGAGAGAACTTAAACACCTTTTTGGTTATTCTTTCTTTACTACTGGTTCTTAGCTCATAACTTCCTTTAGTAGCTGACTTAGATTTGTCTGGTAGTTGAAGATATACTGACTTTCAAAGGTGGAACAATTGATTCACAAATTTTATGTTTTACAAATAAATTTTAAATGCTTTTTGAGTAAAATAACTTCCCAAATCAACTGCATTAAAGAAAATAATTTCATGGAAAGATTTTATATTTACAAATAATGCATTGCATCTCACTGGTCCAGTGTAACTAAACCATTTTTGGCTATACTGGATTTTTGCCTAGCGAAGACCCAGTTTTAAGCATTGTCTAGGGTGGCTAGGTATTTCTAATGTTATTTTAATCTAGGAACTTTTTGACATTTGAACAAGGAGAGTAATAATATCAGTTAATGAGTTTTCACAAAAATCATGTGCTTCTCTAAAAGACTTCAAGTGACCTCATTGAGTTTTCACTTTACCTTAAGCACAGTTTTCTTGAAGGAGATGTTTGGAAATCTTTGAAGAAAATCACTCAAACTGGGTATTCAGAAAATAGTATGAATTGCTTCATAAAAGGAAAATATGACCCAGTTTCATTTTATAATTTAAAGTTGTTACTGAAGTAGAAAAAGTCAATGTAGGAAAAACCAATAAAAGTTGCTCCACAATTAAGTATTATTGATGAGGCACACAGTCTGTTTTAAAGGCATTCAGGAGAAACAATGATATTTTCATTTATTCATTTACATGCTCACCCAACCACACGTAAAGCTATACAGATATATGTGTTTGAAAGATCAATTCTTAACATCTGTGTCTTTCCAACAATATCTGACCATTAGGGAGCTACAACTCCCTTGTAGTTGCTGGGGAAACAATGACAGAACTCAAGCCAGGAATCAATTAAACTAAGGAGACTGTTCCATATCTTTGTTTTCTGGGAAGAGAACAGGTGTTTAATAATTTACATAAATTATGCAAAATCTAAAGCATTTACAGTAACTAGACACTTAGCAACAGACATGAATGAAGAGGTAAATTGGCTGATGATGTTGGGTATTATAGCGGCGCCTGCTAGCACTGCTATTGTTATGGGTCTGTCAGCATTTCCATTATAAACACTATTTTTCAGGATTTATATATCATTCCTAAAATCTGCCTTAGTGATGTGGTTTTTTCTTTTCTTTTCTTTTTTTTTTTTGGCTACTATAGCAGAATAGCAGATATGGTCCTTGACTGGTAATGTATCTTATTTGTAAACTAAATATTTTGTGTGTGTAGAAAATTATTGGAATTAGATTTACGTTACTGAAACAAGATAGTAACAGAATTTCAACTCTTTTGTTTAGCTAATATTCAGAAATGACTGCAATTGAAAAATATGCATTTAAAATCTGCAGTGTGAATTCGAATCTGTGGATAGTATCATAGGAACCGAGTTAGGGGCTTTACGCACCTAAAGTGGTGAAGTTGATCATTTCAATCAATGGAGACATTTTTGTTGTTTTTGTTTTGTTTTGTTCTGTTTTGCCTTTTTTGAGAATTTTCCATGTGCTTTGTCATATGCTAGGTTCAGTAGGGAATACAAAGAATAAAACGCAGTATCTGTCTAAAATAAACAGTCACCCTAGTTGGGAAACAAAAGACACTTCTAACAATAAATGAAAATGACAGCTGTATATATAACTACATTTTATGCTGATACAACAGTAGAATCTTGAATTATTTGTCATAGTAAAATGTACTGATTCAGTATGTTTTTCCCCCCTTGTCAATAACTTTCAATTAGTTGGCCAATACACCGACTTTTAAAACTCAACTTCACAATTAGAATATGCTGCGGAATTCTTGCCAGACATGTGGGAGCCTTAAATATCCCTGGGTAAATAAGCCCTTAGGAATAAGACACTTTGTTTCCTGATGTGATAACCAAGAAGTTTAAAATTCCTTTCACTTTGCAAGTTTTAGACAAGTTAAACGTAACATATGTGCCCTGGGAATTTTAAACTCATTTGGCAAAAGCAAAATTCTAGTTAAGTTCGACTCTTCACCTACTCGGTACCTGTACCTGTGCAGCTAGCCAGAGTTGGAGGAAAATGCACAACACTGATGACGGGTCTCATTTCAAATTCATGACTGTGAGCCTCAGGATGGTACTTAACACAGCCACTCATTGTACAATATATCCCAAGTCTCTTATTTTTCCCACTCTGATGACTATTTCCCATTTCTCTTTCTTTAGCCTCAATAACTCCTCCCTCATCTTCACTTTTAGGAAGGATCTTGCTTCCTTCTTCATTGAAAAAAAATAAAGCATTCAGATAATTACATCCCCCACCTCCACGACTCACCTCCTACTCCATTTCTGCAATCACTCTGCTTTCTTACCTAGTTATGTAAATGAAGAGCATCACTTCTACTGCAGTTAATCCCTCCCGGTGGGTACTAGATGCAGCCCCCTCATCCTTTCTCAAAGAAATAGCTCCAGCAATTCTCCCTTCTAGCTACTACATCACTGTGTTTTTCACAATACTAGAAATGGCCATTACAATATACACATAAGATTATTTCTGCCATCAAAATCAAAATCTTTCTCTTGGTTGCTTACCTACCACCAGCCCCCTTTTCAGGAACACTCAAGAACTGTCTCCAGTTCCCACCATGTAGACCCTTTTCCTAGTTCTCTATATTCTCTATTAAATGTTAATTGACTGAGTTTTTGCAGTCCACTCCCTCAACCAAAATTGCTCTTGTCTCCATCACTGTGGCTTTTTTGTTTTCAATTCCAATAGCCAATTATTGTCCTAGCTACAACACTCAGGGGCATTTGATCCAGCTTATAATTTCCTCTTTTTTGATACACTTTCTTCATTTGGTGTTAGTAGTACACCACACTCTCTTGGATTTCCCTTACTATATAAATCGTTGTCATCATTGCTGGTTTTCCTCTTTTTCCTCACCTCTCATTGTTGAATGATCAGTACTTGATCCCTTCCCTCTATCCTTGCTCCTTTGTCAACCTTATCCAGTCTTCAAATAAGATCTAAACGTGCCTGATGCCTAAATTTATATCTCCAGCTCAGACCTCTGCCTAAGCCCCAGATTCAAAGATTCAACTTCTCATTTGATTTCTCCACCTGTTTGTCTAACAGACAATCAAATTCATTGTGACCAGAATAAAATTCCCAATCTTCCTCCAATACTTGAAATCTTCACTTTTCATTTAATGGGAACTCCTTCCTTCTGCTTATTCAGCTGAAAAAAATATGAAATCATACTTGATTCCTGTATTTCTCTCACACCACACAAAAAATCAGTTTCACTCTATCGTCAAAATGTCCTCACTATCTGATGACTTTTCACCACTACTCCATTTCCACTGTTACCACTGTGGGTCAAGACACCATTATTTCTTTCCTGGATTACTGCAATAGCCTCCTAATTGGCTTCCATGTTTGCCCATTTAAATCAATTCACAACACACAGACAGACTTTTCTTCTCTCTTTCTCTCTCTTTATTTTTTCAGCTGTATCTTCTCTCTCTCTCTCTCCTTTTTTAAGATTTTATTTATTTATTTGACACAGAGAAAGAGAGATCACAAATAGGCAGAGAGGCAGGCAGAGAGAGAGGGGGATGCGGGCTCCCTGCTGAGCAGAGAGTCTGATGTGGGACTCGATCCCAGGACCATGAGATCAGGACCTGAGCTGAAGGCAGAGGCTTAACCCACTGAGCCATCCAGGCACCCTATCTTCTCTTTTTTAATGTAAGTCAGATGATATCATTCTTTTTCTGGAAACACTGTGAGAATTTTCATTTGATGTAGAGGAAGGCTCAAGTCCTTAAAATGGCCTATGAGATCCTACAGGATTTGCTCCTCAAAACCATCTACTGTGGTTCCTGAAAAATGCTAACAGTTCCTTTGTAGTAGTACATTTGCATTGACTATTTCTTCTCCTTGGAACATTCTTCAAGATATTCACAGAGCTCACTCTCTCTTCTCCTTGAAACTTTGCTCAAATTTCCTCCTCTCAGTCAGGCCTGCATGATTCCTAATTCATACTACCACCAGGCCCCCATCCCCCATCCTTAATATTCTTTCTTTCTTTCTTTCTTTTTTTTTTTTTTTTTTTTTTTTGACAGAGATCACAAGTAGGCAGAGAAGCAGGAAGAGAGAGGGGGGGAAGCAGGCTCCCCGCTGAGCAGAGAGCCCGATGTGGGGCTTGATCCCAGGACCTCGGATCATGACCTGAGCTGAAGGCAGAGACTTTAACCCACTGAGCCACCCAGGCGCCCCCCATCCTTAATATTCTTGATCCCCAACTTTACTTTTTCTCCAAATGTGGACCTTATCATCTCTTAATGCATTATGTAATCACGTCAGTTATTTTGATTATTATCGATCTATCTTCCCCAATAGAATGTAAGCTCTATGAGGATGAAGGTATTTGTTGTACTTACTGATACCTTCCAAATTTCTAGATACAGTATCAAATCACATAGATATCAAATAGATATGTATATGAATTATGGAACTGACCAAGACCCTGGGACAGAGAGTGTCTGAGTTTGGGATCCAAAATAGGGAGGCTTGAGTAGCCTAGAAATGTTCCAAAGCATTCTTCTTCTCATTCTTTCTTCTTTCCAAGAAGAGCTTGCTAAGGAAAATGGCCACATGGGAGAAAGTCAAAACAGGAAACATGCTGTTGGGGGAATTATCTGAGTCTAGCCATACAGCTGTAAAAGAGCCAGGGATTTCCCCGGTGAACTGAGAGAAATGAAGTTCCAAAAATGTGACCTTCTCCTCATCACCTTAGCCTTCCCCTGCTGTCCCTTTTCTTCTTTGGCTCCTCAGTGGCTTCTTTTCTTTCTTCTTTTAGCTTAAGATAAGTTTCTGTCACAGAAGTGTTTTCTGTTAAAAGATAACAGAAGTTAAAAGATAACTCTCAATAAGAGGTAAAATCATAACGATTATAGAAATAAAAAAATAAATGTGTATAAAAGATTTTATTTGATTTATTAATGAGAAGGCTGCTGAGGTATTACAACCAATTCAAAGGAGAATCCAAAGAACAAACGCAATTTGTAGATCAGGAATATTGAAATTAATGTGTAAATTGACACAAAACCAACTTCTTCCACAGCAATCAATTGAACCTGTACTGGACAGAACAGGATTTGCATGTGCATAGATAGGAATTATCTTGCATTTTTATTAGTTATCTGCAATGTAGAGTTAGAAAATAGCTCCCATCGACTCAGAATTGGATAATCCAGTGGAAAGTGCTATAGACGGTGAAATTTTCTATTGAAGCTCACATTTTTCCTGTACTCTTAAAGATATTTTAGGATCTCTTTCACACTGATAAAACAGATGGATTTTATAACAAAAGCCATAGAGTAACACTTACTAGTTTCTTATTGCTGTTGTAACAAATTAGGACAAATTTAGTGGTTTGGTACAACACAGATTTATTGTTATATTCTTATAAATATATTTTATTATATATGTATGAAATACCTTTGTATTATATTTGATCTTTAAGATAAAGAGATAAGATTTCTAGCCTTAGAGGAAAAAACATTAAAACTCCATTTTTATTTTTATTTTTTATACTTCCAAAAGTCAGAATTCTAACATGGGTCTGATTGGGCTAAAATCAAGGGGTTTTGGGGCCTATGTTTTTTTGTTTTGTGTTGTTTTGTATTTTCCTAGAAGCTGTAAGGAAGAATCTATTTTCCTGACTATTCTAATTTATAGAGGGTGCCTATACTTGTTGGTTTGTGGTTTCTTCCTTTATCTTCAAAACTAGCATAAAACCTTCAAATCTGTATCCCATTCTGACCTCTCCTGACTCTCTTCCATGTTAAAGGACACTTGCCGACCCACAGAATCCAGAATCTTTTTTATTTTAAGGTCATCTGATAGCAATACTAATTCCATGTTCAACCTTAATGGCCCTTGCTATGCAACATAATATATCAACATTGCTATGCATTACAATATATTACAAATTCTGGGGATTAGGAATTTAACATTTGTGGGAGTCATTATTCACCTAACATAGTGCTAGATGAGAAATATTTAATCTTTAGAGATTTTACCTAGTTAAAATCAGAAATACTATAGTTCACCAGGATCATATATAATTTTGTGTTTTTCAAAAGTAATCTCTAAAATGAGAAAGGAAATGCACAGATTGTGGTCTGTTTAAGAACAAATCTCAAGGCATCTATAGTACTGCTATATTTGTGTCCATAAAACATAGGTATACAAATTTGCTTCTGGTGCTTTAAGGAAAAAAGCCCACTTTGTACATATGCTTAAAAATTCATCACAAACACTCATAATTTAAGATATTTTTCCTCCTCTTCTTCAAAAATAAAAATGCTCTCATTCTTTAACTTTCTAGTCCTTGGATCCTTTGGATCAAAATACAAAATAAACTTACCTTTCCAGCTGAAAATCCCATGTGCTACTTCTCATTTCTCTTGTTTTATGGTGCAACAAGATGTCTACACAAACACTCTGGCGTTCTTAGGAATCTTCTCAAGGTTATTTGAAATAAGCTGTGTGAGTTAGAGGCACTTTTGTTATCTAGCAAGTTTCAAGGATTCACAGACCATTCAGTCCGTTAGGCCTATGATAGGTAGAACAAAAACTGAGGGTACTTGAAACAATTTATTTCATGTGCAGGTGTGTCATGAAAGGAGTAAAGAGAAAATATGACACTTTCCCACAATCCTAAAGGTTGCCCTTCGGGTAGGGTTTGTGCCAGGTGAAGCAGTATATTCCTCAAAACCTAATCATGTTCATAATAGAGATTTTTTGATACCCTTTAGCAGTTTTTGACTGTGTGAAGTTTAATTCCTGGCCCTAAAGCAAATTGTGGTCTGCATGCTCTCTATGACACTTAAATCCTGCTTACTATCTGTCACTGAAAATTTCCTTCATGGGTTTAAAAACAGTAGAAGGGTAAGCAGCAATTAAAAAACAAACAAACAAACAAACAAACAAACCAAAAAAAACCAGAGAGAGAAAGAAAGGAAAAACCAAGAGAAGAACAGCTTTAGTTCTTTGTCTTACATACATTTTTAGAAGGTAGCTTTTAAATTCATCACGTCCCCTGCCATTTGTGAACATACGGGTGGACCTTGATTGAATGCATTATGCTAAGTGAAATAAGCCAGACAGAAAAAGACAAACACTGTAGCATCTCACTTATATATGGAATCATCAATAAGTAAGTAAGTAAAATCAACTTCTAGGTATAGAGAACAGAAGGGGGTTTTTGCTGGAGATGGGAGTGGGAAGGAGGTAGGTGAAATGAACGAAGGTCGTCAAAAGTTTCAAACCTCCAGTTATAAAAGAAATAAGTCCTGGAGATATAATATACAGTGCAACTATAAGTAATAATACTATATTGTATGTTTGAAATCTGCTATGAGACTAGATCTTAAAAGTTTTCACCATAAGGAGAAAAATAGTTAACTGTGTGGTGATGGATGTTAACTAATTTTATTGTGGTGGTCATTTTTCAGTATACACATTCATTGAATCATTCTGTTGAAACTGATACCTGAAAACAATATCATGTTATATGTTAATTACCTCAATAAAGGGCATTAATAAATTTTTAAAAAGAAAGAAAATGTAATAAATTTTATTAATTTATTTTATTATAATATTATATTATATATTATAATAAAAACATAATATAATTTAATATTATATATAATACAATTATAATATAATTTTATTAATTTATTTAATACATTTTTTGTCTAAGGCTAGAAAATATTATCTCTTTTTCTTATAGATCAAAAATGAAATGAAAATATTTCACACTTTGTTTCTGCTAAAGCTTTAGCCCTTCATTCTTAAATTTCCAAGACATCAAAAACATTCCCTGGGAAATGTATTTGAAATCCAAACAGAATTTTTTCCTCCTTTCTCCAGAAAAAAAAGATTTTTTTTTGAAGATTTTATTCATTTGAGAGAGAGAGAATGAGAGAGGAATGAGAGAGAGAGAGAACATGAGAGGGTGGAGGGTCAGAGGGAGAAGCAGACTCCCTGCTGAGCAGGGAGCCCAATGCAGGACTCCAGGATCATGATCTGAGCCAAAGGCAGTCACTTAACCAACTGAGCCACCCATGTGCCCCTCAAAATCTTTTGATGTTATTATAAGCACATTAACTTAAAAAAATCTATATCTATATCTATATCTATAAAATGCAAATGGAAGAGAAGAAAACCTCATTTCACAAAATTGCCTTTTAGAGCAAAGTGATCGGGAAACTTGGAATTAGATTTGTCAGTGCATTAACACTATTTTCTCTCCTTATTTCTTTTCCCTTTAGCGGTTTCATTATGAAGAATTCTCTCAATAGGACTGTGGCAAGAATTGAACAGGAGAATACAAACTTCAAACTTTGTAGGTAAATTAGTCAATATCAACTCTTCAGTCTTCCCAGGTCCTTTTTTGGCATAAGGCAGGCTATAAATAAATGGCTAACAACAAAAGAAAAGAAACAAAAAACAAACAAAAAAATCCCTTCTATCTTCTTCAGTAACAAAGAATGGCAGCAAGAGCAAATGGTAACTTATTTTTAAGACCCTAGGCCAAGAAAAGAGAAATAACCAAGACCATTTATGTGATTTTGAGCATTCTCAAGATAGACTAAGGGTATCTTGGACAAGTCTACCTTGGTGACCACTCTATGACCTGAAGCGGCCTGGAGCACAAAACCATCCCTGACCCTACCCTCTACCCCCATTCTTTCTTTCGTTTAACCACACCCTTAAGTACACCCTGGGAGTATAATGTCATTGATTTGCTCTGAAGATATGACTAGGAATTTCAAACTTTCCTGTCTGTAGCAAGACGCCAAGATCTGACCTTTAGTGCTTACGTGCAGGTACCCAGGACCTTCTGCCTACACTTTCCTTAAGCTCTTCTTTCCGGCTCATCTCTTAACTAGGGCAAAGGACCCTCCGGTTGTAGCATCTTGTGATGGAAACTGAAACTGCACCTCAAGCAATAATGACTGCCCAGAAAAGAGCTCTGGCCACCCATACCAGTTTGAGCTAAACTTCTACTCTTGGGCAGATGGACCAAAGAGTGACCTACAATGCCCTTTACTTCACTGTAATGCTAAAATCTTTGCCTGAGGTAGAGCACAAGCCTCACTGACATAGCATGCATTGTACGTCAGACATGTTTTCTTAAGGTGCATGCGCGACCTTCTGCCCACCTCGGGATCCGGGATGCTCTCCTTTCTAAATAGTCATCCTAACCCTAAATAAAAACAACCCATTCAGCTTTGCTCTGGGAGACAAAACTTTGGAACGTTACTCCTCGAGATGTCCTTATTTACTACAATTAAGATTTTCTTGGTGCCAAAGTTGACCCGATGCTAGTTTCCATCTGCAATTCACCAAGAAGCAGACTTCTGCTGGTTGAGTTACATCTCCTCCCAGGTGGTCTACCACCAAGTAATCTCCAGCCTCTAGGGCTATCAGAAGCTGGGGTTACGGAAGCTGGGGTTGCAGAGATTTTCTCTGGCAGCTACCCACAACGAGTTTTTATCCTTAAGTCCTCTTAATAAGCCTTTTTTTTAGTGGGGGGTCAAGATGGACTTGTGAGCCTTTTTTACGGCTCCTTCAGTCTTTGGAGGTTGTTTTGCACATACCTTCCTTTTACAGAATAATTGGCAAGCAGATAGGAGGCGCCTACAGATGGAAGAATGGACCAGGGAGATAAGGTTTCTGTGGGGAAAACCCGGGAGTGGCTGAGCACCTCCATGTGAGGAGGCATGACTCATTTGCTTGCTGTCTATAGATAACTGAATGAGGAGGAGATGCTGAAATTGGCGGGCAGGTTAGTGTGACTGCTGTTAGAAACTCGCATGACCCGCCGGGGTAAGGAAGGCTGCTGAGTGACAGCCGTGCTCGGTTGGCCCCTCTTAGGGCCCTTCAACTGCCCACCGATGCCCAGCTCGCAGCAGAAGCAAAAGTAAGGCAGGTCAAGGAAGACTTATAATTGAGACTATCCACATCCCTTTCAGCTTCTAACTTGGCAAATGAGATCAGCACCCAGGATGCATAGATCAAGACCTTTGTGTGTTGTCTCCCTAGGCATTTGGGGGACCTTACACGTGGCGGCCTCACTTGGAACTGAAACGAGGAAACCAGACTGAGATGCTAAAACAGAACATCGTATGCCTGGAAATTAGGATGTGTTTTCAGTAAAAGAAGGTATGAGAAATGAAGATGATTTGTTGTTGTGGTTGTTGTTGTTGTTGTTGAGAGGGAAGAAAGTAATTTTGTCTCAAGTAAGTCTGGTTGTTCTAAGAGAAAAAGATGTAGGACAAAATTGGTATGTGGAAAAATAAAGTTGTGTAGAAGGTTTGTGGAAAAGGAATTTTTAATGTGCGGTCAAGCTGGCTAAGATTTAAGTGAATTTATTTAAAAATGAATTTTAATGTCAAAAGTAAGCAGTACAATGTTAGAATTTTGTTTTCCCACTGTTAAAAGGACGCAAAACTTGAGGCGCCTAGCTGACTCAGTGGGTAGAACAAGTGACTCTTAATCTCAAGCTTGTGAGTTCAAGCCCCATATTGCATATGGAACCAAGTAAGGATTTAAAAAAAAAAAAAAAAGGACAAGCATAAGTGGAAAAGTCTTAAACTACCTTAAACTTATTGCATCTACCAGAAAACAACTGAAAACAACTTTTTTTTTTTTTTTGAGGATTTTATTGGGGCGCCTGGGTGCCTCAGTCGTTGGGTGTCTGTCTTCAGCTCAGGTCGTGGTCCCGGTGTCCTGGGATAAGCACCTGTGTAGGGCTCCCTGCTGGGCGGGGGGCCTGCTTCTCCTTCTCCCACTCCGCCTACTTATGTTCCCTCTCTCTCTGTGTCTCTGTCAGGTAAATAAATGAAATCTTAAAGAAAAAAGTATTTTATTAGTTTATTTGAGAGAGAGAGAGTAGGAGTGGGGAGGAGAGGGAGAAGCAGGCTTCCCGCTGAGCAGAGAGCCCCATGTGGGACTCCATTCCAGGATGCTGAGATCACCACCTGAGTCTAAGGCAGACTCTTAACCAACTGAGCCACCCAGGCACCCCTGTAGATCTAGCTTTTATAATGAGTGACTTTTGTACCTGTTTCATGACAGCAATTTAAAACAGAAGCCCTAAAGGCTCTGCATCTTTGTGTGGGTAGAGCCTCTTTGTACTCCTAGAGTTCTTACCTGGCAGGATAGCACTGGGGCTCTCTGAGAGGCCCAAATGTCCTTAGCAGGTGTGATCTTTAATGGAAGATGCCAACAACCTTGCTGTTCATTGTACCAGCAGTCTGTCAGTCCCATGGAAGCAGGGCATCACTGGTTCTGTTGACTGTGGTTTCTCTGGCACATTTTGTTTAGCATTGTTATGGGATTTCTATTTTTTTAGTCCCGGTGTCAGCCAGCATTCTTGGTCCCACTCCTTGGAAGGATGAAGAGGTAGACCCGAGGAAATGTGGTGGACAACAAAACAAAGTTTATTGAACAGTAGTACAACGCTCCTGGAGAGGGAAGAGACCCGAGAGGGTTTGCCGATTTGACGTTCCAATCTAGGGGTTTGTATAAGTTCTTTTGCATAAGTATTTTAAGCAACTGGGCCATGCTGAGTCGTGCCAGTCAGGGCTAGATCATGCCTGTGTGTACCTGTGTGTAAATAGTTTATGTGCTAATGGTCTTTTTGGGCTGACATCTGGGGGCTTCTGTTTTAAATGCCCCTTGCTGGTTATAGTGACAAATGCTTTGTTAATTGCCTTATTTTAGGACTTTTTGCAGAAACCAATTCTGCAAAGGCTGCAAAACAGAATGTCAGCGTGCTCTTGTCTAAGCTGCAAAACAGGATGCTAGTGCTGCTTGGTCTTAGCTGTCCTGACTCCCTGTCTTCATGTTGGGGACCCTGGCCCTGACTGCCTCACGGGCCAGCTAACTCCTAACAGTATGCCAGCTCTGAATTTATGAATTAGGGGTCTTGATATACATCCTGTGACTTGTCAAAGCTGTAAGATGTTGAGAAAGTTTTCAACACTTTCATTTGTAAAGTGAGGGGATGGCACCTACCTTGAGAGTTTATTGCAAGTCTCTAATAAGATATTGCAGGAAAATGCTTGGCATAATACGCTACAGCAGGTTTGCAATGAACATGCCTCCTTCCTGCCCAGCTCATCAAGTTGCATCTAAAATATGCAATGATACCGTTTTTAAAGTTAATTAAAATAGGGGAGAAACAAGAACATTCCTGTAAGTGTGGAAGTATTTTTGTTTGTTTCTTAAAAACTCCAGTGCTCCCTCGTGAATTGTAGTATAAAAAAACAGAAATGTCTGAGTGGTAAGCACCATACGCTCTACTGGCTTTTATTTTATTTTATTTTTTCAAAAGATATCTCTTATCACATTAGTGCAAAGCCCATCTCAAAATGTTATACAGAGACTTTTTGCAGTCTATAATGAATTGTTAAAAAAAAAAAAAGCTTTAAATGAGCGATTAAAAACAGGAATTTTTGAGTTGAATAAAAGCTATCCTTGGAAATGTGGTTTCAACTGAAAAAAAAAAATCTACATGGAAGTGTTTACTCATAAAGCTTGTTTGATTATCCTCACCTGATGGGTCTCATCCTATGGTCACCACAGGGTAGATTATATAATGTACATTGGTTTTGAAAATATATAATCTATTCTCCTTTGCCTCAGTACTTGTATTTCATGCTGACACATTCAGCTGAAACCCTGTCTGATATATCAAGCTCTTTATGTTGGCTTACTTGATGGTCTGGGAAAGGAAAAAGGACATTAGTGTCTCTTTTTGCTCTTTGGGATACCTTTTAGAGTAATCTCTTTTCAGTAATGGATAAGTAACTTTAAATATATACGTGTATGTGTATGTGTGACACATCTTTTTTGTCTTTGATAGCTATCCCAGGGAATATCCAATTAATGAAACTGTGCTATACTCGCTCATAAGGAATGAGGTCTGTGCTTGCTCTTATCAAAAATGATATCTGATTGCTACCATTCCTAAGTCTTTTTCACTTGTGTTCCCTTTCCAGCTCTCAATCTGGGCAGAAACTCAGCCCTTTACTGATCTTGCATTCACCTCCACTACTCATTTTTAGGGACTTACCAATTCATGTTGTTCCTTGACTCATACCCAAACAAAGGTTTAACATTACGGAATATGTACAGCAGAGTCAATTAAATTGCCAGTCAGCCAGTTAGAATATATTTATACCTGTCACTAATTGTTCAGATTCATGGTTGTATTGATTCAACTTTGGCAGCTCACGCCAAGTGGAAAAGTTACAGACATGGGTTGCAGAGATAGGCTTCAGTCTTACTCAGTGATTTTACAGATATGACCAAAAAATAGTAAGTTACGTGGGTTATAAAAACGGCAGCCTTAACTTAATTGACTTGAATAATGGATCTAGAAATTAAGTTTATTTATTTGAAGACTCCAGCAAGAGAACTCATCTCCTCATATAGCCTTATTTTAAGAACGGTTTACCTTTATCTGGAAATTGATCAAGAATTGCAGCTTTAGTTTGACACACATGAAATGATGGAAAAGCAAAGGGATGCCTATGAGCTCTATCAACAATGGTGATCAATGGGGCTTAGATGTCACAGGCAGACCATACTCATTTCTGGAATTTATTCCAAGCATTGAGCAACTACCTGGGAAGGGAAAAGGCGCTATTTACACTTTATCAGCAAGGAGAGAGAAAGCGTCCCATGCCTGCCATTTTCACATAGTAAATTTTGCCGAAGTTCTCTCCTCAATCTGCTAGGGGAATATAGAAAAACCTTGATGACATATTCATGGGTTATTCTCTTAGATGACCTAACTTCTTTTCAAAAGGGAAGTTCTGTGTAAAGCTTATTGCTTTGAGATTGGTGGAGATGAGGGCTGCTTGTATTGTTTATTTAATCTGTTACCAGATTTTTATGATTTTCTATTCTCTTTCTCCTGACAAATTGTGAGCCTGTATATCCTTCCTATTGGATATAAAGTAGATTTGGGGATAAGTACTTTATCAATTATTTTCTTTGTGTTTTTTTTCCTTCCTTCTCCAGATTAGCATAGTGCTCCATACAGAATACATCCACAAAATGCTGTTCATTGTATGAATCTACTCTGTTTAGATAGATGTAACTTGACAAGTTTGAAGCTGTCAAAAACTACTTGTAAAGGTCCTAATTTTCACATTCAGTGTTGCATCCACCAGCCAAGAAATGCTTATTTTAAACATTAAGAAATTCTTCTTGCTTGATGAGTATAATTATGATGTACTGAAGATGTTGGTTTGGGCATTTAGCATTCATTTGTAGGAAAGACCTCTTTTTTAGCACTATTTTTAAAGAATATATTACATAGGTATGCACTGCATTCCTGTCCCTTTAGACTTAGTATCACATTCTTTATGAGCATTTGTCCAATAAGACCTATTACTTAAAAACAATACCAGGGTTTTCTGGCGTGCTTGAGCATAGCACAGATGACTTGATGCGTGTTCTTATGGCTATATTGTTTTGTATCATTCCTAGCTACAGAGTGCAAATTTTACATGAACTTTGTGCAAAAACAGAGCTTCAAATGTCTACTTCTTTTCCTTTAGGAAGAGGTTCTGTCAATATTCATTCAAATTGGAAGAGAGAGAATATGAACAGATGGCTGTGGCAAACAGCACATTGCAATTGGGAAGCAGCGTACAGGTACTAGTGAATATGACATTTGGTATTCCATAATAGTCTTGAAAATTAATTTTAAATCAGGCTTCAAAATCATAATAAAGAGCAACTCATATATTATTCATTTCTTTATTCCGAGGGCTAATGTTCAGAGTGTTAAGTACAATATATGCTGGAAGAAGGTAAAGGGAAAGTGATTTTCAATTAAACACATAAAGTGTGTTTAGAAACTGCTGGCATGACCTTAGTTATTTTTCTAGGATCACTGAATAACTTTTTCAGTACCCAGAGACTTTTCACTCCAAGGACTATTTACAATTAAAAGAGAATATAAAGTTAAAGAATGTAAGGGAAATTTTTAAAAAGTTTTAATTTTATGTTTTATGCAGACTCTGGTTGAATTTTTGAAGGTAATTAGTTGGTTGGATGCCAGAAGTGGTAAATATTTTATACTTGCTCATGGAAACAGGTAGCTGGAATGTCAAATTCGTATACATCATCAAAAAGCAGGCAATTATCATCTATGCTAATGTATAGATGGCTGCCTCCAAGGTTCATAGGTAATCAGACCCTTTCTGAAGAGTTCAGCATATATATCTGTTTCTATTAAAGGCAAATATTGCCATCTGAATAAAACTTTTGATTTTTTTTTTTGAGGAGCTGCATGGGGAATGGTGATATTAGGATGGGAAGGGTGGCTTCTTACAATATTATTCCTTTGGGTTACCAGTTCTGATTATCTTTGTGATATTGCAAGCAGAACATTCTTTAAATTAATAGGAACTTTCCTAACTAAAACATTTCAAATTACATCTATTTTTTTTCAAGAGAGGATAATTATGTGAAGCAAAGAAATTAGAAAATGAGAGGTAGCTCCATGAACAAAGGGATTTCAACACAGACATGCATTATTCTCATGGCATTTGTTAATATCATGTGGGTCTATATGTGGTGTGTGTGTGTGTGTGTGTGTGTGTGTGTGTATTTGCCTTTAAAACAAATTTGAATTGTTGGAGGGGGGAATGTTTTGCAATTGTGAGGCCATAGTGGGTATATTTTTTTTTTTTTGCTCTGAGAATATCTCAGAGATAATTATATATCAAATAGGGGAAATATTACATGATGGAAGTGATAGGGATATTGGTGTCCTGTAGACATATGCTGAATTCTTTCTCTAGCACCTACCACTTATGAAACTTTGTAACCAGTTATGTAACCTCTATAATCCTCATGTGTGAAATAGGTATAAAAAGAATAGAGATGTCACAGTGCCATTGTAGGGATTATTTAAGTATTATATATAGAACATGATTAAGATATTTTACCTATTTTTATTGTTTTACTTTTATGTATGAGCAGGGGTGTACATATGTGTGTCATTGGAATATTAAAATTAAGGGACTTAATTTTAAATAGTAGATTTTTAGGGAAGGTCTACTTTGCAGGAAGTATTGTGATCAATAATGAAAAAATGTATTTTTCCAATATGGCAGGATATTTTTGTTGGGTTCTGACATGAATTATCTTATTGGAGTCTCATAAATTCCCTGAAATGAGAAAGCTGAGGAAAGTCAAAACCGAGATTATGACTCAGCTGAGATTATGCAAACTCTTCATGGCAGATCAAGGATTACTGGTCTAGGAGTCAATTTTATTTTTGTTTTATGTTTTGTTTTGTTTTTTAAAGTAAACTCTATGTCTAATGTGGAGCTTGAACTCACAACCCAAGAGTAAGGTCAGATGTTCTACTGACTGACCAAGCCAGGTGCCCCAGGAGTCTTCTTGCAGTACCCCATGACCTTCCTATGAAAGTGAAAATTCTTTGTTTCTGATTGCAAGTGAAAATTATTTTACATTCTCCCACTGTCTAAAAAGTCTCTCATCTATTTTCATCATTCAGCCCACTGCGATAAACACATTAACTGTTTAAAATGACATCTTACTCGTTTGACTCCATCCTATTGATTCTGTCAAATTAAAGGCTAAACTTCACATGGGGAAAATCAAGTGTGTGCAACATAATTTAATTAAAGGAGACAGACATTTATTAGGTGCTTATGCTGTGCAAAGAAACTACATGGTACATTGTTGATAAACATGCATGTGTGTGTAACACCTACATTGTACTCATTGTGTCTAGGAAGGGAAGCAGGTCTCATCTGTCCCCAGCAAGACGTCAGTGTAGCTGTTACTTGCACACATTACATGCACACATGTGGTCCAAGGCTGTTACAAAAGCATTCAGTACATTCAGGCCTAAGTATGGCATAGTTGTGATGAGTGTCTGGAAGATCCTCCCACAGTGGTCTTCCTTCTCTTATCTGTCTATGTTCCCTCCATCCTCTCACACTCTGCCTCCTCTTCCTGCCTCCTTCCTGGAAGCAAAGAGCTGTGTCATCTTCTGATGATGATGGCAATAGAGGACCCAGAACTTACAGATTTTTTTCAAGGAGGACTGTCTAATAATAGAAAGAAAACTTTTTCTTATAAACAATGACTGCATCTAAGCCATATTATTAAAGAAACAAAGTCTTTTCTTAGGCCATGATTGTTAAGAAATTAAGAAGGGCTGAAATGTTATTAATTTGAGCCTGGGCTCTGTCACTTGGAACTGTGCGACCGTAGCAAGTTTCTTAATCTCTTTGAGTCTCAGTTCTTTATTTACAGTATGGAGGTAATAAGAGGGCCTATTCTTGGGGTTGCTGGGAGGCTTAGAGGAGTTAATATAAGTGTAAGACTCACAGGTTATTGCCTGATGCCTAGGAAATGCTTGGTGTATTCATATTATTGATATTATGGTTTTTAAATTTGTATATTTTGCCATAAACTTACTCATTACCATGTTGAGAAGGAAAGGGTGAGAGGAAAGTGAAACCTAGCCTCTATCAGATACGTACACTAATTGGTTAATTAAATGATTAAACCAAGTTTTCTGTTTATTCAGAAATATTTCAGTGTTTTGAATCTCTTCTCATATACGAGTGTCACACATCACATGCAAATATACATCCAAACAACAACAGAGTCTCTGCAGATGTTGAAGGGAATATGCATTTTCTTCTTTTTACAAAGAATACTTATTTTATTTTAGAAAGAGAGCAAGAGTGCAGGAGAGAGGGGCTGAGGGAGAGGGAGGGGACGTCTCAGGCAGATTCCGCACTGAGTGCAGAGCCCAATGCCAGGCTTTAACTCACCTGAGATCATAACCTGAGCCCACCTAAGCCGAAACCAAGAGGGAGACACTCAGCCGGCTGCTTACCCAGGCACCCCTGCATTTTCTTCCTTTAAAATATATATTTTTTAACTTTATACCATTTTGTCACCTATAAATAGAGAAAAGAATGGAAGGAATTCCCACAATAGTGCTGTAGGACCGCAACTAATAGAATGATTAATTTTATTTGCTGTAAGGAGTAATGGAACACATTTGAATATTGATCTTAAAGGATGAGTAGGAATTCGTGTCAGGTTGGAAAAGAGAATTCAATCTGAGGAATGAAAATGGGATAAATGAAATCACAGAAAGAGGAAATACCTGTATTACTCAGTGGATGTCACTAAACCATTGGAGGAGTGTTTTTTAGTGAGTTTCTGGAAATAGACTTAGAAACTGAGGGTTGCATGTGGAGGTTTATTGGGGAGTACTTTTAGAAGGGACACCTGTAAGAAAGGGAGGAGGGCATGATTGGGTGGGGAAAAAAAGTGACTTTCAAAGCCATGGTAACTGGATTCTCCACCCCTCTGGAACTGGTATGGCCTTCAGAGTTGTCCCTAAGTGAGGTGAGAGGGCTGGCTGTCTGTGTCCCTACATCATCAGTCTTAGGTGGGTGCTGACTTTGGAAGGGCTAGACCTCTTCTTGGCCTAGAGCAGAGCTCCTGTGAGCCATACTGCCTCTGTCCTAACCACTGCCCACTGGTGAGTGGTGCAAAGCTATGTGGAGATAATATGAAAGCATGGCATGGCTGTGTTCCAGTGAAACCTTATGTATTGAAGTAGGCAGCTCCTATAAGGCGTACTTTGCTAACCCTGAGCCCAGAGTAATTCTCACTGAGGGGTACCCCTTGGAGACCTCAGCAGTTAATACTAGAGGAGCTGAGCGATGGGTACTTGACCCTCCAGAGGGCATTTGGAAAGAGTGCCATGGCTGTGCTGCAGTTCACCCCCTGCCTCTTTCAGAGCTACCTGCTTCTTAGGGTGAAGTTTGCCCCACCCGTTCGCCTTCATCTAAGGCCGTTCTACATTCCTACTTCAATTGAAGTAGGTCAGCACTTTTTCTAAACTTTCAAAAATAATCATAACAGAGTGGTAATACCATCTCCTTGTCAGCGCTTTTATACAAGGGGAGAAAGCTCTCGTGTCAATACACTCTTTGTTAGCCAGTTTGATGTTTCACTTCCCACCACCCCCACTGACTTGGTTTAGCATTCTGAGAATCCAGGGCCATGCAACTTTTCTGGCTTATGCTGGTCCCTGTCAGCTAGGTTCTGCAGGTCCTTTGGCATTTACCCCCTCTTCCTCCGTACCAGGCCCAGCAGATCCCCAGTCAAAGCTGTGCCGAGACTTGTCCTCAATTCCTCAATTATTGGTCTGATTGTCGGAGGGGGAAGTGGGGATAGACTGTGAGTGGGAAAAGCTTCAGGGTCCTGAGAAGAAGTTAATCTTGGGGCGCCTGGGTGGCTCAATCGGTTAAGAATCTGACTTTATTTCAGCTCAGGTCATGATCTCAGAATTGTGAGATCAAGCCCTGTATCAGCTCTGTGCTCAGTGTGGAGTCTGCTTGAGATTCTCTCTCTCCCTTTTCCTCTATCCCTCCCCCTGCTTACATTCTCTCTTTCTCTCTCTCTCTCTCAAAATAAATAAACCTTTCTTTCAAAAAAAAAAAAAAAAAGTTAATCTTGATTTCATGTTACCTGCCCTTAGTTCAAATGTACTCTCACCTACCATAGTTTCTTAAATTACAATTACACTGGCAGGTTTTTCAGCCTGATAAATAACACAGCAAGAGGGGATGGAAACAGCTACTATGCTATAAGTCTGAAAATACCTCATAAATAGAAAATATGGCCATTGGGCCTTTCTTTTTAGTACTAGTATGCTAGAAACAGGAGGCTCTGAGGTCAAATGAAAAGTAGGAGATTTTGCATATAAAGGAGGAAATCTCAAACAAAATCTTTAATAAACACTGTTAGGTCCCTCCCAATATCATTGTCTCCTTTTCCTTTACTGAAATAATCCTGATTTTTGTTCTAGCAAATTGCCACTGAGAATAGAGACCTGTACCAGCCTCCTTTGCAGCTATAGTAAACTACATGACTAAGTTCCGGTTAAGGAGTTGTAAATAAAAGTATTGTATGAGACTACCAGAATCTTCAAAAAAGATTGGGAGGAGGGGCTCTATTTCACTTCCTTTCCTTCCTGGAACATAAAACAATGGCTAGAGCCCTAGTAACTATTTTGTGAGGGGATTTAATCTTTAGGCTTGAATTTTGCCCTGGAGATTTGATAATTACAGGGTAATTTGTGTTCAAATTTGGTATTTTTACCATTGGAATATCTCTACAATGATAACTTATTACATTATCCTGGTATTTTCCTTTGATCTTATTACAGAGTCTTTGGTCTGCTTATTTTTGACAACATGGTTGGACATGAGAAATAGAAAGAAAACATTTTCACCCTTGGGCATAAATTGGCCTTTGGTGTTGATGTGATTAATGTACTGTCTAATCATTTTCAGATCAAAATCAATGTGGTCCCCAAATCAATTTGGATTCAAGTCTTTACTGCCCACCACTGGTTATAAGGGGATGCTCAAAGGGAATGGTATTGGGAGAATGGCTTCATGAAGGTAGGGAATACTGTCTTTGATGTGCTGCTGATTGACTCTCCTAAGTGGAGTGGTCACAAACCCCAGGAGTCCTTAGGTTTAGTGGTTAAGATCAATGATTTAAAATAACAAAAACTTCAGGAACAGTATTGGGTACATTGGCGAGGCTTACTCTCCGCTCGTGATGTCTCCTTTCATGCTGATGAAGCTTTAGGAACATGATGCTCCTGGGTGCTGTCCACCTTCCTTCTCACTCTCTCCCTAACCCCCCACCTCCCAGGGGAAGTAGAGTGATTTATTTAACTATGGAGAGGAGAGGAGAAGGGCGTGCACAGACCAGACTATTGCTCTCTCCCTCTTGTGCATCCTTTGGGCAGCTCATTCCCATGTTCTCAGTTCTGTGTCTGGTAGTTCAGCACTGCCTCTGCCTGCGTTGGTAAGTGGATGTTACTGGAAAGTTCAGTTTTGGGAAACCTGCAATATAACACAATTTTCAATATCAAACATGCATTCAAAAAAGTGTGTAATATGTAGAGACTGTATTGAATTATTAAGTAAACACCTGTGTAGTGATTACCAGATCAGTCAAAGAGCATGGCTAACACCTCTGTGTGTCCTTTCTGGGATCTCAACTCTATCTCTACAATCAAAGGTATTGTTATCTGCACTTTTTGTATGCTTTTCTCTGTACTTTTTTTTTTTTTTTAATTTCTTTTCAGTGTAACAGAGTTCATTGTTTATGCACCACACCCAGTGCTCCAGGCAATACCTGCCCTCCATAATATCCACCACCAGGATCCCCCAACCTCCCACCCCCTACCCCTTCAAAACCCTCAGATTGTTTTTCAGAGTCCATAGTCTGTCATGGTTCATCTCCTCCTCCAATTTCCCTCAACTCCCTTCTCCTCTCCATCTCCCCATGTCCTACGTGTTATTTCTTATGCTCCCCAAATAAGTGAAACCATATGATAATTGACTCTCTCTGCTTGACTTATTTCACTCAGCATAATCTCTCCAGTCCCGTCCATGTTGATACAAAAGTTGGGTATTCATTCTTTCTGAAGGAGGCATAATACTCCATAGTGTATATGGACCATTTCTTCCTTATCCATTCATCCGTTGAAGGGCATCTTGCTTCTTTCCACAGTTTGGCAACTGTGGCCATTGCTGCTATGAACATTGGGGTATAGATGGCCCTTCTTTTCACTACATCTGTATCTTTGGGGTAAATACCCAGTAGTGCAATTGCAGGGTCATAGGGTACCTCTATTTTTAATTTCTTAAGGGATCTTCACACTGTCTTCCAAAGTGGCTGCACCAACTTGCATTCCCACCAACAGTTTAAGAGGGTTCCCCTTTCCCCACATCCTCTCCAACACATGTTGTTTCCTGTCTTGCTAATTTTGGCCATTCTACCTGGTGTAAGGTGATATCTCAATGTGGTTTTAATTTGAATCTCCTTGATGGCTAGTGATGATGAACATTTTTTCATGTGTCTGTTAGCCATTTGTACGTCTTCTTTGGAGAAGTGTCTATTCACGTCTTCTGCCCATTTTTTGACATGATTATCTGTTTTGTGTGTATTGAGTTTAAGAAGTTCTTTATAGATCCTTGATATCAGCCTTTTTTCTTTACTGTCATTTGCAAATATCTTCTCCCATTCCGTGGGTTTCCTCTTTGTTTTGTTGACTGTTTCCTTTGCTGTGCAGAAGCTTTTGATCTTGATGAAGTCCCAAAAGTTCATTTTCTCTTTTGCTTCCTTTGCCTTTGGAGACATATCCAAAAGAAGTTGCTGTGGCTGATATTGAAGAGGTTACTGCCCATGTTCTCCTCTATGATTCTGATGGATTCCTATCTCATGTTGAGGTCTTTTATCCATTTGAGTTTCTTTGTGTACAGGGTAAGAGAATGATCGAGTTTTGTTCCTCTACATATAGCTGTCCAGTTTCCCAGCACCATTTATTGAAGAGACTGTCTTTTTTCCACTGTATATTTTTTCCTGCTTTGTCGAAGATTTTTGCCCATAGAGTTGAAGGTACATATTTGGGCTCTCTACTCTGTTCCACTGGTCTATGTGTCTGTTTTTATGCCAGTACCATGCTGTCTTGGTGATCACAGCTTTGTAGTAAAGCTTGAAATCAGGCAACATGATGCCGCCAGTTTTGTTTTTCTTTTTCAACATTTCCGTAGCAATTCGGGGTCTCTTCTGATTCCATATAAATTTTAGGATCATTTGCTCCAGCTATTTGAAAAATACCAGTGGAATTTTGATCAGAATGGCGTTAAAAGTATAGATTGCTCTAGGCAGTATAGACATTTTAACAATGTTTATTCTTCTGATCCAAGAGCATAGAATGGTCTTCCATCTTTTTGTGTCTTCTTCGGTTTCTTTCATGAGTGTTCTGTAGTTCCTCGAGTACAGATCCTTTACCTCTTTGGGTAGGTTTATTCCCGGGTATCTTATGGTTCTTGATGCTATAGTAAATGGAAACGATTCTCTAATTTCCCTTTCTGTGTTTTCATTGTTAGTGTATAGGAAAGCATCTGATTTCTGTATATTTGTACACTTTGTATCTCCTGCCCCATTACTGAAATGCTGTATGAGTTCTAGTAGTTTGGGGGTGGAGTCTTTTGAGTTTTCCATATAAAATATCATGTTATCTGCGAAGAGAGAGAGTTTGACTTCTTCATTGCCAATTTGGATATCCTTTATTTCTCTTTGTTTTCTGATTGCTGTTGCTAGAACTTCTAATACTATGTTGAACAAGAGGGGTGAGAGTGGGCATCCTTGTCATGTTCCTGATCTCAACAGGATGGCTGTGAGTTTTTTTCCCATTGAGGATGATATTTGCTGTGGGTTTTTCATAGATAGATTTTATGAAGTTCAGGAATGTTCCCTCTATCCCTATACTTTGAAGAGTTTTAATCAGGAACGGATGCTGGATTTTGTCAAATGCTTTTTCTGCATCAATTGAGAGGACCATGTGGTTCTTCTCTCTTCTCTTACTGCTTTGTTCTATCACATGGATTGATTTGCGAATGTTGAACCATCCTTGCAACCCAGGGATGAATCCCACCTGGTCATGGTGGGTAATCTTTTTAATGTGCTGTTGGATCCGATTTGCTAGGTTCTTGTTGAGAATCTTAGTATCCATATTCATCAGTGATATTGGTCTGAAATTCTCCTTTTTGGTGGGTCTTTGTTTGGGTTGGGGATCAGGGTAATACTGGCTTCATAAAAAGAGTCTGGAAGTTTTCCTTCTGCTTTAATTTTTTGAAACAGCTTCAGGAGAATAGGTGTTATTTCTTCTTTGAAAGTTTGGTAGAATTCCCCAGGGAATCCGTCAGGTCCTGGGCTCTTGTTTTTTTGGGAGGTTTTTGATCACTGCTTCAATCTCGTTACTAGATATCGGTCTATTCGGGTTGTCAATCTCTTCCTGGTTCAATTTTGGAAGTTTATAGTTTTCTAGGAATGCATCCATTTCATCTAGGTTGCTTAACTTATTGGCATATAACTGTTGATAATAACTTCTGATGATTGTTTCTATTTCCTTGGTGTTAGTTGTGATCTCTCCCTTTTCATTGGTAATGTTATTAATTTGGGCCTTCTTTCTTTTCTTTTGGATTAGTTTGGCCAATGGTTTATCGATCTTATTGATTCTTTCAAAAAACCAGCTTCTAGTTTCATTTATGCGTTCTACTGTATCTCTAGTTTCTATCTCATTGATCTCTGCCCTAATCTTGATTATTTCCCTTCTTGTGTGTGGAGTTGGCTTAATTTGTTGCTGATTCTCTAGTTCTTTAAGGTGTAGAGACAGCTGATGTATTCTGGATTTTTCAGTTTTTTTTAGGGAGGCTTGGATGGCTATGTATTTCCCCCTAAGGACTGCCTTTGCTGTATCCCATAGGTTTTGGAATGAAGTGTCTTCATTCTCATTGGTTTCCATGAATTGTTTCAGTTCTTCTTTGATCTCCTGGTTGATCCAAGCATTCTTAAACAAGGTGGTCTTTAGCTTCCAGGTGTTTGAGTTCCTCCCAAACTTTTCCTTGTGATTGAGCTCCAGTTTCAAAGCATTGTGATCTGAGAATATGCAGGGAATAATCTCAGTCTTCTGGTATTGGTTGAGCCCTGATTAGTGACCCAGTGTGTGGTCTATTCTGGAGGAGGTTCCATGTGCACTCGAGAACAATGAGTGTTCTATTGTTTTAGGGTGGAATGTTCTGTATATATCTATGAGGTCCATCTGGTCCAAAATGTCATTCAATACTCTTGTCTCTTTATTGATTTTCTGCTTGGATGATCTGTCTATTACTGAGAGTGGTGTGTTAAGATCTTTTACTATTAATGTATTCATATCAATATGACTCTATCTTGATTAACAGCTTTCTTATGTAATTGGCTGCTCCCATATTGGGGGCATAAATATTTACAATTGTTAGATCTTCTTGGTGGATAGTCCCTTTAAGAATTATGTAGTGTCCTTCTGTATCTCTGACTACAGTATTTAGTTTAAAATCTAATTTATCTGTTATGAGAATCGCTATCCCAGCCTTCTTTTGAGGCCCAGTGGGATGAAAGATGCTTCTCCATCCCTTCACTTTCAGTCTGGGTGTATCTTTAGGTTCGAAATGGGTCTCTTGTAGACAACATACGGATGGGTCCTGTCATTTTATCCAATCTGCAACCCTGTGTCTTTTTATGGGCACATTTAGGCCATTCACATTGAGAGTGATTATTAGAGATACGTTTTTATTGACATAGTGTTACCTGTGAAGTCTTTGTTTCTATAGCTTGTCTCCATATATTTCTGTTCAATGATATTCTTAGGATTTTTCCTCTTTTATAGAACCTCCCTTAATATTTCCTGCAGTGTCGGCTTGGTGGTCGCATATTCTTTTAAACCTTGCTGGTGTTGGAAGCTCTTTATCTCTCCATCCGTTTTGAATGTCAGTCTTGCTGGATAAAGTATTCTTGGCTTCATGTTCTTCTCATTTAGTGCCCTGAATATGTCTTGCCAGCCCTTTCTGGCTTGCCAGTTTTCTGTGGACAGATCTGACATTATTCCGATGGGCTTTTCTCTGTACATGAGGAATTTTTTTGTCCTAGCTGCTTTCAAGAGCTCCTGTCTACAATTATGATTCATCATTTTCACTATCAGGTGTCTTGAGGTCTTTCTAGATTCTATGATCTTGGAGGGAGACCGTTATGCCTCTAGTACACAAATGCTGGTTCCATTCACGAGATTTGGAAAATTTTCATGGAGAATTCGTTCAACTATATCTTCTAGTCTTCTTTCGCTTTTCTCTGTAGTTTTATCACAAATGTATATATTACTGAACACTATAGTTTTGCTTCTTTCTGGATTCTATAAAATTGAATCTGTTATGGGTTGAATTGTATTCTGCCTAAAATTTCTATGTTGAAGTACTAACCCTTAATACTCAGAATGTAATGTTATGCGGAGATAGAGTCTTTGCAGAGGCAATAAAGTTAAAATGAGGTTATTAGGGTATCCCCTAATCCAATATGATGGGTATCTGTATAAGAGGAAACTTGGACAGAAGGAGCTGACGTGAAGACACAGGGAGGAGACAGCCATCTACAAGCCATGGAGAAAGACCTGGAAAAGTTTCTCCCTTGCAGCTCAGAAGGAAGTTACCCTGCCAACATCTTGATCTCCCACTTGTACCCTGCAGAACTGTGAGACAATACATTTTTGTTTTTTAAGCCATCTGGTCTTTGGGACTTTGTCTTAGCAGCCCTAGAAAAGGAATATAGATTTATGCAACATATATCCTTTACTCTCTGACTTCTCAATTTTGTGAGATTCATCCCTGTTATTACATATAGCAGTATATTTTCATAGCTATGTTATATTTCATGGTATAAATATTAACAACATTAATATAAATTTTATCCATTTTGTTGTTGATGGGTATTTCTTTTTCTCAGACAAATTAGATTTTTTAAATTTTGTTAATATATAATGTATTTTTTTGCTTCAGGGGTACAGGTCTGTGAATCATGGATATTTCTTTTCTAAGCCCTCAAGCAGCCAGTCAAACCATTTTTCACTGACCTTCAGCCCATATATATTGTAGTCTTGGACCACTTCTTTTTACACTCAGAGTAAATGACTAGATTCATTGTTTGGAGATCTACCCAGTGGGAAGATTTTCTCTCACCATTGTCTTTCAAGACCATCTGAGTGAAGCTGTTCTATAGATGCCATCCTTGTTCAGCTGGTACCTACCCTCTGGGCCAACAAGTCTGTATTAGCCTTCTCTATTTCTAATAACATGTTTCTCATTGCCATCTAAGACCTCACCAGAAGCACCTTTAACATTTATATTTCTATCAACATCCTCTTCGTATTGATATACTAGATTGAGAGAAGCTTTCTCTCTAGCTCTCCTCTTTCTGAGCTCTTACCAGAATTACCTTTAACATACATATTTCTACCAATAATCTCTTTAAGGAATTCCAGACTTTTTCTAACATGCACTCCAATTCTTCCAGCCTCTGTACAATACCCGGTTCCAAAGCTACCTCCAAAAATTTTTAAGGTTTTTTTTTTTTTTTTTTTTTTTTTTTTAATAGCAAAACCCCACTTCTTGTCACCCAAACCTATTTGTTTGACAGGGCTGTTATACCAAAGAAGAATTTATTTTTTCACAGTTGTAGAGGCTAGAATTCTGATATCAAGGTATCAGCAAGTTTGTTTCCTTCTAAGGCCTCTCTCCTTTGCTTGTGGATGGCTGGCCATCTTCTGTTTCTTCACATCCTCTGTACCCGCCTGTTATTTTAATCTTCTCTTCTCAGAAGGATCCTAGTCATATTAGATGAAGCCAACCCTGGTGACATCTTTTTAACTTAATTACCTCTTTAAGGACCCTATATCCAAATATAGTGACTTTCTGGGATACTGGGGGGATTAGGACTTCAACATATAAATTTTAGGGGGACACAATTAGGCCATGACACGTATCCATGAATCAAGTTCAGAGATTTTCCTCCTCTAGGTGATCATCAGGATTCCCCATATGGCTGTGAGCTGGGAGAGGTTTTCTAAACCAAGGCCAGTAACTGACTTAGTTGCGCAATTTAGTTTTCTCTGATGTTCAGCTACTCTATGAAGTGCAAGGCTGGAACCTGGGTTTTCTCCAATCCTGCCAAGAGAGTCTATGAGAGCTTCTTTGCACACAACCCAAAAGGCCCTGGGGGTTTATATACTTCATACTGCCAGTTCTTTGCCTGCAGCTATGGATTATCTTTCTGTGCTTAGCAAAAGTCAGCCAATACCTAAGAGCTACTCTTGTCTCCAAACAGCGGTAAAGCCTGATACAGGTGGATTCCCTTTTACCAGCCCACCCTCCTCACTGACTGCCAAGGAACATTACAATATGACCAACACCTGCACACCAGGGGCTGTCTATCACTCCTGATGGAGTTTCCATTCCTAATTGGGCAGCAAATGAGCTAGCCTCAATTCCTCACATGTAGCTGACACTACTTTCTCAGACCACTCTTCTTTTCTTTTTTTTCTTTTAAGATTTTATTTATTTATTTGACAGAGAGAGAGAGAGAGATCACAAGTAGGCAGAGAGGCAGGCAGAGATAGCGAGAGGGGGAAACAGGCTCCCTGCCGAGCAGAGACCCTCTCAGACCACTCTTAACACCAACGGTGGTAGGTCGATCACTCCTGGACTTGCTGAGATGGAACCCAGAGTATGCAAAGTGTTTTAGAAACCAATACCCCATTAGTAAAGGGGGTGGTGACAGGACTGGGAAGAGAAAGAAGCTAAACTGAGATATAGGTCTTGCAGTATCTTGGCAAAGCTAGAAAACCTGGAAGATGGGTCTGATAGTGAGTACCTACGACCAGAAGGGCCAGGCCTTTAAAGCCTGCCTCCCTCAGTAAACAGGAGTGGGTATGAGCAGCTGGCCTGGGAAGGGCGTGACTTTCAGTGCTGAGCTCTGGCCGCTGAAGCATCTGATAATGGATCTGAGAGCGGGAGGCTGCTTGTAGACCTGCTTCTGGCAGCGGGTCCTCTCTTTGAGGATCTTGGCGAGAATCTCCAATCCAGTGAAGGTACATATTCTTAGAGTATAGCTTAGAAGTGGGATTTCTGGGTGCTAGAATATGTGCACCTCTAACTTCAGTCCATGATGCCAGACTCTTTTCCAAAGTAGTTGTTCTATTTATACCCTCATGAAGGTTACAAGAGTTTTTAGTTACTTCATTTCTTTTTCAACACTTGGTATGGTCTGTTGTTTTTATTTTTGGAGCTCTGGTGGGCCTATAGTGGTGTAATACTTTAGTATTAAATTGTCTACTAACTGGGGTGATTCTTGGTGGAGTGGTTACACAAGAATTCTGTCCATTAAAAAAAAAAGTGTTGTATTTTGGTCTATAAGCTCTTCATTGGTTATATAGATCACAAATATCCTTTTCTTTTTTCTTTTTTTCTTTTTCTCAGGGGCATTGAATGGTATATTTTAATATTTATTTTAAAATAAAAATAAAATGTTTAATTTTAATTTAATTTTATTTTATTCAATTTATTGGTCTGTAAAGAGACTGCTTTTTGTGTTTTGTTTAGAAATCATGCTTTTGCTATCCTAGCATCATAAATATATCTTCCTACATCATCTGCTACTTTTGCTGTAGACCTGCAACTCCCTTAGAATTAATTTTTGTGTATGATATGAGGTAGAAAAGAGTTTCTAAAAATTCTTATCCATATGGAGCTAGTTTTACCCCAGCACAATTCACTGAAAATATTACAGGTTTTTGCCTAACTACTCTACAGTACAAGCTCTGACTTAGAAAGGCTAGGTTTTACTATAGAGACAAATAATTCTCAAGTCTTTGAAGCTTTAAACCTCAAAAGTTATTTCTTATTTATATTCTTTGCTCCTTATGGCTGAGATCTGACTTTATGCTACCAAGGGTCTATCTGGAACATGGCAGGTCTTGGTAGCAGGAGAGGATGAGGGAAGCATATACTGGTTCTTAGATCTTTTGTCCTGAAGTGATACTAACTTCTCATCGTGTTTCATTGATCAAAGCTAGTATGTGTCCAACAATTCAGCAACTTTTTGTACATATTCCCTTCTGCAAGGAAGGCCGGCAAATTTTAATGAATACTAATGTGTGCTATCACATACCTTTGTAATAAAACAAGTGTCTGTCTGTGAGCTTTACAGCTTATCTGTTTTCTATTCAATCCTTGCACCACTATCACACTGTCTTAATTAATAGAACTTTATAAGTTTCCATAACCAGTACAATAGTCTTCTTGGTTTCTTCTCCAAGAAAGTTTTATCTATTTCTTGAACTTTTGCATTTTTGGTTTTATTTATTTTTAATTTGACAAGTTTCACAGGACATAAAAAGGGTTTAGATTTTGATTGGAGTTTTATTGGCTTTATGACCTTATAAAATGAAAATTATTCATTGTTCTTTTGGTTTGGGGAAAATAATGAAATATCTATACACAACATTAACACATTCAAAATATATACTATGTGGTAGTAAAAAAAAAAAAAAAGTGTCCTATGTACTGATTAATACTTCTTGGAGTATCCTCTTGGAGGTTCCTTCTTGGAGATCAGGAGATTGAGAAAAAAGTTGTAAGAACTCGTCAGATTAGTTAAGAACACAGGGTTTGAGGGAAGAATACAGCAAATTAGTCCTTTGAGTCCAAAAATATGATTCATTGTGTACTTGAAACACTTTGCTATGTATTGTAGGAAGAATCAGTGTTGAATTCTAAATTTGAGAAGGTACCTAATGTAATGCATGGAGTGATAAATGCCTTGAAGAAACAACAGCTGTAGTTTGAAAACAATGAGCATGGGAAATAATGTTCCTGCTATTGAAATCAAAGAAGGCATGGTGGGAAAACTAGGGTTTGATGAGGGTCCTGAAGAAAAATTAAGACTTGGGTAAAAGGGCATTGGAGGTCTTAAACGCTAATGATCCCTTCATCATTACACCGCACTGATTTATAGAGCTTTTCTGGGAGTTCTATATACCATTCTACCAGTCTGGCCCTTTAAATTCTGGATTTTATTTTTATTTCAGGTGACAAATTCTGGGAAAGGGAAAAGTATAACGGCTGCATTTATTATAATGAGAACAAATTCATAAAAGGATACATAATTAGGCATTTAAAATTTTGTTCACTGAATTTCAGATCACCTCAGAAAACCCATTAAAAGTGAATTAGGAGTTTAAAATTTTTTGCAGAGCTTTTTTCTTTAATTTATTTACTTTTTGCTTTGGGAATTAATTATAAAATCTTATATTAATAGAACATTAAGGGCAAGCTTTCTCACTGTATAAGTCAAAAATTTCCAAGTTATGTTTTCCTTTAGTAAGTATAATCTCTGTGCAAATAATAAAGCAATAAAATTAATTGCTATACCATTGTGCAAAATGAATATAAAAATTGATTTATAGCCTGTGTACAGTAAACATGACTGCATTTTAAAATCTGATGTTTTTGAAGTTCTGACTTGAAATTTGAATGACTGGGGAATTTTAGAATGTATTTTTATATGTAAATCACTTCATTTAACCTATTTTTAAAAATCACCTGTTTATTTCAATATCACCACAGTAGATTTCAGGTGTCTCTGAAATTTAATATATCATTGACTATTTAAACAATTATTGCTTTTTTATCTAAACATAATTTTAGGACAAATAAAATCCATTTTTACATTGACCATAATGTTAAGCATTTGAAATAATATTTGAGGTTTATTTGTGGATGGACCTCTTTATAACATAGATGTAAAAAAAAAAACAACCTTCTGAATCAAAACCAGAGTTATCTGCATCTAGGATGGCAGATTGAATGAAGTGTTTTGCTAACATTATAGATCTAGTTTCCACACATGCTAATTGGAGTGCTTTTCTTTTATAGTTATATTTCACACAGTTATCCTGGCGAAATATTTAATCAGTGTTTGTTATTCATTTTAATAGGACCTAGCAAGAGATTGTAGAAAATTCAGTTAAATATTATTAATAAGCATAACCTAGCAAAGTATATGGCTTAGTGCAAGTCATCATTAGAATCATTTTATATACAAAATTCATAATGCCAAATATTAGTAAAGCTAGAAACTGGGATACACACAAGTAAGGACCCACCAGGCTAAAAGATTAATGAGGCCATAATCCTTTGCTTACAAATATTTAATTTTGGTTTTCCTGCCTTCTGTGTTCTTGCCTGGTTCTAGCATTGGGTATTTTATCTTTTTGAATTCCTTTGGTTATTTATCTATATTCCATTTCTGCTTTCACCATTGAATATTTTAGATGTAGTTTTTCATGATGTTCTGAAGTTGATATTCCTTTCATTCTTAGTTTGAGAATTTAAATCATGAATGAGTTATATTTTTTAAATTCTTTTTCTTCATCTACTGAAATGATTGGATGTTTTGGTCCTTTATTCAAATAGTATCATGTATTAAATTAATTTTCAGATGTTAAACCAGACTTGCATCCTAGAGATAAACTCCACTTAATCAAAGTGTATAATGCTTTTTATGTGTTGCTGAATTTAGATGTTGCTACATTTTGTAGAATATGTTTTGATGCCCATATTCATTAATAATATTAATCTCTAATTTTCTCATGAATTCTTTGACTGGCTTTTGGTATTAGAGTAATACTGAATTCATAGAATGAGTTAGAAAGTGTTTCGTCCTCTATTTTTTGGGAAGAGTTTTTGGAGGATTGGTATTGTTTCTCTTTTAAGTGTTAGAATTTCTCTGGTGAAGCCATTTGGCCTTGGGATTTGAAATTAATAATGCTATCTTTTCTTTTCTGGATTTTTTTATCACTTAAAAAAATTCTTGGTATAATTGACTTTTCTAGTTGTTTTCCTGTTTTGTGCTTTGTTGATTTCTACACATTTTTATTATTTACTTCTGTTGCTTTAGGTTTTGATTTTTTTCTTCTAGATTTTGAGGTAGGCTCTTAGATTACAGGATTTTTTTCTTGGGATATAATCATGTAACAAAACAAATTTAAAGTGTGTGATTCAGTGGGTTTTAACATTTTCACTATAATGTAGAACCATCAGCTCTAATTTGGGAACACTTGCATCACCCTTAAATGAAGCGCCAAATCTATTAGCAGTCAGTCCCAACTTTCCCTTCTATATAAATTTCTGGAAAATCATTAATCTACTGTATAGGTCTATGAATTTTCCTATTTTACACATTTTATATAAATGGAATATGTAATATGTAGCTTTTTGTGTCTGCCTTTTTTTACTTAGCACAATACTTTCAAGGTTAATCCATATTGTTGCATGTATCTGTACTTTATTTACTTTTGTGCCTTAATAATATTCTGTGTATTGATATGTCTCATTTTGTATATCCATCCATTATTTGGTGGATATTTGAATTATTTCTATCAATAACTGTTGTGAATAATGCTGTTATGAGCATTCATGTTACAATTTTTGTGTGAATGTATATTTTTAGTTCTCTTGGGTATACATCTAGGAATGGAATTGCTAGGTCATACACTAATCCTCTTTTTAAAGTTCTGAGGAAGGGACAAACAGGGTTTTCACCATGGCAGGTTATTGATTCATTTTTTTTCTTTTATGGGTCATTTAAAGACAGTAAGTTTTCCTAAAATGTGCTTTAGTAACATATCATAATTGTTATGTTGCTTTCATTTTCACTCGGTTTGAAAAACTCTATTTATTCATTTGTCCATGGGTTCTCTATAAGTATTTCTTAATATTTGAGAATATCCCCAATTTTTCTGCTGTTAAGACCTAGTATGTTTACATTATAGCCGAAGAATATAGTTTGTAAGAATTTAATCCCTTAAATATGCACTAGTTTCAAAAATGTACTTGTTTTAAAAAAATATATGGACTTGTTTTTATGTCTAATATAGTATTAATCTTAGAAGATGTTTAGTTGTGCTTGATGTATTTTATTGTTGGGTGAAGTATGCAATAGATACCCTGTCCTACCAGCTGATGATATTGTTGAAGTCTTCTGTATCTTTGATTATTCCTCTAGGTATTCTGTCAATTGAGAATTAGTATTGAAGTCTCCATCTATTACTGTTAAACTGTATATTTCTCTAAAATTTTGTCAGTTTTTGCTTATTTTAGAGTTATATTGTCGGACAGGTATATGTTTATAATTCTATTTCTGCTATTTCTATTTTACTATGTCTCATTTTATCTCTAGAAACAATTTTATCTGTAAATTATTCTAATACTAGAATAACCATTTTGAGTTGCCTATAGTTATTGTTTGTATATTATACCTTTTTTTCTTTTCAACCTATTCAGGTCATTTGATTTGTAGAGTTATCTCTTGTAGACAGCATATACTTCCTTATTATATTTTATCCAATCTGACAAGCTCTGCCTTTTTTGGAATGTTTAATTCATTCACATTTATTGTAATCATTGATATGGTTACATCTGTCATTTTACTATTTGCCTTCTGTGTGTTTCATATCTTTTTTTTTCTGGTTATCGTCTTGTTCTGTGTTAAATAGAAATTATCTCTTGTACTATTTAAATTTCTTTTTGTTGTATACTATTCAGTTATTAGTGGGTTATCTATCTATTAGTTATCTATTCATTCACAGTATGAATCCTATTACATTCTGCTTCAGATTAATCCTTGTTTAATTCCAGTAAAATATAGAAACTTTAACATAGCTACATAGCTTCTCCTGTTGTTTATGATAGCATTGTCAAATATATTATGTTTTTGTATTTATGGGCTCAAAACCCTGTTTGTAACTATTGTCCTAGATGTTTAAAAATAATTTTAGAAAATGTAAATATATTGCCTTTTATAATAACCACATAGTTATTGTTACCAGTGTTTTGATTTCTTTGTGTGAATTCATGTTGCTCTCTGATGTCATTTTCTTTCAGCCTGAAGGGATTCCTTTAGTTTTTATAAGGCAGTTATGCTGTCAAGTAATTTTCTTGGTCTTTGTATATCTTGGAAAAACTTTATTTCAGTTTCATTTTTTTAAAGAACAGTCTTCCTGGATATGGAATTCTTAGTTGACAGTTTTTGTTTTGTTTTTGTTTTCCTTTTAGTTCTTTGATTATTTCATCACAGTTCCTTCTGATCCTCACTTTTTTGTTTGGTTTGGTTTTCTAATGAGATGTCAGATGCTATTAATCTTATTATGGTTCCTCTCTATGTGATCAAATTATTTTCCTCTTGCTGCTTTTAAGATTTTTCTGTTTTTGAGTTTGAACAGTTTCATTATATGCATGTAAGTATGGATCTTTTAAAATTTCTCCAAACTGGAGTTTGTTGTGCCTCTTGGGTTCATAAGTTAATGGTTTTTGTCAAACATGGGGGATTTTTGGACATTATTTCTTCAAATGTTCTTTCTGGCCCTTTCTGTCTCATTGTTTCTTCTGTGACTTCCATTTTTCATGTATTGGGTGTTTAAAGGTGTTTCACAGGTTTTGGAGGCTTTTTTAAAATTTGTTTTTCAGATTAGATAATTTCTATTGATCCATATTTAAGTTTATTTCTTATTCCAGATCACCTATACTCTTGACCATTGTAGTGACTTTTTTTGTTTTTGCACTTTTCATTTAGGTTTTACAATTGGGTCTTATAATTTCTATTTCTATTGACATTTTCTATTTGTGCCATTATAAGGTTTTCTTTAATTCTTTGGAACATATTTATAATCACTGCTTTAGAATCTTCCAAGTTCAGCATTCAGGCCTCCTCAGAGACCATTTCTATTGACTTCTATTTTTTTTTTTTTTTTCTTGTCCATGTATCACACTTTCCTGTTTCTTTATGGGTGTCACATTTTTGCAAATTTGGAAACTACCTTGTTGTAAATCTAGATTCTGAGTACCCCCTCTTCTCAGGGGTAGTTATAATTTTTTTTTCTTTTTTTGTCTTGTTTGGTGCCTTGCACTGACTAACTTTGAAGTGTCATTCTCTTCCTCAGTATAGGGCTACTTGATATCTCTGCTAAGGTTTTTATTTCCAAGCCTGACATCCTAGAGATGAATCATCATAGCTCAGTGATCAGACAATGATTGGTCAAATAAATCTTGAGTCAATAAATTTCTAACTTTTGCTGGTGAATTTGGGTGTGAATCAGGGTGTGCATTCAAAGTTCAGGCAATTTACGAGTGTGCCTGGCCTTGACTTTTTGCTAGGCCATCTCCTGTCTTCTCTCTGCAGTAGGCCTTATATTCAGGCCTGGATAGATAGGGACCTCTCTTGGGTCTCCTGAGCATATACAGACTCTTGAACAGATTGGAGCATCTCCAGACCACAAATATATGAATGCATATCAAGACTCAATATGTTTGTTTTCCGTTCTGTTCTAAGTAAGCTCTTTGCTCACTGTGGGGCTCAAACTCATGACCGTGAGATCAAGACCTGAGCTGATATGAAGAGTCAGACACAACAGACTGAGCCACCCAGGTGCTCCAAGACTCAATATGTTTGACTTACTCTCTGGATATCCTGTTAAATTTCTGCCTTGTGTGATGGCCTTTTGCTTGATACAACCAATAACAAACTTCTGAATGGTTGTGATTGTTGGTCTGTCTTGAATATCACCACCAAGATTGTTATTGTTTCAACAACACCCCGGGGGATGTACATTGCTCCAAATCAAACAGCACCCTCTGGCAGCACAACTCTCTTCAGCTACTGAGCTGATAGAACTAGGATTGAGTGTGGGATGAGAGCAGTTTTAGTTTTAGGCTAAAACACCACAGAGTACCACTGTTTTTAGCTGAAGTTCAGTAGTTTTTCTTAAATTAAAGCTTCTAACTTGTTGTATGGCTTTGGTTGATTTTTCAGAGAACTGAAATTGTTGTCTTTGACAAATGTGTCATGTTTTATCATTACTTTTTGAGACAGAATTTGCTGAACTTCTCACTCTACTATTCTTGGAGTCTTGCCTCTTTTTTTCCTTTTTATCAGAAAAAGCAAGTTTTCCCCAGAAGCCCATTGTAACTTCTTATTATACATTACTGAAGAAGAAGAATGAAATAAAACAAAACAAAAAAACCCCCAGAAAACCGTGTCATGTGGCTCCTCCTTGTTCAAGGGAAACTAGGGGGAAAAGATACTTACCTTTGGTAACCCCTAAGAGTGAAAGCTGGCAAGTGAGAAAATGTGTGTCTGAAATGGGTTGGGTGTAGACAATAATGTCTGTCACCCAAGTCTAACTGCTGTTCCCCTAAGTAGGAAGTACAATTATTCTTAACACTTTTATAACAAAGGCAATTGGACATTAATTTCATTATGAATCAAGTTTAGAGATTTAAAGAAAAAGGAACTATATGGGCTTTACATCAAACTTACCATGTACTTGTGTTGTAACCTTGGGCAAGCTACTTAGCCCTCTTTAATCTTCAGTTTCTCCATATGTCAAATGTGAGTAATAATTATTCTTTCTTCAAGAGTTGTAGTATGAAGTAAGTGCCTGCAAAGTACTTTGCCCAATGTCCAACTCACAACTAGTGTTTAGCAAATGTTAGTCCCCAGTGAGCATAGGAAACTTTTTAGGAAACAAAATCCAACTTAATATGGAATTGTTTCTTTGTTCCCACAGAATATTTTCCAAGATGATGAAATTGAAAGGGAGAATGCCTTAATTCTATGTCAGCCATGGAGTTCTCTAAGGACTGGTTATATAGGCTATTCCATGTAGATCAATATTGGCTTATGTATGACACTGAAACTGGGCAAGTTACCAATTGATGTTTTAGCTAAGCTCTTTCCTTCTGGGATTGAGTCATGGATCTGACAACTGTGGATTAGAAATGAAGGACAGCATTGTATAAAGGCTGTAGAAATCATAACAGATTATTTACCATTTAAAGTAGAAAAGAGGAAGAATAGAAAAGTACTGATAAGAAGAATAGAAATGTACTCATGAGAAAACATTAATTAAAAAACATGGGCCACTTTAGTCACTCTATGTGTATATATGTATGTGGTATATATTTCTCATGGTGATCAAACACTAAATAGATTTCTGATATTACAAAATGACAGTTCACTTATGGATAATTGGAAAGGAAATGAAAAAATAAATGAGATTTCATGAGTATACTGAGAATAACTTGCAGTCAGAAAAATAAGTCAGCATGTGGATATATGTGCCATATGCAATTTCATTTTCAATCAGCTAAAAGTAATTGATAAAATTAGTTATAGTGAAAATAAGTCTTAACGATAATACCCTTTATGTCTGCGATGAATTAATGATCACTGGAGATATCTACATGTAATTCTAAAGATTTTCATAATAAGATGTAGCAAAAGTTTTGGTCACATTTTAGAAAAGAAAAAAAAAAAAACCAGTGGCAACAAATTTTCAAAAGGAACCAAAGCTTTTGTGATGAATCAGGAATGCAGAGTTCCTTCCAATACAGTTTCATTTAGACAGGAAGCAATGGGAACCATCTTCTGTTATGAATACTATAATTACCATAGTTCTTGCCAAATTTTCCACCCACCGCTTATTATCTCATTTCTTCAGAGAAGCAATGGCTGAATATATCAATGTTGATGATCCAGACAGTGTGAATGAATTTGTTCTTTTAAGGGGGGGGGGCGGGGAGGAAGGGATGAGGGCAGATGTACTTTGTGCACACTGGCTACCTCCTCATTGGGATGACAGCGATGGTATTCTTATAAGTGGTCTCCTCTGAAATGTAGGTCATCGTTAATGCTCTGTATTTCTTTCATTCCTTAGCTTTCATTCCTGAAAACTGGCCACCTTTCCATTGCTTCTTTGCTACCTCATAATAGCTGAACCCTAACTGCTCTGTTTCCTCATTACCTAAAACTGAGATCAGGATTGGTACCTAATAAATCCTCCAGCTCTGTACCAGCATTGTGTAGCCATATGGCAATTTCAGAAAAGCTAGTCAAAACCCATGAGAGATAAAAAGGTACAGACTTTTCAGCAAAATTCATTACAAGGAGAAAGTTCTTAGTAAGACACATATCAATTGTGTCATGTTGCTGCAGTTCCATTGTGTAGGTGTGGTAAAGGTATAATTCTCTCTCAGACATGTTGAGTGGGGAATTGAGAAAGGTCCTACTCGCTCTTAGGTGACCCTTTAAGACTTGAAAGGGGTACACAAAGGCCATTTTTTAAAAAAAGATTTTATTTATTTTTTTGACAAAGAGAGAGAGAGATCACAAGTAGGCTGAGAGGCAGGCAGAGAGAGAAGGGAAAGCAGGTTCCTTGCTGAGCAGAGAGCCCGATGTGGGGCTCGATCCCAGGACCCTGAGACCATGACCTGAGCCGAAGACAGAGGCTTAACTCAGCCCCTACACAGAGGCTATTAAGAAAAAACAGAGATGGTGACTGTGGCTGAAGGTACAGAATGGAATAGGAATAATGAGAATGATAAAGTCTGAGAAAAGTAATTTCTAGATGCATAAATAGTATTCCACTTCAAGCATAAGACATGTCATTCAGCAAATGCCTTATTTCAGAGCATCTTGTAGTGTTATAAAATTGACTTTAATACGAAGACCTTTGCACGCAGGGATACTCAAGGTTTCAAAAATTCACTTGCAAATTTCTGCCATCTTGTGAATTCTGTGTAAGTGTATAGTTTAGGATTTGACCCAAGGTAGAGGGATGGATTAAAGATTCTTTGTTCTTTGCACACATAGACCAGATGTACACTGGGGCCACAATATACTAAGGCTTGCAGAAAATGGTAGTAAAGAGATAGGCTCTGGGGCCAAACTCTATTTGAATTCCAGCTCCAACACTTACTAGGTGTGTGATTGATTCCTGAGCAATTCACTTTGCCTCTTTCTACTTCGGTGGCCTTGCCATCAATTTAGGAATGATAGTATGTGGCAGGTTTGCCCCAGGATGTGCTAGGTCTCTTGTCCCAAATTTTAAAAGCTGCAGATAACCCAAGGGAAATGTTCTAATATGTTCAGTAGGCGGGAAATAAATGTATCAGGAACGTGAAATACTGTGATAGATTTGATTTGGATCCAGTGCCTACATCTAGATTCATCAACAGGATAATGGTATGGTCTATAAATGTGTGGGGGCTCTAAATCAAATTCCAAGGTTAGGATGGGGAAATCTTCTCCATAAGACTGGAGCGTGATCCCGATTGGACAAAATGAGCTTCTACTCCAAGGCTTTGGTATGATTAATTTGAATGTTTTGAAGGAAAGGACATTCTCTCTGCATCAGACTCCTGAGGTGAGCCTGGGCATTTGGGTGCCTGAAGAGCCGATCAGTGGTCGTCCTCAACTTAAGGTTGTCATTCTCTTAATCAGGCATCCTTTGTTTCCTCCTTTTTGGCTTATTAAACATACAATTAGAAAATGAATTTGGGAATGGAATAATCACTTTTTTTGAGTGAGTTCTTCTGTTAGCTCTCGCAACACAATAGGTATAGATCTTGGTTCATGGAAAAATAAATTACTTTTTCAAAGAATTGAATATGTTTGGCTTTACACAATCAACCTAAATAATATTTTCCACAAAGTTTCATAATGTTTAATAAACTGTAGCTTGAAGTGCATTGTCATAAAGTTGATTGTATTTGCCTGTAGACCTAGTATGACCTAGTATGTTATAATAAGTGATTGATTGAGGATTTAGCAAAAATATCCATAAAAATATAACTAATTATTTAAATATAACAATTTATTGCCTTTCAAATCAATATTATGAAGTGGGTCTTTTTTATCTGTCCACTGAATATTAGAGACTGTAATATGTGTGTGTGCATACACACAGATACAACTATAGCAAATTCTATCACAGTTGTGACCTAAAGCCAACATACCATCTGTAACATACATGTAAACCTACCCTTAAATTATAATTTTGTTTTATCTTAAATTTAATACATTTGTTCATTTTTGAGACCTTTATATAAAGGGTGACTTTTAAGTGTCAAGCACTTTTTAGGGACCTGAAATAATAGAATGAAAAACCTCATTCCCTGTACTAGAGGAACTTGGAGATAATTTTATAAGCAAAAATAAATTTCAAAGACCAGATATCAGCCATAATCAAAGACTTTATAAATGTGTGTGTGTGTGTGTGTGTATTTTTTTATGTGTTTGTGTATTTATTTATTTATTTATTTTGGCCAGGGGAAGATAAAGTAGTATCTTTAAACAAAGTTGTCAATGAATGTTCAGCTACTTTTTTACTTAATTTTCTCATAGGAAATGCATTTATCTTGCTGATTTAAGAAATATGGCATGTTTGTAACTTTGTCATTTTGTTCAGTTTTCTTGGCTCTTAATACTCAACAAAAACTCATGAAGACACTTCTTCCATCATTAGCATAGACATATAATATGAAAGCTCCAGAACATTTTTTATATCCTAGCTAGTACAAACAAAATATAGAATACTTCTGAGGCTTTGTGAGCTAGGGAATTAAGGGATAAGTAGAAAGATTAAAAAGGGACATCTGAGATATTAATAGTAATAAAAAAAATTACATAAATGAAATGGAGATAATTTAATCCTCTATTTTTAACTCTAAAAGATTAATTTGTAAATAATTTCTAGAGAATTTTATATCCATGGCTCACTGCAGTATCATGCCTGGGTTTTTTAGAATTAGATCAAAACATAAATGCCCATGGATGGGTCTTGTAGGAAGAAATGAAGATTACAATTGCCGTATTACTCGCCTATTCTGCTATAATGCATCACTTTGAATTAGGAGAAATGGAATATTGATATTAGATAATTTCTAAATTGTATGCATTTAAAAATGACAAATCCCAGCATTAGACGTTCAATAATCAAATTACACAGGTGGTTTTATGCGCAGATAGATACATTTCAGATAATTGAACACCATCGAATGTAAGCAGAAGGCTGTAGGTGTAAGTGACCACTCAGTATGTAGGCCAGCTTTTCTATATAGGCATTTGAGGGCAGTTATGTTTCCAGTTTGTCATTTGGTGTTTCAAAACAAACACAGCATTGCCAGGAGTGATCTTGAATGAGAATCTTTAAAGGAGTAATGAATAATTCAGTTAAGCAGGACATGGTGTGTAGTTTTTCTCAAAGCAATATTCATATTTGCTAACAGATTATTATCTCTACAGAGACATTTTTTTTGCAGCTAAAATTGCTAGATTTTTTGACCAGCATAAATCATAAAATTTTCTTACCATTTATTGAATAAGCTTTTATTGAATGCTTATTATATTACTGATACAGAAGTGGCTCCTCATTGGAGATGGAAAGAAAAGACATTGTTCTTATCCTTAAAGACTTCACATTCATTACAGTGACATACTAAATATATGTCTATATATACTTATTGTTGTATTTCCACCACTCAATGCTATTTACTTCTCTGACTCTTTCTTCCTGTCACTCCTTTCTTTTGCACTACTGGCAAGCTGTTTACAAGTATTTCTAACAAACTTAAAGTAAACGTTTATAAAAAAAATTATTTTCTTCTTAAGAAAAAGATATCTGAATGTCGATAGCTGGCTCTCCCATATTCCACTGTAAGTGTCTGGACAAAACTTTGGAGAAGGCCAGCCAGGCACTTTCAGTTCTACCTTGGGCTAATAGCTCTCTTACTTGGCTGTGTTCCCACCTCCAGCAGCTCAGGCTGAAATTGTTTTATTTTCTCTTTTCCAGCAGAACAGAGGCCTCCCAGCAACCTGCTTGGCATAGTCTCCACTCAATGTGCGCACACAGCAGGAATCCACTCTGATTTTGTCAGGGGGAGAGAAGCTGAGTCACATCATGTACAGCAGCCTTATTATTTCCTTCTCTGTATAACTTTTTGTGTCTTGGCTAGAGCGTAGCTCTCCCACTGGGTCCTCCAAAGGCCACTCTTGTCTTTTAGATTATCTTACTATCATACTTCCACCTGTCATATTAAATCTCTCATTTTTAGACCTCTACCCACACATTTACAGAGCAGTGCCTCTCAAACTTTAGTAAATGTGGAGAACTTGTTAAAACATGGAGTCCTGAGTTCCACCCCAGAGACTCTGATTCAGCGTATCAGAATGGGATCAGGGGTTGAATTGGATTTCCAGCAGCCTCCCAGGTTATGCTTGACCATGGACCGTTTATTCAGCAGCACTGTATAGTGTGAGAGAGATTGTATAATGGAAATATTTTGTGAGGCCCAAAAAGAAGTAATGAGTTTCACCCAGTGCTTTCAGAATGCAGTCAAAGAATAGCCATTGAAGCTGAGTCTTGAACAATGACTTATTTTTCAGGCATAACATAGAAAAGTGGATTCCAGGAGAAGGGCATTCGAGTAGGTCGAGCAGGGTAAGAATGTGTAGAAAAGGGTAAATTAAAGCAATGAAAAGAACTTTGCATGGCTGGAGGCTAGGACATATGTGAATGAAAGTAGGGCTGGATCATGAATGATATTTAGTTATATTTTAAAGAGTTCTTTAGATAAGAAATAATAATTCATGAAATAATGAAATGACTATTGAATTCTAATGATATGACTATTGAATAAAGAAATGAATTCATGAAATAATAAAATGACTAATTAGATGAAGGCAGTTTGGTATAGAATGTTTTCCTGATCTTAGAGATTACTGGCACAATTAATTGAAATGACAAGGTATTGATTGTAGGAGAAATCACAGGATTGATGGCAAGTGGGGAGGGGAAGCTGAATTGATTGAGTTCTGGTTTGGAGATGTGGAGTCTTAGCTTCCTGGGCCTATCTATCTAGGTCTAGAACTCAACAAAGTAGTTTGGGCTGAAGATCCAAATTTTTGTCTTCATTTAATCATCCTATAGTTGTCTTTGGAATAATGGGATTTACTGAGATAAGCCTAGGAGAACATGGAAAATTGGGCAGGTTCTTAAGAGAGACGATCTAAGGCACATTTGTAGTTATTAAAAAAATGGGGTTGCCAAGAAAGAGGATCTCACCATGGATACTGAGAAGGTTTAATTAAAGAGATAAAAGAACTGGGGAAACAGTAACACGTAAGCCAAGGGAAGAGAAGCTCAGAGATGAGATCCAGATGGCTCAGGACACCAAATACAGTGGTTATTGAAAGGAATCATTCAGATTTTGCGATTAGGAAATCATTGATGTCTCTAGTGAGGGTTCTGTCAGGGAAGTGATAAACATGGAAATCTTACCTGAGTAACCAAAAGACTTAATAAAAGAGTACAAACTCCTCTTTCTAGATGAGGGATTGAGCCTGATTACAAAGCCAAGAAAGCAGAGGATGTACTTCCTTGGACAAATACTTTGAATAGTACCTTGAATCAACATAGTAACCTATATGTTGAATCCAGAAGATAACCAAGATTGGTGACCAGTCAGAGGTCGACAAAAGGACACCATGTGTCTGATGTAGAGGGCTCACAGGAAGATCTAAATCATGAAAGAGGAGGGGATGGCTGTCAGGGAGATGGAGAGGAACCCCCAGTAAGCAATGACTACTCCCCAAGTCATTCCAAACACTTCCAGCTAAAATATGTGATCAAAGCTTCTGAGAACTCTGTCTCAGAAGTCTGATTTTGCAACCCAAACTTGGCAATTAGTAGTTGAAAACCACATTCATTGTCTAAAAACCACCCACGAGTACTTTGACATTTATTATACATAGGAGAATACACAACCTTGATCTGAACCGAAATGAAAAGGAAACAAAAGCCATTTGCAACAATTCCAATCAAGTTTCTCCAAACATCAGACTGCTGAGTGATATTGCCAAGTCCAATAAATAATCTCTTGGGTAACAGTTTGCTGCGTTTTAAAAACTCTCTGTTCCTGATTTTATATACAAATACATGTTTTGTTGTGATGGAACCAGTGTTCCTAACAGCTTAAAATGGCTTTCCTTCACTATACTTCCCATGTGAAGGATACTTAGACTAACTTTTTTTATACTTGCTTCTTAGAAATTATACTTTACAACATGGAGTGGACATTAGAGTTCCTCGACATGATGAATGCTGGTCTGAGAAATGGGTGATGGCAAATCATCAAGAGAAATAGACTGGAGACCTAGTAAGAAAAATAGAGTAAAGAAGAATAAAGTACCATATCTATATTGGGGACTATTACATTCTTGTTGAGGATATAAGTATTATCTCCTTATTAAAGGGGAAAAGAGAATATGGAGAAACTTGCCTAACTTGCTTCATTTGTGCCATCCATACCCTGGTTCAACAATCCAACTCTGTTGCCCACAGCTGTTCTTAAACTGGGTTCCTCAGATTATAAGTAATTTTTCAGATGTTAATAGAGGTTCCTTAAAAAAGGAGTCTGCATAATTTAATCCCTGTGTATTAGTCTGCTAGGGCTGTTGGAACAAGGTATCACAGACCAGGTGGTTTAAACAACAGAAATGTACTTTCTCCCAGTTCTGGATGCTGGCAGTCTGAGGTCAAGGTTTTTGGTAGGTTGGCTTCTTCTGAGGTGCCTCTCCTCTTCCCTCCTTTTGTACCTCTTTTTGTACCAAATTTCTGGTTCTTATTGGGACACCAGTCATATTGCATTTATGGCCTACCCTAATGACCTCATAGTAACTGAATTACCCCTATAGAGACTCTACTTCTAAATACTGCATTTTGAGGTACTGCATATTAGGACTTCAACATATGTACTTTTGGGGGGACAACTCATCCCATAACATACTTTATTAACTATTGCTACATAACAATATTATGACAAATTTTGAGACTTAACACATTATCTCATAGTTTGTGTGGCTGAGGAATCTGGCCATCGTTTAGCTGGGTTTCCTTTAGATAGCAATCCTGTTGTCAGTCTGGGATGGGTCTCATCTTAAGGCTGTCCTGGGGAAGGATCTGCTTCTAACTCATGTAATGGTTGGCAGAATTCAGTTCCAATTGGCCTTTTGGACCGAGGGCTTCAGTCTCTTCAGTGGTGACTTTCATCACCTTGTCATATGAGTGTACATGAAGCAGTCAACTGGCTTCATCGAAACCCAGAGAATATCCCATAGCAAGGCTGATGTTACACTCTCACTATGAAAAGTAACTGTGGAAGTGACATCCTGTCATCTTTGCCAAATTTTATTGGTTAGAACCAAGTCACTTGTTCTGCCTACTCTCACCAGAGGAGAGTTATGTGAGGATTTGAATACTGGGAGGTGGGAATCATGGAGGTCACCTCAGATTCTTTCTACCACCACCCTTTCTGAGGGAGTTAAAATGTTTAAAAGACATTGAAATCCCTGGAGATACCATAGGGGAACGCTACTATGACAAAATGTACTCCTTATCTCAGCCTACTGAGATAAGCAGCGTAGTCGTTCCCAACCTACTTTTCTAGGATGCTATCATTATATATGCCTTATACAGGCATACCTCATTTTATTCTACTTTGCTTTATTACATTTTACAGATATCACTTTTTTAAAAACAAATTAAAGGTTTATGGGCACCCTACATCAAACAAATCTGTTGGCACTATTTTTCTAACAGCATTTTCTCACTTTGTCACATTTTGGTAATTCTTACAATATTTCAAGTTTTTTTAAATTTTATTTGTTATGGTGATCTGTGATCATGATCATGATCATGATTGCTGAAATCTTAGATGATGGTTAGCATATTTCAACACAGTGTTTTTTACAATTAAGGTATATAGATAGTTTTTTTAGACATACTGTTATTACACACTTAATCGACTACAGTATCGTATAAGCATAACTTTTATATGCACTGAGAAACCAAAAAATTCATTTGTCTTGCTTCATTGTGATATTTGCTTTATTGCAGTGGTTTGGAACCAAATCCACAATATCTCTGAAGTATGCCTATAGACCATATAACTCAGTACACTAATGGAGCTATAGCTCTCTCTTTCTCTCTCTCTCTCTCTCTCTCTCTCTATATATATATATATATACACACACATATATATATATGTTTTCCCATTTGAACTTCATTTTCCTTTTAATTTTTTTTATTCATCAATGCTCATTTCAAAATTCACTAGCTCTGTGAACATTTTCTGAATATTACCTGGGTTTATATATTCATTCATTTATTCCTTCAACAAGTAATTATTTTAGAATATGATAAGATGTTAATCGTGAAATTTATAGTAATGAAGAAATCAGACATGGTCCCTGTTCTCTTAGAATTTTACTTCTAAAAGAGGAGGCAGGCAAAAATTGTAAAGAAACAAGTATAATTACAGATAACAGTATGTTCTATGCAGGAAGATAGCCATGTGCTCTTGGAAAAATAGTAGGAGCCCAATTTTATTGGGATGGTCAGGAAACACCCAGAAGAATTGACTCTGAGTCTCTGAAGATGAAGGAAAAGCATGATGATAATTTCTGGCGGAGAGGAACCTATGTGAACTTCCTGTGTTGGGACAAAGCTTGTCATGCAGGGAAATGAAGTTTAGGCTGGTGCAGCTGGAAGGTAATGAGCATGCAGCAAATGTGAAGAGGTCAGCAGTGCCCAGATGGCTGCAGGCCTTGAAGGCCACTTAACAGTTTTGTTTTCATGTGAAGTGCAGTGAACAACCAGTAAAGGACTTCAAGCAGGAAAGCAACACAATCAAATGAATGTTTTCAAAATACCACTCATATTCTTCTTTGTGAATGGATTGACTATGGAAGAAGCAGCAGAGAGATTGTATAACATAAAACTTTTAGTGTCCATCTAGAAATCAGCTGTTGGTAGCATGGACTAGACCCAAAGTCAGTACACTACCAACAGCCTGTAGATTGAACCCTATCTATCCTGCTTTGTATGACTCATAAATTTTCTTTTTTTTAAATTTTTAAATGTTATAAAAAAACAAACATGCAGAAAAAGTGCATGTGGTCCACAAAGCCTAAAATACTTACTATATATGAAATCTTATAAAAGAGCTAGCTGACTCCTGATCTAAATAGTGATAGTGGAAATGCAGAGAAGGGGAGGGAGTTGAAATAGGTTTTGATGGGCAGAATTTGTAATGGATCAGATGTGGTTGAAACGAAGGGGATTTAAAGGAAAATGTTCAAGTGCTGACTTGAAATGCCATTATATAAAATGTGAAAGACCCAAAGTAGAGTGATTTGTAGGGAGGAAAAATGAAGAGCTCTGTTTCAGCTACCGTAGTGTACAATATGTCTTGTCTCTGTGTGCTCAGTACTTTTCACCAGCATTGCTATGTTCAGGGAAGCTTTCTGATCTATAAATTCTGTCTTCCCAAGAGAAGCCAAACAACAACAACAACAACAACAACAACAACAAACTTATTCCAGTTTTCCTTGCAACTGGATATTGTTATGTCCATTAATTACATAAGCTCATGCAAGAGGTTGATTGGCTCTTGAGGATCCATTCTGCTAATGGACCGTATTAGCTCCAGCTGTCAGGCTGTGAGGACACTGGGTGCACCATCTTGTGTTAGGACGTCTGTGCTGTCGGTTAGTCATGGAAAACTCTCAAATTCATGGCAGTCATGTAAACAGTAGCTTTCAGAGTCTGATAACGGCAGCAGCTGCGGTGGTTTTCTCAATGGGCCACTCCTCTTGTGGGTGCTGTTTATTTGCCCTAGAAATGTAGCCTTAAACCTGGTTTTCTAGGCCTCCCAACAATTCAGTGAGTGTCTCAATATCCTTTTAAAAATTCCTTGTAGACTTTTCAGCCCGAGTCCATTTCTGTTGCTTGTAACTAAGAACTATGACTGATAAAGATGTTTAATTTGTTACGCCTGTGAGACATTCAAGTGAAGACATTAAATAGAGAGTTAGCAATACAAGTCTGAAGCTCAGAGGAGAAGTCTTGGCTGGAAACAGAAATTTGGGAATTGTTGGACTATAAATGTTATTTAAAACTACAGGAATGGATAAGATTGTTTAGGAATAGAGTGTAAAGTGAGGACTTAGGACTGAAAAGGGAAGAAATTCAACATATAGATGTTGGGTGGAGAAGGAAGTTTAATTTTTCTTCTTTCTGAGGTCCCTTAGGATTTTATGCCTCCCATACCTAATACATTCTGCCCCATATTATAGATACTTGTTTACCTCTATGAAAATAATTTACCTGATTTTTGGTTCCTTAAGGGAAATGACTGTAATTTCTTCATGTTTCCTCCAGGAGAAGCTATAATGCTTTATGTGAAATAGGCATTCTATATTTTTTCTACTTGAATTAATTTTTCAATCTTAATAGATCCCACCTTGGGTTTAAAAAAAAATACATAGGAACGAACTCATTTTGAAATAATTGCTTTCTGTTTTCTTTGGTATGTTGGCAAGAAACTCTATGAAAACTTTTTTGTTGTTGTTGTTGTTTCTCCCTTGGGGCATTTTGTAGATAGCAGGATGGACAACTATTGGACTAGTTTTATTTTCAGAGTGCTCTTTGAAAGGCTTAATTGGGAAATCTTTGATACAACCTTTTGAAATCTTCTATCATATACGTATAATGGCCTCTTGTTTCTTCCAGAAATGCCAGAAATGGGACACTATTCCAAGGTATGAAATATCTTAAACTGATGATTGGTTGGATAGTTAAATTACCTTAACCTCCATTTTAAACAGGCACATTAAGTTTAATGTCACTCGTGTTTATTAAAATTCCTATTGAAACTATTTCAATAGGAATCTCTTGGTTATTAGGTTCATGGTCTTATATATAATATTGGAAAATTCAATTCATTTTAGTTCATTTAGTATTTGTAATACTTTAATGTATATGTCAGAAAGCTGTCTTAAATATTAACTTATTTAAAATCAGTCACATAATTACCGTAACTCCATCACATTTTTCTATTAGAGAATAATGAATGGTCAGCTGAACTTCTGAGGGCACTGTAAATACAGGCATACACTTCAGGCACAAAATTTGTTGCCATTCCTAGGGCCTGGTTTCCTTCACAATTTTCTGTACCTTTGGCCCTTGATGGCTTCTCTCCAGTCAAACCAGGAAGTCAAGTTCAGTCCTTGTTAGGTAAACCCTTTCATTCCTCTATGCTTACATTTTGTCAGATAACTTTCATATTCATGGTCTCCTGTGATACTGCCAAAATCTATATAAGTTAGGCCAGATAGATTCTATTATCCTAATTAACAGTCTTAAGGTAACATGGCTAGCAACTTGCACAACTAGAAATGTGATCTTCAAATTCTCATTCCTTTTCCCCTCTACATTCCATAAACTAAATAAAGTAAAAGAAAATAAGTGTGTCAAGGGATTAAGGGCTATTCATGGCTTCAGCTGTGATTGAAAACGAGATTATGGGCTGGGAAATTCCTTTGAAATCTTATTCTTTCTAGGCACGATGTTTTGATCATATGTTTATATATATTTACTATAGTTTTTTTCAAATGGTACAGAGCTAGCTCACTATTACTGGATCAAGCGTATGGGGAAATAAAGAACAATACATGTAGAAGTTTTGAGAAGCACTAGAGACTGATTCAAATAACATTTGTAAAGGGATGCCCTCTTGCAGCTGGAGAGTGATAACTATGCCAACACTATTTTATACCTCTAATTATAGGGTTGTGTAAGCGGAAACCCAGATTTGACAAGGGATTTGTCTGTTTAAAATCCTTAGGTGGCTCCTATTGCCTTTTTAGATTTCCCTAATATACTTAAAGATATTCGAAAATCTTTGGATCAATACCTGTGGTGGACTGCAGGGGAGAGGAGAGCAGGAGGAAGGGGGAGGGTGACCTGGTCTCTGCGTGTCATGTCACATCCTCTGTTGAGAAGCGCTGGTCAGGGAGTAGTTAAACGCCTCGAGACCTGTCTTGATGGATATCACCTGACCCATCCTGTCACTTTCGCCTCATGTCCTGCCTTTCTCCTTTGAGGCTTTTATGCTTTAGCTACTCCTGACTATTTGTTTTCTCCTGAATTTATGGCTCAAGTGAACTTCATCCACTCGTGTTCCATCGGTCTCACTGTTACCACCCACGTTAGTTCTTGCCAAACTTCTCTCTCCCAGAACCTTGAAAATTTATATCTCCTTCTCCTGGATCCCTAAAATCTTGCATACTGCCTAACAGTAGATAGACCTTTCAATATCCTACAAATGAATGGACGGGATGTATCTGACTCAAGTCAGAATGCTAGTTAATATCCACTGGGAAGAAAACCTGTTAGGGAGTTCCCTGCTTTTGTATATCCATATACCCGGCATTGCCTGCCTGAGAGATTCTCACCTGATAGCAAGCCATGAAAGTTGTATGTATATTAAAAGTCTTATTCGGGGCGCCTGGGTGGCTCAGTGGGTTAAGCCTCTGCCTTGGTCTCAGGGTCCTGGAATCGAGGCCCATGTCGGGCTCTCTGCTCAGCGGGCAGCCTGCCTCCCCCTTTCTCTGCCTGCCTCTCTGCCTACTTGTGATCTCTCTCTGTTAAATAAATAAATAAAATCTTAAAAAAAAAAAAAAGAGTCTTATTTAAAAAAAAATCTTGCATTTCATACCTGCTAGTTAAGACCATGAAATAGCCTTATGATAGGGGGTCGGGGAGCCTGCTTATTAAACACTCCTCTTCTTTCTGAGAGAATGGACATTTCCTAACCTTTATACACTGTTGAGAAGATAATGAGTCATTGCTTACAGGTTTCCCTTTGCTTGTGTATTCAAATTCCTAGTATTCTACCCCAAAGGATAGGGTGGACCATGTTATTACTGTCTATTCAGCAGCTGCTCAAGTGAACCATTTACCATGTCTACGTCAAAATCTTGTCTTCTCGGTTCAAAACGCAATTAACTTCTGGCTCTTTAGGGAGAGCAGATAAATAAATAAATAAACCTGTTCCCTACATAATTATGCTACCCAAAGAGTCAAACCACTCTGTACCCTTTGCACATAGGTCAACTGGAATAATTATTGGTAATAATGCTTGATATCAAGTGTTTTCATGCCTTTTCCTCAGGAGATCATATTGCTTTGCACACAGTATCTCATTAATCCCTACTCCCGTTTTGTGAAATAGGAAGACGTGGGCTCTCCTTTAGGCTCATATTAAAGTCTTTCTCCTGCTCTCAGTTGTAGCAGCTCAGACCCAAGGAGGTTAAGCAACTTGCCCAAGGTCATATACTGTGTCAACTGCTGATTTAGGTCTTTTTATTCTTAACTACTGTATTTTCTCCTCTAAACTGCACTGCCTTCAGAAATGGTCCCTTCAGGCTTCATTGCATGGTATGCTGACCCATATCAGTGTTGAAGTTTATTAAGTAGCACAAGGTTAAGCCCTTTACAGAAGAGGTCCTGAGTCAACAGGGAGTGTGGAGCATCTCTGTTTTGTCTGAGGTCTTCTCCGTATGAAAAAACTGTCAGAATAATTTCATAATTCATTGTTCTTTCAGGTTTGCAAATAGCATTCCCCTATTTACTGGTGACTGGAGAGCACAGGTATTTTGCTAAGCTATAACAGTGAAAAAAACAGGCTTCTACTGTCAGCAGAATTGATCCCCGCCCCCAACTGCATTACTATACTACCCTAACACTGTGACTTTGATGCTAAGAATGTAAATGAAAGGGAACAAAATCTAAGCCATTCGAATCTTCTAAATCAATAGCAAACATTATTTGAATATTACATTGAACAGCTGTAATACTAGTGTAACTTTTCAGCCCTGGGGCTGCAGCCATTAAGCCTAAAGAATGACAGTTCTAAGCCAAAACAGTATTTTGAAAGACATTTCACTGTCAGTTTGTTTCAAAAAGTACTTCTTAGTCTTATGAAATTTAATATAAATTGATGAAAGAATTAAACTCCCATCTGTAATGGAGAAGCCAAGGACAGGCATACTATAGGGATATTTTTATTTATTTATTTATTTTTTTAAATTAAAAAATGATATTTAGCTGGGAGCTAGTTTAAAAAAAATAAAAACTAAAAAACAAATCAAAAACAAAAACAAAAACAAACAAACAAAAAAAACCTTGATTCCAGAACGTTTTAGGGGTAATAAGGCAACATTGCTTGAATATGGCTTCAGCCAAAGGTTGGGTAAAATATAATAGGGACGAGCCTCTCAACATGTATTCTGTTTCTCAGCATTACAACTCTACAGGAAAGCTTCCTGAAATCTCTCATTCTGCTCCAAGCAATCTTTGACTCCTTGGGTAATTAATTCTTTTCACTGAAATATGCTGTTCAAGCCCTGCTATATATTTTTGCCTACATCTAGATCTCCTGGAGAGTAACAGAGAATAAGGAGCTGTCCCAATGGTGAGAGTCACTCTTCAAAGATAAATATCTCCTCTGTTTTATGTTTTGTTTAAATTGGAAAAGAATGGTCCAACAAAGCCTGCACAGTGTCAGTGTTTAAGATCGAGTTGTTATGATATTTACAAAAAAAAAAAAAGAGGAAGAAAAAACCATGCACAGCAGAAACCATGAACCTTATTATATGACTGCCTCCTATTTTACCAACTGATTTAAAATTTTTTAAAAGCCTGTATTTTTAGAACTTGGAAGCTCAATACAAATTGTAAGTAGATTGTGATGAACTTTTGAAATATAAAGCCTTTAGTGAAAATATCATCTGACTCTAAAATCATATGTCCTAAGTTTTTAAGTTTAAGCTTAACACATGGTATGCTTTCAAAAAAATCTCAGAATCCTAGGGAAAGAACATGGGGGTACAAATCATATTTTTAAAAAATGATCAGTATATTATTTTCTTTTATAATCTCCTGATATTTTTCTTATTCTTCTGTACCTTTTTCCTGTAATTGTATTTTATAATTTCCTTAAAAGTTCAATCAGGTATTCTTTTCTTTGCTTTTTAGAATTCCATCTTTATACTGCCTAATGCTTTTTTAAGATAACTTTGTATTATTATTTTAATAATGGAAATTAGATTAGATATAGCAATCTCTTAGAATTTGTTAAAATTATGCTGGTTAAGGGCACTGCCAGCTTTTAGGACACAACTAAGCTATCAGACCATTCTGTGCCTCAGTTTTCTTGTTTGTAAAATGGGGATAATCATACTTATGGAGCTGTATTGGAAATTAAACCAATTCACCTAGGGCAAATGCTCTGTGCTTTGACATAATATAAGCACTATGTAAGTGTTAACATTTGCTTATTATATTATCACCATTTTTCAAGCTCTATCTTTCTATTTAGATTTTTTTTTTTTAAACAATCTACCTAGCTCTTTAGAAGTATGTTAGTAGTGGAATGAGCACTGGTCTTGTGGCAGGAAAATTATGTTCTGTGTACTAGTTCCGAATATGTTGCTTACTTATTAAGATTGAGTGGGGTTTTATATTGTCACTTCAAGTGTTTTCATTTCCTTGTTTAAAATGAAGGTACTAACAAAAATGAAGATACTAAATTAGATTAATATTTTCAAGGTATTTGGAAATTTATAAATTAAAAATCAGTAAATGATCAATATGGTCAGTGGTCGAGTGTTTATCAAAGAAGCATATATATATTTTTAAAGATTTTATTTACTTATTTGCCAGAAAGCACAAGCAGGGGGAAGCTGCAAAGGGAGAGGGAAAAGTGGGCTCCCCATTACACAGGAAGCTGGACGTGGGGCTCAATCACAGGACCCTGGGATCATGACCCAAGCTGAAAGCAGACACTTAACTAACTGAGCCACCCAGGCTCCCATATGAAGGAAGCATATTACGAAAAGAACCATAGAACACTATCTCTAGGATTTCATTAAAAACAAAAACAAAAACAAAAGCAGAAAACTTTTTCAGTTTTCCCACCAGAAAGAGGGAAGAAAGATGTAATCTTAAAATGAGAAGTCCTTTATACTAAATAAATTAAATAAATATTTTAGGATCAGTTTCAGCTGAGGACTCAAGACAGTTGATGCCACATTACAAGTTGAGTTATGAGGCCATCATGAAGGATTTGCAAAAGAAATTATGGAGACCAATTTTGTGAATCTAAACATTCTCAGCCATTTTGCTAATAGGGAAGTTTTAAAAGTGGAGATAAGAAGGGGGTTTTTGGAAAAAGCTATGCTGCTAAGTCCCATTCCATTTCCTTGAGGGAGTTTTTTTGGGAGTGTGAGGTGTCTGACCCTTCATCTAAAACATTGGGAAAAACATTCAACTGAACCACTTAAGAGTTTAAAATGTGTATCTTGTTGCTGGGGAAACATAGAGTACTGCCAACTGTGGATGCAGGAGACATCCAAAGATAGCAGAACAAGAGAGAACTAACCTCACTGGGCAATATGCATCCCCCACGGGATAAATGAAGTGTAGGTGTTTCCACGGACCAGACACAGGCAGGATAAGTACACCAGCACAGATACTAAAGGAAACGGATGTAGGGTTTTCCTAGATCCTTTATAGGGGCTGCCTATGATCCCACCATCACAGAGGAAGGTAGGTAAGAAGCTGAGAAAAGAACTAAAGGCTCAGGAAATCATGGGTTTGCCTTCCCATGAGGGAGCTGCAGGTAAAAATTTGTTAGGAATGGAAAGGTCTCTGCCATTTGTCCCCGTTAGAGAAAGCCACCAATTTAGATATCTGACTTGTCCAGAGAACATGACTCCCGTTGATTATGGATTCTGGCAGAGTTAACAAGAAAAACGTCTTTCTTTTCTTCTTTTCTTCCTCCCCATAAGAGCTAGGAATGATCCGTGAACAAAACGGAGGAAGACGGGTAAAATCACAGACTGGGCATGGACGAAGGACATGGCAATTCCACTCCGTCCTCTCAGTGCAGGTGTTTAGCATGAGTCTGGTCCAAGATAGCAGGGGATGAAGACCTCTTTGAATAGCATGTGAAATTTTTATTTTTACAAATATAGATAAAATTATTAAAGACTGTTTTCACGATCTGAGACTAAGCCCACGGGACTTACCCTAAATTTCACTGAAGGACAGGAAAGGAACAAGACCCAGAAAGTAAATGTTAAAAGAATCAAGGGCTGAAAAGAAAATGGTTGAATACATCTCACAAACCTTATATTTCAACGTGATTTTTCTACTAACTGCAATGCCTTCATTAGTTGGTATGTATGTATGTATGTATGTATGATTTTATTTATTTGAGAGAGAGAGAGAGCAGGAGCAGTGGTGAAGAGGGGGAGGGACAAGAAGGCTCCCCACTGAGCAAGGAGCCAGATATGGGACTCGATTCCAGGACCCTTAGATCATGACCTGAGCTGAAGGCAGACACTTAACGGACTGAACCACCAAAGCATCCGTAATTTTTTTTTTTATGTTTTATTGCCAGCTCTCCCAGTTGAATATTAGTTGAATATTAGTGAACTAGGGAATCAGTAGATTAGAAGAAATTTGTGATCACTTTACCAGACATAGATACAGGAGTAAATGTTAAAATACCCACTGGCAAATTCTAATTCACCTTCCAAAACTAAGCTATCACAATTTGTCCTTTTATTAGACAGCAGAATAGTAATAATCAATTACTCTTTATTGGGAAACATTAGTAAAATAAATTAGTATTTATGTCTATTTATCTATCTATCTTAGCTAGAGCATTAGGAAACAGTTCATAAAAATCACTTTTCTGTTTATCTGTAAGTTCTTCTAAAAACTAGGACATCAGAAGTACAGTTTGAATTTTGCACATCAGGAGAGAAGATAGTTTAGAGGAGGGAAATTATTCATTCTCCTGGTGAGTTCTAGACTTAGGTTAGCCTAAGAAATAGCAAAGGAAACAAATATTGGTTAAATGATTTCTGTGTCCCAGGAGGTATGTTAAGTGCTTTACATATGAAACGTTAGGTGACCCTTACAAAGAACTCTGGGAATGGGAATTATTAACCTGATTAACAAAGCAAGGAAGTTTGATACGAATATATTTAAGTTAACATTCCCAAGATTCTAGAGCTCCTGAGTGACAGAACTAGAATTTTAAATTCAGTTCACCTACCTAGAAATCCACTCCCTTTCCACTATACCCAGTGAAAACTTCTATGTATTTCTTTATTTATAAAAGTTCAAATTGGGTACATTATATCCAATTATATGAAACATTTCATCCAATGGAAGCACTGGGTTCATGACATTTTTATCAAGTCTTCTGACTTCTAGTTTCAAGCTTGTAGAGCTCCTGAGTTCTTTGTGCTAACTAGCAGATATTTAAAAGGTACTTTGGCATATCTATGTTTAAATTAAACTAAGGCAGTGATTGACTCATTTGTGTCCCGAGGCCTTGCAGAGTGCCTGGAATCTGGTAGGTCCTCTGTAAATATTTCTCAGTTTCATAAATAAATGATAGTGAACAATGTCTTTATTTATTTAACACTTACTAAGTGTCTCCTACATTCCAAACACTGGCAGTTCCATCAATGGAGAACAAGCTAGAGGTGGTTCCCACAAAATGGATTTTGGTGGTCTAGGAGGGGAAGACCAAGTTAAGCAAAAACAATGAAGGATGTTAAGTGCTCCCAGTGGAGTAATTGTGAGTGCTGTGGGAACATATAGCAGGAGTCTCTAGCATGCTCTGGGTGCTTGTGAGTAGGGAAAGTGGGATGTGGTCTGGGTGGTTTTGATACTTTGCATTTACTGTTTGAATATGGTAATGGGGTAAGGCAGCACTATAATTTTTAAAAATTTTTTTTAAAAATTTAATTTTATTTTTATTCAGTGTTCCAAAATTCATTGTTTATGCACCACACCCAGTGCTCCATGCAATACATGCCCTCCATAATACCCACCACTAGGTTCACACAACCCCCCACCCCCCTTCCCTCCAAAACTCTCAGTTTGTTTCTCAGTCCACAGTCTCTCATGGTTTGTCTCCCCCTCCGATTTCCACCAACTCAGTCATCCTGCTGTTTCTTAAATGGAGAGGCAAAAAATTACATATATTATATGAAATATAACCTATAATATATAAATATTAATCATTAATAAGTATATAATTAATTAAATATATTTATATATTAATAACATAGATACATAAATATATAAAATATAAAAATATTACATGCACACATATATACATATATACACACACTTACACACAGACATATATAAAATATAAATTCACTGAAAATGGGACCAGTACTCACTCATGGTTCATCTAGAACTGGAACAACAACAACAAATAAGATTGTTGTAAAATTGTTCTAATTTAGGTGGTTGGGCAAGGAAGGAAACTCTCACTAAAAAGATCTACCCAGTTGCAGAGAACGTCCTGCAGTCCCGACTATCTATCTGCTTTCCCTCATACCTTCTTCTCCCATACCTTTGCTGGCCTGTTTCCATTGTCAAGGACACCCTACTTTCATGTCTTCACTCAAGCATTATGTCCTGTGTGAAAGCAGTCTTCTCTGACATCTCCAGAAAGAGCTCTTGTTTCTTTCTTTCTCTTTTATGAACTAGCTGCATCTTGTACCTTCCTTTTAGCACCTGATACATTGAGCTGAAGTTGCTGATATTTGCATTCTTCTTTTACTCTAAGAATCTTGCTTCTTGAAAATGACAATCATTTTCTTTTCTCTATCTGTGTCCCCAATACCTAGCACAGTACTTGTGTTGCAGTAAGTTGTATATTAATGTTGAATTTTTAAAAATTCTTATGAAAGTTAAAAATCTGTATTACTTCTCCAAGTGTCTTACCTATATTCAGTCAGATGGAGGACATTTGAATTCTGGAATTTTCCACATTTTTATCTATTTAGGAATATGGATTAAAAAGTTACTTTTTATCTATTTTTAAAGAATCATAGCATTTTGAAAAACTAACAACGTGGATTCTGGAGTCAGCCTCCTGGCATCTGAGTCTAAGCTTTGACCCTTGTGGACCTCACAGTTGTAACTTTTCTCTGTCGTGGTTTCTTCGTCTGCAATACAGACATAAATTGTACCTAATAAGGTGGTGGGGTTTAAATGATATGGAGATAATAGAAATTACTCCACACAGTCCTGGAAATTCAGTTCAGTGAGTATTTAAAAACAGGGAGTATGAAATTATAATTCTCATTTCATATTTTAGTGTTTCTAAGCTCAGGATAACAACTTTTATGGGTTGGATTCTTTGAATGTGAAGGCTATAGTGGAGGTTGAGTGGGGAAGATGTAGATTAGATTCCCATCTGTAGAAAGTGGGAGGAAAAAGCAGTTTGGGGCAGAGGAAGAAAATGAGTTACACAGCAGGCCAACAAAGTCTCTACCATCCTGGAAGGGAAGTTGGAAGTGAATATTGTGAGGGCAGTGTCCAACTTTGGGCAGAACTACTGGGCCATAATGCCCTGCCTCGCTCATTACCGGATTCTGCAGCAGACACTGGGGTTGCTGACCACCGGAGGCTATCTACTGTCCTCATTCCCTGTAGCCCATCATGAAGGGTCTGAGAAACTAGTAGAAGATCTCTCTACATTTGTTACCCCACCCTGTGTGCCACCCTCTGAATGAACACACATTGCATTTAAACAATGAATTTCCAAATTCTTTTAATCCACTGAAACAAATTCCAATCTTTTATTTATGTCCCTACCCTGTCTTCTCCCTGATATTTCTAGTTGTATACCTATAGACATGTCTCCCTAAAAATCTTTTCCCTTCCTATAGAAAGTAATCATTTACATCTAAATGTGAGAATCTAAAAACAAGAATGTTTCTTATGTCTCTCTAGCTGTGATGATATATAAAGTATGTTCAATAAAAAATTCTCAAAAATTAGCATTTTATTTCACTTATTTTGCTTTTATTTTTCCTAGTTCCCAGTACATTCTTTCCCTTCCCTTCTCTCCTTTTTGCCCCTGCCTTCTTTCTTCCTCCACTGCCCCCTGCATTGTAATTCTATTTTAACTAGTTTCCAAAATCAACACATTTTTACAGTTTATTTTCTCACAGAAAAAAAATATCAGAATGCTTCATTCTTGTTCCTGAGTTACGTTACTTCTCAGTAAAATTGTATTTGTGTTTCAGTTTTCTTCATTTACTATTAAAGTTTGTCATGGTCCTGCTTCAAGTGACCTTGGGGCTTCTAGTAACTGAATTTGTTGCAAGGCTCCTTTCAACAGCAGCAGTGAATTTTTTTTTTCCCCCAAAACGAAAAAGAAAAACTAGATACTCAGAAATTAACAGACAGATTTTGGAGACCAAATCTTTTTCTATTTGTTATTGGTATTTTGGAAAGTTCAGGGTAAATTATTCAAGGTTGCTTTCTACTTGGACCTAAATTTTTTTTTAATGTAGTCAAGGTTTTAGTGAATTTTTCTATAGACAGTGTCCAAAGAATGTATTTTTAAAGGTTCTATGTGGATGTATGGTTTTGATTGTATTGCATAGATTAAATCTAGAAACTATTTTTTAGGGTAGAAATATGAAAGTGATTGCATTACCCCCAGAGGCCAATATATATATATATATATATATATATATATATATATATATATATATAATTTTTTTTAATACTTGCAAGCTGAAAGTAAATTGCAGGCACATCCTTACCCTTATTTTAATGCTCTTCTCTGAAAACATGGTAGTATTTAGTTTATTTCTTTTGCAAACCAGACAGATGAGGCTCAATATATAAATATTTTTCTTTAAAACTGAAATAAGGAGGTTAAAAAAAACACCCCCAAAACTCAAAAGGAAATATATATAAAACCCCCTTTCTCCCAGAAGAGCTGCAAAAAAATTACTCCTTGAACCATTGGACTACAAGAAACATTTGCATTTAGTAAGCTGCATTATTTATAGATGGAGAACTGCAACCTCTCATCCCTGCCTAGTAGTTTGTTTTAAATCTATAAGATTTACAAAACAAAAGTAAGAGAAACATGTGTTGAGCAATAAATAAATACTAGTGAGCTTCTGTATTCTTTAAACATTACACTATTTTCATCATTTCTGACACAAAGATGTGTTTTGCAGGGAGGGAAAAGCACATTTTGAAATTAGTTAAGCAGGGGATGAAAAACTGGTAACAAAAAAGAAGGGAAATGGTTTTGATTTTCATTATGCTTAAGGTCATATACAGGTCATATTTAACACAGATTCCATTTTCATATATTTTAATAAAATCTGTATATGAAATTTAAGCAACAGCTGTGGAAAGAATTTGATCCAAAGGAGCAAAAACTAAGTGTCACTTTAATATTAACCTTCTAGTGATGAATAAGCAAACAGAGGAAAAAGAGAATGTCTTCTTCAAATCAGAAGGCAGAACTGTTTGCTCCCTAGCTACAGATGTGAAAGAAATATCTGATGGTTGGTGACCTTGTAACAAGACATCCTGGGCTTGGCATTACACCAAGGGTAGTAAATTAAATACCAATACATGTATTTTACTTAGGAACGTTCAGCCTAATTGGGGAGAAAGAGTTAAATGTCAGATTGTCTTGTCCTTGAGGTTTCTTTTTTCTTTTTTTTTTTTTTTTTTAAATAATGTGGCAGGAATGGAAGTTCTGATCACTGCCTATTTCTTCTACTACTTTTCATACTTTCCCAGAGAGATGGAGTCTACTTCCTTTATAACTTTGCTGTCATTTGTAGAATAGAGTGCTGGTCTTGGCCTTCCTTACAATGCTGTCTCCTGTCCTTGTGCTTTTTAAAGACACATATTGTATTTCTTTCTGCACTATCTTAGCATGCCAACAAGAGTATAATTGCAACTTCAAGTCCAATTTCAGCCTTCAAAGATGAGATGGCTTGCATTTTACTTAGACATAGCTTTAAGAATCAGCTATTTTGTTCCCCATGGGTGGTATTCTGCTTATTTCTCTAATTAACACAACTATTTTCTTTTGCGTCATGTGAAATGTAGAATAATTAAAAAAAAAAAAACAAAAGCAAAACAAAACAAAAAAAAACAAAAAACGGGGGTGTTTTGAGTGAATAGCAGAATGTTGCAGCCCAACTGCGTGAGTCAGTATGTAATAATTGGCCTGAATATATAGATAGGCCATTATGGGACTTGTTAAGGTTTGTGTCAGGTCCCTGCAATAATTATTGAAGGCCTAATTCAGACCAGCTTTCCTCCACAAAATTAAATAAAAGAGGTACTGGATATACCATGCATCGGAGGGATTAGCCAATTCTCTTTGCACAGCAGTGACCTTTGTGTCCCCTCTATTAATGAGTGGGAAAGATTTAACTGCACTGCACGTGCCCTTGTATTTTCTGGCCATTATTTAAAACATGTCAAAATGAGTTCAGTTACTCTTCAGTCATTTCGAATCTCACCTGTTCCTCAATCAAGCATTTCAAGCCCCACCTTTTTCTTTCTTTCTTTTGTGTTTTAATCAAACCCAGGGCTTCTTCGGAGTTTTTATTCTATGTAATTCTGCAGCAGTCTTGGAACTGCGTCCCACTTGAAGTTCTATAAAGTAACTGTATTGCTTGTCAACTAGGAAGTGAATATATACGCTGCTACTTGCCATGGAGGTCACACCGTGTCTAGTATTTTGTGATTTAATTGCACACTGAACGTGGGCTTGAATCTGTTAGAAAAAAGACGGATACAGAGTTGATGAGGTAATCTTTTACCCTCCACATCATATTTCACTTAAGTGGTAGTCAACATGCAGCCCTAATTGGCAGTCAAATCAGAACTCTGTTGACTGTAGCTAAATGCATATTGCCTAATTGTATAATTCCACATAACTTCATGCAAAATTCAAGGTATGAGGGCACTTCCTAAAGATGGAGTTACGGAGCATAAATCAATGACTTTTTCTTTCAATGTTGAAAAGTTCATTTATTCATTAGCTTGTGACTTCATGGGTCAGTTAATTACTAGATTTCAGAGTTAATTAGGTTAATGGACATATAAGAAGTATAACAGATATGGAACCAGTTATTTCAATGTTTCATAAATGTGGCTGCTGTGGGTTTGTTTTCCAGAGTTACAAATCACTTAAAAATGAACTGCTTGCCTAAATCTAAGGTTTTTAAATTTTTTCATCTTGTCTTTACATTAATTTGTTAACCTCATTTGCACTAAGGGGCAATTAGTAAATATCTTTGAAATATATTTATTTTTGAAATTTTTAATTCAGATAACCAATACATTAAGTTCTTAAACTGTGTTTCAATAGATTAATTGAAACTTAAGGTTCAAAGAATTATTGGACGTTATCTAATTGAATTTCTTACTCAAAAGGAAAACTCTCCCTTTATAACACTCTTATTAGATACTTACCTATAATCTAAACCTTCCAGTTCATAGGAACTCACTGTTTTTCTAGGCAAGTCTATTTACTGTCGTTTCTTAAAAGTTTTCATGTAAAATTCTTCATATTAAGTCAACGTCTGCCTCTTTGCATTTTCGCTCCATTGGTATAATTCTGTCATTGAGAATCTCTGAGACTAAATTTGGTATCTTTCAAATGACAACCGTTCAAATACTTGTCGTCAGAGGTCATGTTCTATCTTTGGTTCTTCAAACTAAACAACCTCAACTTCTTTAAGCGAGCTACAGAATATGTACATCTGTAGAGCCCTCATGGTACTGGCTGCCCTTCCTTGGAAAATTCTAGTTCTGCTTAGAGGCTTTTAAGAAAGAACAATCTGCTTCAACTGCAGGATGGAGAAAACAAAGTGCTCTGAATTTGTAGTAGTGTAGGCTTGTGATAACTCAATTAATTAAGGCTACTTGTTAGTTGGTTTAGCAACTTAATGCATAATTGGCCAATTCTAATGTAAAAATGAATCATTGTTAAGATATTTCTCGTAGAATTTTCTGACAATACCATTCAAAATTTAGGACTAATTCATGAAAACTCCAAACTCTGACTTCAACACATTGAGATATTTTGAATCTTGATCCTCCCCTATGACTTAAAACCATTTCTTTCTGATTTATATTTACAAATTTGATACATTTCAAGTTAACCACACACACGTGTGTGTATTAGTTTGTAAGAGTAAATGCGCTATGTGAAATACTATAAAGAAATAAAGACTTACAAACTGTATCTCCCCTCCCCATCTAATCCCCCATATTACTAATTAAGAATTGAAGAATTCTAATAAGAAGAATTCTAGTAATAAGAAGTCTAATAAGAATAATTAATTAAGAATTTAAGTTTTTTACACAAGAATTCTTGTGAAACACAGATGGAAATACAGTCCATGGCAAGAATTCTCAGCATGGTGAAAATGCATAGGAGGAAAGGAAATGGACAGGTTTTCATATGCTTTCAAAGTGTATTACCTCATTTAATACAAACGACTTTTAAAAGAGTGGTTGTTTCTAGTTTACAAATATGAAAACAAAATAAGGTCTAGAAAGTTAAAGAGCTTGCCAGTAATTTTATACTTTTAAAATGATGAATATGGAATTAAAGCATCATTGTACAAAGGGCAGGCATAATGTACCACACCAAGGCTTTATGGATAACTGTGTTAACAATCAGTAAGATCTTGATAAATGAGTTAGAAGACACTCAAGACAAAGGACATGGTAGAACCACAAAAGAAGCAAGTGTATATTCTAGCAATGGTGAAGTGTTTGAATATCAGAGAAGTAGTGGGTAATAAGATTAGGAAGAGAGGTGGTTTGCTTTCGTCTAGAATAAGGGTCATCAGTCAATACATACAAGTGCCTCTAAGGGATTTCTTAGAAGTTGAGGCCCAGAAGAATTAGGTTAGAAACTGCTGGTATTAACAGATTGACAAAGGGGACCTAGTCTGGTCTACTAAAGACATCCCTCAAGCTGGTACCAAAGATGAAGCTTCATCTACTACCTCTGTACATACTTACACAGCTGGTAGGATGGAAGATTCACTGAGTTGCTCTTGCGTGTCCTGCTTTATGCTTTTCTCTGGTAATGAAAAAGAGCAATCACTAGGTCATACCCTAATGAAAAGGGACAGAGATGGAAGAAGCTTGCTAATTTAAATACAATGTGATATCCATTGCAAAATGTTTATGTACAGATGGTAGGAAAGGGCCAAATTCAGTTACACGTGAACAGTGTTTTGAACATGAGGAAAATCATCTGGAAGAGAAAATTAAACAATCCATTACTAGTGAACAAGAGCAGCAAAAACACACTGTGGTGAAAGAGTGTGTTGTAATGTAGCATTGCCTGAGTATGAATTATGAAGGGGAGAGGAGGAGTGAGTGGCAAAAGTCTGGAGAGCCATCACAGAGGTGAGATCTCAGAAGATATGCATAGGAGCTTAGGCTGCCTTTGGTGATACGGGGAAGGAGTAGAGTAAAGCAGGGAACCACTTATCTCATAATAGCAATATCACTCAGTACCACAGATCCATGTTGGGTATTGGGAGTGAGAGACCAGCGAATGCTGAACAAGTGAATATTCTCTGTGTAGATATATTTGGTTGTAAGAAACAAAGTCTAGTTTAGATTTTTTTTTTAAACCTGGGTTCATGTGTAAGAACAGGAACCAAAATAGATACTATGATACTCCTTCATGTCAAGAATTCATAGAAGTGTGTCCCTAATCATGTAACTCAACTTTTCTGTAGTGTTTTATTCTGGATGCATCTCAGCATGTCTAATCTTGCCTCCAGAGACTTTTTTTTTTAATCACCTTCTACTTTATCCTCTGCCTCATGCTTTCTCTGTACCTGAAACCTTGGTCTCCTCATCACTTTAGCTAGATAATGGTCCATTATGTCCCCTTAGGTTGTTTCTACCTTGGTAATCTTTTATTTTCTGCCCCTCTAGGTTATTAGCTGATTCTCTTCATATTCTACAGTTCCTTTACATTGGAATTCTGGATAGCACAGTTTAAACATAGCTTTTCACATCAGACCCATAAGGTGCTTTTTGTCCTTAGGTTGTCCTTACTCCCACCATGTCCAATCATAGGCAGAGGAAACACGGGTACATAAGTCACTACATAGAGCTGCCCCTTTTGTACGGGCAGTTTCCCTTAGGAAAAGTGATGGATAGGACAAATATTTAACTTTAGGGAATGTATCATGATAATGTAAATAACAGAGTAAGGACAATATCAGGGAAATAGTAATGGAGATATAGTCGAGAACTATTTAGAAGATAAATCTTTAAGTCCTTATATTTAATTAGTTTGAAAGGAAAAGAAGAATCAAAGATTCCGGTGCTTCTGACTGGGTCAACTTCTGATGGGAGACAAACAATTGCGATGGGAAAGGATAGAGGAAAAGCAATTTTATGAAAGAGCTTAGGGAAAATCATGAATACAGTTTTGAGCATATTAAACTTTTATTGCCTGTGGATTATACAGCTAGATGAATGAAGTTAAAATTCTTCTACGAAGTCCGTTCTAGGAAGATTTGGGTGCATAAATAGATCAGAAAGACTGTTGCTCAAACTAGGAGTGTGAATGATATTGCCATGGGAGAGGAAAATCTGTACAGATTTAAAGGTAATAACATTGCAAAGGCAGGCAGAGAAGGAACACACAAGACCCACAAAGAACTGTTAAGGATATTAAAAACAACAAAAATGACAAGGAGAGCATGGTGTCAGCAAAACCTAAACAGAGCCTTAGGAAGATTGCTCAACACTATCAGAGAATCAAAAATCAACTAATGAAACTGACAGGTATCTAATTTACTTAACAATTAGCTGTCCCTGATGGTGTTAGCAGGTAGAGTTTTAGAGATATAAGCAGAGCAAGATTGTTGCTGATGAGTAATGGATGGTGATGGTATGGGAACCTAAATGTGGGCAACTCTTAAAGGAAGAGGACAATGATGAGATAGGAATGTGCTGCAAAGACACTATTTCTTGTTTTGCATATTTTTCTTTTGGATGAGGAAAAATTGGACATAGACTGGATCTGTCTTTCATAGGAAAGATCCAGAGGCTGAAAACAATTCAAGTGATCCATCTAGGATAGAAAAGGAAAAACTGTGAGGCCCAGAAGGGCTTAGGGGAAGAAAGGGTCACAGAAGGAGGGAGAACTGATAGGAGGGTGTATTTTTAGATTGGCTATACTATGGGCGAATAATTCAGTTCTGTGGAAGATGTGAGGATGTGTTTGAAGTGCATCTTAAGACCAATTACGATGTGTTCATCAATTTGTTCCTCTAGCCCAGTGGTAAGGGTTTTTGCCTCAGACAGTGTTAATCCCTTGAAAATCTGGGTTGTGCCTGTGGGAGAGACAGTGAATTCTCAAGACCTCCCACAAGGGGGAGTCCAGAGAAGAATCCCATGGTGGGAGGTGGGGATGCAAGCTGCCAACCCAAGTGGAGGTGCGCAAGCACCAAGCTCACCTGAGCCCACTTTGTGCTGGTCATGGCAGCCGATGCAGTCAAGAGAATCCAAAGTCATGCATTACCAGTGTAGGGTGAAGTATTAGAAAAATAGTAAAGTTTTAGCTGTCAAATTCCTTGGTGACATTTGTCATACAGCCCCCAAACTTCCTACGTTATCTCTAAGAATAATGCAAGAAATGAAAATAGATTGCTTGTTGAAGGCAGAATGAATATTCTCTGGTATTTACTGAACTACCTGCTAGTAACCTTGTCCAAAAGGAAATGGTGTTTAACTTTGTTTGGCTTAATCCCCTGGATGACCTCATTCTTCTTAATCTCCCTTTATATTGTTAGTGTATGCAAACCATTTGCTTAATAACTACACCTCACTGTTTTTCCACAGAAATACAGTAAGCGCCCATAGTTTTAAGAATCTGCCATTTCCTCCTTGTTTTGAAAAATTGGACCTCTTCTTTTCTCTATTGTTTGTAATACTATTCTCAGTGTCTAGGATTCCAGGATTCTCTGCAGCAGTTCTGAGATAATTCTTGCTAATTCTAAGTCTTCTGAAAGTTTTTCTGGATCTGAAAAGTAAAGTAATTTAAAATCATTAGGTACTTCCTTCCTATCTTCCTATGTGTTCTGGGGTCCAATGGTTCCTTAAGCATCTCTGTGGACTGTGTATTACAGAATCAATGATAGTAGCTGAATTAAATATAACATGTCTTCATTTTACTTTTTATTCTAAATCAGTTTTTTTTTTATTTTGTTTTTAGTGGTTACGAAAATTGTATTAATTTTCTTGGACTCCAGTATGTGCTTTCAAACTAAACTTAAACCCTTGAAGGTTAATTCATACATAGAAATTGTACGTTAGTACAAATTCATTACTAAAAAAAAATAAGGGATAATGTTGAAACAGTTCAATATAATTTTAGTTTTGTCATCCAAATTGTCCTGATAAGTCTTCCTGAGACTCTTCCAAGAACCTTGCTTCAAATGACTATTTTGTAATGGTGACTTGAATAGTCTAAACCAGCTGGTTTGTCTATGTGGGATCTACTTTCCTTTCAGAGGCAGTAAGCCCCGATTTTCTTTCAAGCTCAGTTATATTTGAAGGGAGTGGATTCACCCAAGCACACTATAGAAGCCACTAAATGCAGATCAAATGAACAGAAACTAAGTGGGCTACAACAAAATTGTAATCCAACTGGCATCGTCTGCCCAAATCCACAATGGGTGTTGAAGGACGTCCACCCATCCATTCTTTGAGAAGAGACTGTGACCACTTTGGGGCCAGTGGATTGCTGAGAAGCCATTTTTAAAAAGCACATCTTGGTTCACAGAGGACTGCAAATTAGAATAAGTTTGTAAATGATGTCTTAAGTTGAAATTCCTATTCTAGGGCCGAGTCAGCCGTCAGCGTTTTTTTAAATATTCTAAGTGTTTAGGTACTGGCCAGTTCAGATTTATACCTCATCCCACTGTCTGCTGCAACGACTGAATTGATGAAGCTATTTTATTAGCAGAGCTACATATTGAGTGCTCTTCCGAAGCCTCCTTTTATCACGCTTTAAAAATCATTCTCTAATTTAACAACGATATTAAGAGAGCTCTTTTATTCAGTCCAATTATGTGGAAGCACACTCATTTTTTTTTAAGGGGTTAATCTTTAGGGATGAAACAGATTATCAGCTTTTGAACCAATTTAAGTAGAATCTCCAGAAACAAAGCCAGGACAAATAATTATTGGCAGTTCACAGAAGGCATTCTGTGCCCACTGCGCGGCTGGATTCCGTTAAAGTCAGCTTGCTTGTCTTAATGGGAAACACCTGTGGTCCGGACGTAAGAAGACAAATCAAACTAGCTGTGCTTTGAGACACTCAAACTAAATTATGGAAATAAAAATCTCCTCGTCTCAGCATCACTGATGTCCCTCTTTCCCTTGAAACAGATATTAAAGAGAGGCTGTTTTGAAAGTATTTATTTCCCTGAGGCATTCCAGAACTCTAAACATTGTCAATGGATATGCCAGCAAGAAGACAAGTCCCCCAGACTCCATGGCCATTATTTCAGTGGCCCATTAAATAATTTAAAAAGAGCAAGCTTGTAGAAGTAAATGCAAATTCTCTTTCTCTCAAACTTGGAAAATTATTAGCATGTCCAAAGGCATAGAGAAGGTATTTTCTTTTCTACTTACCTTAGGTAAGATGTTTTAGATAACATGACCTTTTTTTTTTTTTTTCTTTCCCTTTTTTTTAAAGGACAAGTTTAGGTGGTACATCTGTAAAGTAGATTTCTAGAGATGAAATTTCTCTGTCAAAAGGAACTACAGAGCCAAGCTAGTTTCAAAGTGTACCTCCAATCTACTATCCCACCAACATTGGTTACTGTTGATTGTAAAAAAAAAAATAAATAAATAAAGGACAAGTTTACTTATTTTTTATAGGGGCTGGGGAAGTGGTCAGGTTGGGAGTGTGAGCTGATGGAAAGGTGATGTCTGCATAACATCTTACGATAAGTATGACCAAAATGAAAAGTTTTTGCGTTAATAAGTGCTCACAGGGAAAGTGCAAGGAGAAAAAGATCGTTGAAAAACCACAGGAAGAAATCAAAAAGAGGTTTACTTGTTAGGGTAGAGGTGATATTATCATTAGCCAGAATGTAAAGTTGCCGTTCTGTTTTCATCCTTCCCTGGACGGATAATGCTCAAATTGGAGAGAGTACAATATAATTTTTTTCAGAGCAGGATCATTTTATTGAGGCTGTAAAATTTGCAGGATACTAGAAAGGAATAATAGACACTGTAACTTGATTATCTTTCTGGGCAGGAATGAGGAAAAGGGAAGAGAAAGAAACAACATACATAAAGCAAGGTTTATGAACTCAGATGTCCTGGGAGGAAGGTGGAGTGGGTGGTTGATACGCACTTTAAATGAAGCCATCCTGCTGTTTGAATAGTACTTTCTCCCAGTTTTTGAAGTCTGAGTACCATACTGTCATATTTTCCCTCTCTTTCGGTAGGTATATGTACCTAACTTTGCAATATGAAAAACAACAGATGATAAATGCAATAAATATGTGGTCTCAGTATTAAAAAAAAGACAAACTGGAGAATATATGTTTCATCTAATATGGGAATTCAGATAATTGTCACCATTTAGGGTGACACTGGGTCACACACATCTTCTAGCTTTGCAGAAGAAACTGGAAATCTAGATTTAATGAGGAATCTCATTATTTTAAAATACTATTGATTTATTGTTTTTGGTTTATTTAAGTCCATATTTTGATGAAGATGAATCTTTAGGTATTGTTGTTTCTTTATGTTTGTTTATGACATTGAGCAGGTCCCCAGAGAGCAAACCTGATAATACCTCTGTGACCCAGATACTCTCTGTTGGCCTTTATTTTTGACCCCACTGGGTTTGTGACTGAATGGGCAGAATTCAGAAATAAAAGCGGTCCATAGACCTGGCTTCAAAGACCTAGCAAGTATCCATTCGGGAGATTCTAGAAGGCCTAGATAGTGAAGCCTTGCTCCCTAAGTAATACAAAGAAATACAGAAGTTGGAATAAGAACAAAGCTTGGTTTCTCCCCCTTTTCCTGAATCTGTTCAGCTCTTACAGAATAATTTAAAACTCTTCAGTGAAGAACAACGTAAATATTATTGGGGATCTAGCGTTTCTTCACTTTGGGAAATAAGGCACATGAGAAATAGGGTACAACCTCTGTCTTTGGTGATTCAAGGTCAGTAGCAGCAACCATTTTGCAATGGACTTCTAAGCTCTGAGGACTTCTTGCATTCTGGCTCAACTAAAGATGTACTTTTCAGATCTTTTACCCTCCAGAATGTATCTGGAGAGAACAGAATACCACGAGGCAGGATTGCTCTGAAGAACACTTTGGATTCCGCTATCTGTACTTCTTTGCAAGATGCCTCTGGGTATCTCCCTTGGTTGGCTAAAGGGCCAAAAACACTTCATAACCTGGGTTAGCATGGCTTAATAAATTGTTCCCAATAACCTGGCAAGAAACTGACTTCTGCATGTGTCCCAGGAAACAAGTTTAGTATTACTGATAGATTTTAGCACTACTGAGAACAAAAACATTTCCGGTAAAGATAATACACTCGTAAAATTGTAATGGGTAATGCAAAAGAGCATCAAAAGAGAGAGTGACACTCCCATTTACCGTGACCCACACTAGATACTATCCATACTCTAAATGTTTCCCAAGCAAATGCATTAAAAATCAAATTTCAGTTTTTTGACTTCCAATGAGGTTGAACATCATTTTCCATGTAAAATGGACTATTACAGGCAGTTGGTGAGAATTAAGATAGTAATAGAGTGACTGCTAGGAACCGATGCATCTTCCCCAAACTTTTGTGATAAGAATACTAACTTTCAAAATCAAGAAAATGTGAAATACATTTCCAAGCCTTGAATAATTTTTTTAAACAGCATCTATGTTGAATTTCATGCTAATGGTGTGTGATTTGAATGAGAACACATTTCAGTGGCTAGGCGGCTGCTGGTACAGAAACAAAACATTTTGGTGGGTTTAAGAGCTGAGCAAAATACTGGTAAGAGAAGTTTGTCATTTATTTTACACAGTACTGAAAAGGATATTTAAGGTTTATTTTAAAGCCTTGAAAAAATGTTTTATAAGAAGAATTAAAATATAAAGTAAAGCAATAGCTATTAAGTGATGTGTTCTCCTTTAAAACAATTTTAATAGATAACACATACTAATGCATTAAAGAAACTAACTACTTTGTAAACACACAAAATTCAACTTTGAAAAATTGAAAAATTATTTAACCTTATTTTAAAAGACTCTTATCATTATACACAGTGCATTAGTGGTATCGTCACTGATTTACCAAATATACCTTTGTGTGCATTTTTCATGCTGCTGAAAAAACTGTATCTAAGTCTTGGCCTGATGAGTGTGAAGTGTTATTTATGAGGTAACTCCAAATATTTTCTTCTGACTTCTTCATCTGCAAATAATCTCATCTCTTATTTGGTAACATTGAGAAATCTTTTTGAAAAAGGCTTTTTTTTTTTCTTCCCCCTTTTCCATAGGGAGAGTGAACTATAGATTCGGTTTCAAGGAAACCTTTTCTAGTTTGTCCCAATCTTCTCTAGTGTCATGATATAGGTGTGGAATATCTGATCCAGTTACCTGTATCGGTCGTGTTTGTATTCCACTTGTTTAGGAAGTCTTTGAAACTAGGTAGAACTGTAGTTGGCACATAAGCTTTGCTTTGTTTTTTTGTCATTTCCTTTCACTTTTTAAGGATTTTGAGCCATAGAATAGATTGATTACAAAAAGAATACATCTCTGCGAAGGTCTCAGGACATAAATGATTCATGTTCAGATTTTAAAAAATAAAAAAAATGAACATTTTATACTTATGAGTACTTATAAATATCTTCTTCACTTTAGAATAGCTGGATTTTTTTTTTTTACGATTTTATTTATTTATTTGACAGACAGAGATCAAAAGTAGGCAGAGAGGCAGAAAGAGGGGGAGAGGGAAGCAGGCTCCACTGAGCAGAGAGCCCAATGGGGGACTCAATCCCAGGACCCTGAGATCATGACCTGAGCCAAAGGCTGAGGCTCAACCCACTGAGCCACCCAGGCGCCCCTAGAATAGCTGGATTCTTTATTGGTAAATGGGTGTAACACTGGACAGCAGCCTCAAATTGTTGTGGCCCATAATGTTTTGTCCTGCCCTGGTAAAGGTTAAGAGAAAATCAGGCTTTTATATAAGGACGTTGAAATCTGCTTGTTAAAATTGCAATGACCCACATCTGGGTAAGAGAATAAATGCATATAGTGTTTCTGAATTGATTTTAAATGTAATTCCTCTAGGTTAGGGTTTAAGTTCCAAACTAAAAGGAAGAGGAAGTCATGTAAATGATCAGGTACTTGAGTTTAGCAATCAGTTTCATGAGTACATAATGGTGTCAGCAGTCAAGATTAAAAAAAAATATGGAGTAGGCTACATAGGGATAAAAGTAATCCAACAACTGGGGCGCCTGGGTGGCTCAGTGGGTTAAAGCCTCGGCCTTCAGCTCAGGTCATGATCCCAGGGTCCTGGGATGGAGCCCCGCATCGGGCTCTCTGCTCAGCAGGGAGCCTGCTTTCTCCTCTCTCTCTGCCTGCCTCTCTGCCTACTTGTGATCTCTGTCTGTCAAATAAATAAATAAAATCTTTAAAAAAAAAAAAGTAATCCAACGACTATTTAGTATAACTAATCCAAAATTAATCCATGGAATATCATGGCCAATTATGGAGTACAGAATCTCATTGTATTCTTTACTGGTCAGATTACATCATCTTGTTTTACCTTGTCGTTGCTGACACCAAGATATACCAGACAGGCAACTTCCTAGACAGCCAGTCTATGAGAGGTGTTAGAAATCCAGTCTTTGGGAATAGCCAGAAACATGGTTCCAGTTAACTCTGGTTTGCACCAGCAACTGCTAACATAACTATTAAAAGGAAAATGATCCAGCACCAGAGCATGTAAGAAATCTCTTATTTGAATCTGAACATGTGACAGAAAAAAGTTATTTATAACCTCCCATTTCTTTCTAAGACTGGTGAGCTGCACTAACTATAAGCTCTTTTGTTTGCTGAGCACTCACCCACAAAATCGTTGTCTTCATCATAATGGGCTCTGGCACTCTTAAAAACAGTAGTGCCGGGGGTACGGGGGGCGAGGTGGGGGAGAGTTGTAGGGTGTTGGAGAAGGAAGCAAGACAGTACTAAATGACTCTGACTAAAAATGGAAGAGGGATTTTGGGAGTAGGAGGTATGAATGAAAGATCAGAGTTAGAGAAAAAGAGGCAATAGCTAAGTGAGTGAAGAGGGGTGAAGGGGGAGAGGAAGACAGGTGTCAGCAAGGCCAAGAGAAGACCTGTCGAACTGGGGAACTGCGAGGGAAATGCTGTGACGTACTCAACGTACATCCTCTTCGATTTCACCACATCTTTGGGAAATTAAATACCACTTTAAATGGAGCTGATTCGGGGGACTGCTCAAAGAAAAAGACAAGGGAACAACGGACATGAAATCTAAATTTCAAGAAAAAAGATAATTTATAGTAATTGATAGTAAGTTTCTCTTTGTCTCACTATAAATAAAGGTTGAAGAGTACTTAAAGAAATTAACAAATGGAGTGCCTAGAAGAACAGGTTCCAATGGTCACATGGCAACAGGTAGAAAATTAATAAACTAGAACACTCTCAAAAGAAGCCTGACGCGATAGTAGGGTGTCTTAAAATCATGATGGATGAGAAAACATTGAGGCAAAACACTTCCAGGCCTGAGATTAAGAAGTGGAAGTTTATATCCAGGGGAAGCGGGTCCATGCTGGCTTTGTGACACCTGTGTTGCTGTTAAGGACACACTGGGGACTAATAGAGGTTAGAGGCAAGAAAGCAAGACTGGTTTTAATGTGAGAAAGAATTTTCTAACCGCTGACTATGGCCAACAATAGAAGTTACTTTGGGAGGTTGCTGAAGCCAAGTAAATATTGGGTATTCGTTTCTTGATTGTCGTATTAGACCTATCTGGACCACATAGCCTCAGAGTACACTTAGAGCTCTATGGTTATGCCTCTGGTTGTCTTTTCATCCTGTAGTGAGTTTGATCCATTCTTTCAATCTGTGCTTCAATTTAGAGAAAACAAATCCTGTATCATTGGGTTCTGTAAGAGAAAAGAAAAATAGATTCTCCCATTTCAACCAGGTATTTTAGCATCATTTTGCTAGTTATAAATACCCAAAATGTAACACCTTGCTTATGTGGTGTATACAAACCATTCACCATCAAATATAAATGAAATTGATTTAATTAACCATTGACCAGGGGCTCCTGGGTGGCTCAGTGGGTTAAGCCTCTGCCTTCGGCTCAGGTCATGATCTCAGGGTCCTGGGATCGAGCCCCACATGGGGCTCTCTGCTCAGCAGGGAGCCTGCTTCTCCCTCTCTCTCTGCCTGCCTCTCTGTCTGCTTGTGATTTTTCTCTCTGCTAAATAAATAAATAAAATCTTAAAAAAAATTAACCATTGACCAGTGCAACTAGGAAGAAGACTCAACATTTTATTTTGAAATGGAACTTTGGAGTTTTGCAAATCAAGTTTATTCTTACAAATGTATGTAAGGGAGAAAAACGTGAGAGAAAGTAAGAGAAAAAAGAAAAGAAGGAGGAAGCAGGGGAAGAGCGGGGAGAAGAGGGAAAGAGAGAATGGAAGAGGACGAGGCAGGTTCAAGTGTGAATATGTGTGTGTTCAGTTTCCCATCCCAGCGCCTTTCAGCAGGAGGACTAGAAGAGCAGTGAGCAAAAAGATTTATTTTTTAAACATGTACTATTATGGAGAAAAGGCCACGACATGCCAAAATGTTGAAAAAAAGCAGCCCCTGAACTCTGGCTCGGAGGATTATGGAACTCCAAAAATACACCAGACTCTGAGAACTACCACCTACATTTGCAATGTTTTACAAGTTAAAAATGTCACAGCGCATAAAAATAGTTTTTTTTCACCCCTATGGACTGGTGGTTGGTGGTTTAACTTGAGAACCAGATTGCTGTGGTAGCATGAATAGCCCGCATATTCATTCACAGCATGGAAATAAAATGAAAAATTGCTTTCATCAGACTTTCCTTGTGTCCAGGAAACATATTTAGTCTTCTGTTTCCCTCAAAGTCTTTTTAGGGAGGAAAAAAAAAAAAAGGAACTAGCTCTGTTTTCAGAAATGTTTGTAATCAATCTTCTCAAATCCGGAGTGATTGTGTCAGTTTTTGTCATGATTACATAAAGGTCTTTTTGTAATTTTATTATTAAAAAAAAAAAAAAACTAAGCTGGCTAGGGAAAGTAAAATATGAAACAATGCCATACAATTTCTTAAGAATAGGCTGATTCCTAAAGATAGGCTGAGAAACCTGAACGGGCTTATTTGAAAGGGTTTAGCTTTCTGTGTTCAGCATGGTAGCTCACCGTTGAAAAGCTTCCAGCCTTGATCACTTATCCACAAACAAAAGGGGCTCTCTTCCAATCTCGTCCCATTCTCTGTTCAGAGTGCTTGCGTTTTCTCTTGTGGATCTTCTGCTTCACAGTCCTGGGGCATTAGTAAACACCAAAGGTGTCCCAAGCATATGGCCCGCCGCAAGGTTTCCATGTGGGGTCTGGCTTTGAGTGTATCTGATGATTACACATTTCAAATAGAAACCCAGCTGGTGATGCCCTGAGCCTAGCAGGTCTCCATTTGGCTCCAAATGATCTGGGAGTGGATTTTCCTGTTTGAGGATTACCCGTTTCTGTAATGGCCCAGCTTCTGTTCCTTTGACCCTTTGGTCACCTCCACATCCTAGGGATCAAACTGCAATGGTATTTCATTCCATTGTTGGGGAGCTGGCACAGCCAGCCAAGGCAGTTGGGCCTACAGGAGCAGGTGAAAATGACCTATTAATAGAAACAGAAACATATTTTTAAATAGGCTCATATGTTCAATTCACCCCTGAAGGTTTTTATTTCCTCCTTGAACTTTTTCTTTTCTCTTCTTTTTTTTTTTTTTAACTTGTGGTTTTCCTTTAACCTTGACGTTGGTTCGCATAATCACAAAATTATTGATAATGGAGAGTTGAAGGACTCATTTTTTTTTATTTTGCATTTTATCAGAGGGAAAAGCTAAGAAACTCTTTGAAGTCCTTAAAACATCTGGGGTAGCATAAATGTTTCCACATAGCATAACTTAGTAACACGTTATCTTTCTTTAGCCCTCCCCCCGCCCCCTTTTTCCCCTTACTTTGTCTTTGAAGATACTATTCCTTTTGCCAGAAACATTCTTCTGTGCCTTCTTTTACTAAATCACTTGGGGAAGCACATCCAAAACGGATATTTAAGTGTTGATTGTGTCCCTTTTTTTTTTTTTTAAGATTTTATTTATTTATTTGACAGACAGAGATCACAAGTAGGCAGAGAGGCAGGCAGAGAGAGAGGAGGAAGCAGGCTCCCCGCTGAGCAGAGAGCCCGATGCGGGGCTCCATCCCAGGACCCTGAGATCATGACCTGAGCTGAAGGCAGAGGCTTTAACCCACTGAGCCACCCAGGCGCCCCTGATTGTGTCCCTTTTATATGCTTTGATAGATGCTTGTGCTTTTAATACATAGATTCTATTATAATTGTAACTAAGTAATTATTGAGGGTATAATAATGAAGCTGGGGTTGTCTGTTCAACATGTATCTTCTCTAGTAGGCAGTACTTTGAGTGGGCTGAAATGGGGTCAGTTTTTCTTTTCCATGTGGATTAGCACAGTTCCTGGACCATGCTGGATTCACTCAGTAAATACTTGCTGAATTAAAAAAAAAATTATCGACTCTATGAATGAATGAATGAATGAAAACCCTTGTAACCTTTTCTTCAACTTTCTAGATTATTATTTTTTTTTAAGTGACTTTCTGGGTCGATTTAGTAAACTTTCCTTTCCTTACTGGATTGGGCAATCAACACATAAGATCAAAAGACATCTGGTCTTATTCCTCTCGGGAGTTTCTTCTTTTTCCCACATGTCAATACTCACTGTGTCCCAGCTTATAATCTAACTTTTACATTGGGAGCTCCAAGTAAGCAGGAGAGAGAAGAGAATCAAAGAAGATGGCAGTGGCAATTAGGAGAAGAGCTTCAGGGCTAGAAGAGAGTGGAAAGTGAACAGGGATGGCTTTCAAGGTTGAACAGCGAGGCTTGGCTTTAAAGAAGTTGGAATTGGTTGAAGTAGACCTTTAACTCTCCCCATTTTCAACAAATGTCTCCTCTCTGTGGGACTCTTCCTTTCTGTGAGGCTCTCTATATAAACTTCCAGTTCTAAGCTTGCCTGGGTACCTTCCTAAAAAAGTAATTCATCCTCTGGTTTATTGTTCCCGCCATCAAAACATCTCTGCTACGTATTTGAATACCAATGAGTCTGCTGTTTCTGGAGGGCCTGGTGAAAAGAACTCTGGGTTCTAGAATCTGAGCATCCAGATTGGAGGCCCTGCTTCTTTGGGAAATTACTACTGCTCCTCACTCCATTTTTTCCTTCTCTTAACTGAATGCGTGCCCAATCCACTGTGTGTGTGTGTGTGTGTGTGTGTGTGTGTGTTGGGAGGGGGTATGGGGTGGGTATTGAAACACTTTATAAATCTCTCTACACATATGCTTTTCCCCCTTCTAATGACAAATAAATATGTCCTAAAATATTACTGGGTGGTTATGTTTTATGCCATCCACAGTCTTCTACATGCAAAGCTTTAATGCTAAATTACTTTTAACAATAAAACAACAACAGAAGCTACTGTTTACTAAGTGCCTGCTGTGGCCAGGTGACTTAAATAACATTAATTAAATTGAAATAATTGAATATAATTCTAATTTATAGATTCGGAAACTGAGACTCAAAAATCACGTGGCTGCATTTCAAATCCAGACCCTAGTATAAATGCCATCTTTTTACATCTCTATCCAGGATAAAATCTAACTATTAAAAAAAAATCATTGATTTCTTAAAAATTTAGGCACTTGTAACAGTCTTGTGGGGGAAACTTTAAAAGACATTTGAGTTTGTGGAAAGGATTCCAAAAAGTTTTTTGTTTTTGTTTTTTTTTTAACTTTAGACCCTTGTTTTAAAACTCCACATATGAATAAAATTTGCATATAATTTCATGGGTTTTATGAATTGCCTTAAGCTAAGCCATGCAACTTTGGCTTAATAACCCCTGCATTAAGGTATTATGAGCCCCATGATGTGAAATTCCTTTCCAATACACAGCTAGCTTGGGGCTCCCTGGTCAGACAAAAGGCAGCTCGATGTGGCTTATGTGTAGCTAACCAGGGGTTTTCATCAGCAGCATTTGCTGACATTTTGAAGTCACATCTTTCTTTGTTGTTGGGTCTATCCTGGGCATTGTAGGTTGTCAGCATCTGTGGTCCCTCTCCTCACTGGATGCCAGTAATTACCGCCCCTCTCTTGTGCAACTATAAATGTCTCCAGAATCGCTGATGCTCCCCTAGGGGCAAAGTCACCCCCCCCTGCCCCGCCCCACCTTTGAGAAAAACTAAACTCACCTGGTTCCTTAGCAGTATGATTAAACAGGAGTCTGCACCACTGATGTTTGGAATTTCCGGATTTATGAATGCTTGTGTTTGTTGAGACTTTAAAACTTTTCTTGTTAGAAACATGGGTCCTTGACAGCTGCCAAGCTGATTTGTTTTGTTTTTCCTCCCCAGGGGCAGAGGAGTTAAGGATGGGTAGGGTGTGGGGCACGCTGTACTCACAAATGCTGCCTGCTCACATCTCACCACTTGGAAGTCTATTTTTATTAACAAAAATCCTCTTTTACAATGTAAGTTCCTCACCAAAGGAAGAGTAAACCACATTCATACCTAATGGTGATTTTAATGAGGTTTTGAAAAAGAAAATGGAGTCTTTGAACACCATTGATTTAAATCACGAAGACAATAAGTTAGGTGTGCTGAATTCTAGAGTCTCTAAGGTCATCGGGGTCTGAGGGGTGGGGATCGGGAAGGCCACTGAGGTAGACATCACTGGTTTTGTTGCTGCCGGTAGTGTCCTGCCCAAAGAAATAGGAGTGATTTGTTCCACCATCTCCCTTCCCCTGCACCTCTCAGTGTTCTTTTTTTTTTTTTTTCCCCCTAAATTATTTATTTATTTATTTTGGAGAGAGAGAGAGGAGAGAGAGAGAGAGAGGGGAAGTGCACAAGTGTGGGGAGGGGCAGAGGGAGAAGCAGACTCCCCACGTAGCAGGGAGCCTGATGCAGGACTTGATCCCAGGACCCAGGGATTGTAACTGAGCCACCCAAGCACCCCTCTATTTTAAGTAGAGAATAAGGGGCCAGCTGGTGTTGGGGAGAGGGAAAAACAGGAAACTTTGTAGTAGAAATAACTAAGTACATCTCAGGAATTAATCTCATTTACTGCTCATCTCGGCCCTTCGAGTGAAATTCTCATTTTACGATTGAAAATTCAAAGTCTCAGAGATGTTACAGAATTTGTCTAATTTCAAACATTCATTCATTATTAGACTCAGGACTTGAATCGGGGTCTGATTCCAGAGCTCCTGCTTTTTCTCCTTATCCCCTTGCTCTTCTGTCCCACTCATCTTGCTCCTTTTCTCCCTCGTCCTCTCCTCTTCTACCTCTTCTTACTCACTTATTCCTTCCTTGACAGTGTTTTTGAAGGTAATATTTAATGGATAAAAAATATAAATACATATGTAAAATATAAAATGTAATAATTAACTAAATCCCTATTAAGGTATTACTAAGGCATTGTAGCTACTTCCATGGTCTTCCCTTTTCCTATCTCTCCTCTAGAGATACTATTATTATAATTTAGTGTTTTATCATTGTCTTACCTTTAATATTTTATATATATATGTATATATATATAAATAACCTATAATCAAAAACAGCTAGAAATCTTGGGCAGAGACCATTTGAATATATGTATGGAGTAAATGGAATTACCAACTCCCTTTAAGTGAAATTTGCTCAGCCATAAGTAAATTTCCCAACCCCAAGCAAGTATCAGAAAATAACATGCAAGATGATGCCATTTTTTTTTTTTTTTCTTAAAGTTCACAATCAAAACTCAATGTGTTTCTAGGAGTCACTCAGATGTAACATGCAGCTAAGGGACATTCACTATTACTGTTCTAAAAAAATACTATCCTTTGAGGGGTGCCTGGGTGGCTTAGTTGGTTAAGCACCTGCCTTCTGACCAGGTCATAATCCCAGGATCCTGGCATCCAGCCCGGAGTCAGGTTCCCCACTCCCTGCTCAGCTTCTTCCTCTTCCTCTGTAGCTCCCCCTCCTTGTGCTCTCTCTCTGTCAAATAAATAAAAATCTTTTAAAAAATAAATTAAAAAAATGTCCTTCGAATATGCTGTGTTATGCACTTTTCCCATCAGTGGGTAATTGTGTTCTTTTCACTTTTTTTTTCTGTTATGAATCATGCTGGTACCTTGTGTATACATGTTTTTTGGCTCAAGAAATATACACCCAGATATATCTTCTGGTGTACAGGGCGTCCCCCTAGAAGAAGTATTGCTGGGTCATAGAGTATCAGAATGTACAACTCTGCGAGATGCTGCCAGCTGCTTTCCCCAAGGACTTTTCCAATTTCTACTCCCACCAAGAATATATATGTCTGTATTGATGTTCATCCTCTCCTACACTTAGTATTTCAGACACTTTGCCAATCTAGTGCGTGTAAAGTGGTATCTCATTATGCTCTTAGTTTGGATTTTTCTGATTACTAACGAAGCTGAGCATCTATCCAGACATTTATTTGCCACTTGAGTTCCCTTTACTGTGAAATGACTCCCTTTATTTTCAGCTATTTCTAGTTTTATTATTGATTTATAGGAGTTTTAGTACATTGGACTATAATACTTTGTCCAGTTTGTTTTATGAGAATCTTACCCGAGTTTGTGGCTTGTCTTTAGTTTTAAGTAATGCCATCAGCTTCCGCTTTTCACACTACATCTTACTTTCTCAGGAAGAGTAACATTTTTGTTCAAATTCGTCTTGTCTGATTTTTTTACTTCCGTCTTTAATTATAGAACACTGATTAGTGTAATCCTTTTCTGTGGGTTTTTCTAATTTTCACTGGTGCTCAGCTATAATAGATAGTAAGTACAGAAACTATTTGACTTTGTCAAGGAGTTGGAAAGAAAGATGTGCTGAAAATATGAGCGTTTCAGAGAAAGCAAAGTGGAGGATGGGGCGGGAATCCCTAGATTACCCAGCCAGGTGGCAGTGACTGGGCAATTAACTTCTGGAGGCAAAGCCAGATGTAGGAGGTAGAAAATTGGTCTCTTTTGCAAATGAGACTTAACAATAGGTAAGTTGTTTGCCCCTGGTTCTACAGCTCCTTTTTTCAGAGTGCAAGTCAACTAGATTTATCTCCCCTAAATCTGTTCTCTCCCCTACAGTGCTGGAATTCTAATAATTCAAAATTGATTAGCGTTAGTAAACAAAACCCCCAGGTACCAGTTTTTGTGGCTTTGCTTACTTCTAAGCACCTAGTCTAAGGGAAGGAGTCTGTTTCAATTAATTTACACCTAAGGGATTGGGCTTTATTTGGGGCTTGGGGAATTCCACTTAAATGTTTGAGAAGGGCTTCTGGGAAGGAAAGAAGCAACATTCTGTAATCCCAGCCGGTGAGAAAACAGAGTTCTAGCCACTACTGCTTATGGAAAGAATGGAAGTGCCCAGGTCTTCCTTGAAGTTTGAAAAAACTGCCTGTTCTGTCCAACTTCTCCCGTTTTCCTTCAGGCTGGGCTAGGAATATTTTGACTGGTAAAATAAATGTGATTACAGTCATTTATATGCCTGTTCAACATTCATCTAATAACCATGTAGCAGAAAAAGGACTCAGATATTGTTAAGCATGTATCAAATTATCTTGCTGTCTGTTTCATTTGGTTATCATATTAATGTGTGAGCAGTATGTATGACCTTTAAGTTGAGCTGGGTGGTTTGGATGAATCCTCCCAGGCAGTGCAGCAGAGGTAAATCAAAACAAAACAGAAAACCCAAAACATTACATTACGGGGAGGGGGGATGTTAATTGCAAGAAAAAGCTGTGTTCAAAACTGGGCTGAAACAGTCTCCAGGTTTGTGACTAGGGGCAAATTCTTTTGAGAGCTCGTTCTGTTTTAAAATGGGTATATTATCTACCAGTGGCGCTGTGAGGATAAGCACAGATTTGTGGATAAAGTTGATATTAAGTTGATGTTCAAAATGGTAATTACAATTTTTCTATTACTGATGTCCTTATTTTTTAATAAAAAATATTTTGTTTTGTTTTGTTTTCCCTTTGTTAAATACAGCTGTAACCATCTAATCCTCCTGCCCTGATTATGAGGATGAGGCAATTTTCAGGTGAATTTGTGGATCATTTTAAAGCTAAGATAGGATTATAGCTCTTTAAAATATGAAATAACTTTTCTTCCTTTACTAATCTCACTGGGAAAAATTAGTGAGAGTATGTGCTGAGGAAAAAGGAAGCATTTTTTAATAGAACCTTTAAGGTTTACAAAGATGACTGATGATTGTTTAATTGCTAAATCTTAGAGAATTAGCTAGTATAGATTGCAATAAATCATTTAACCAACATTTATTGAAATACGATAGAGCGTTAGGCTTTAGGCTCAGGACTGGGTTTGAATCCCGACCCTGTTACTTTCAGTTTGTTCCAGCTGGAACATGTTATTTCACCCTTTGAGTTCCATTTTCCTTGCCTGTGATATGGAACCTACTGAGAGTATTTGTTTTTTAATAATGCACATGAAATCCATAGGAAAAAAACTTGGAAGAATGGGGAAAAAAAAACTTGGAAAAATGTAGGCTCTATACAATAGATGTCATAAGAATAGTAGAAAGAACCTACATTTTTCCAATCATCACGATTGGTTGAATGTGGAGACATAGCGTTAGGATAAAGATAAACAAAATACAACCATTTTCCTCAAGCAATTTGAGATATTACTGCAACAAGGAAGTAATCAACGTATGATTGAACATGTGCTAGAATAAGCCTATGTGTCTATGTGCAGAATGTTGTAAAATCATGGAGAAGAACATTATAAACCAGTGAACTGAATGAACAGAAAGAATGATAATTTGGGCAGCAAGCAGTGGGAGGATATTATTGACAGTAGGATTGAACTTTTAAAGTTGGAAAGGCAATGGATAGTAAGTTCAGAGAAGAGCAAGCCACTTAATGTGACTTAGCAAACTCTAGAAGAATTTTACCTTTCGAAATTTAGTGTAAAGATTACATGGAAAAAAATCTAAAGAATGTGGTTTTCTGGGCATCTCTTAAGAATTGATTCAGTGCTTGTGTGTAGTAACCTCAAATCTACATTTAAAAAAAAAAAAAAGGCATCCAAGTGGTTTTGATGGAAAAACCTAACAAATGTTAAAGTATAGATAGGAAACATTTGAGTCAGGGAGTCAAATGAGGACATTATGAGCAATGTCCCAGTGAAAGAAGCAGACCTAGCAAGAAAGGCTTTTATAAGCCTTAAGAACATAGAAGATAAGAAAACCTGGTGGTATGTTGGCTGTGGAGAATGAGGGAGAATTCAGCCTTGAGGAAAAAAAAACAAAAAACAAAAAACACAAACCCTTCATTTCTGTCAAACCTCCCATTCTGAAGGGAGAACCTAATCCTGGTTATCTATCCAACCATCCATCCATTTATCATCTTCTAAATTAGTGTTTACTCACTTGGTCCAATATGAGAAAAAAAAAAAAAGATTGTCATTTCAATTATATATATATTAACTAAGAAAGGACTAGAGTAAACTTTATATTATTTAGAGGTAGTATTAATTCCTTACAGAGAAACCATAATTATCATTTTGAATAATTTTTTGAATAATAATTTACATACAAGGATATTGAAACAAGTAGAAGTTGAAGTCCTCATAGCTAGTCCTTCTCTCCAACTTGTTTTTAATGTAGGACTCATCTCTTTTATTTCTTCTCTACCTCTTATTCAGGAAAGTTTACATTTGGTACACTGATGCTTGCACACAGAGAATTGCCTTTGCTAGCATTTCATTTCTGTGGGTCATTCCCTTTTGAAATGCAAATACAACTGCAAATGGTGGTACATTAAAGATTCATTACCAGTTCATACTTAGGTTTGATGAATTTATAAAATCCTTTCCTGTAGGCTATCTACGTAAAGCAGCTCCCTACGCATGGTACGGTAAAGAAGGACTTCCTTGGGGTGGGGAGGGCAGGGGAAAAGTAAAAGAGGGTCTAGAGCTATTTTCTGCCAAGGTAGTGGGGAGTGGAAATTCTGCTAGTCTTCCATTTAGGGTTCTGGTGTCATTACCACTGGAGACTTGGTGGCCATTAAACATATTAAAAATATATACTAACGTTTCTAGTTAGAGAAAAGCAAACTAATGCAAATAGCATACCATTTTATAAAGCTAAAGCAAATGCGTCAGATATGCAAAAGTGAGCAGTATTGATACATTTCATTGCTGTTAAGAGGAGCCTGAAAACTGCTTAAATAGAGTTGGCGGGAATGTAGAATGTACAACCATTTTAGAAAGTACTTCGCCAGCATCTATTACAATTTAAATACGGGCCAAGTTGTGAAACAACGTTTTTATTTCCAAGAATTGTTAACAAAATGTAAAGTCTCCACCATGGAAGATTCTGTATAAATAGGTATTTACTACATTATTGTTTCTAGTGGTCCCCAAACTGGAGGCATCTAGAGTGTCTGTTGATAGGAGAATGGCTAAAAGTTACAGTGCCTTTACATGAAGAAAGTTTCCTGGCATCTGTATGTATGGACCCAAAGAATTGTCCATGATACATTATAATGGAAAAGAGCAAGGTGTAGAGTTCAGGAGACAGAATGTTATGATCTTTATGATAAACAAGGTTTGGAAAGAGAACAGCCAACTTCTCATAACTGGTTACCTCAGAGTGGAGAGATTGAGTGTGTAGGTGTACTATTTGTATATTTTTTTTAAAGGCAATTATAAATTGCCAAGTTTCATATGAAAAACTACCACTTATTGTAACATAGAGGATGAGTTTTGGTAAAGAAGGTAGAGGGGGTGCCTGGGTGGCTCAGTCAGTTAAGCGTTTGCCTTCAGCTTGGGTCATGATCCCAGGGTCCTGGAATTGAGTCCTGCATGGGGCTTCATGCTCTATGGGGAGCCTGCTTCTCCCTCTGCCTCTGCCTCTCGCTCTCTTTTTGTGTCCTTCATGAATAAATTAATAAAAAAAATCTTAAAAAAAAAAAGGTAGAAACTACTTGATGCTAGAGTTCAGTATGGACAACCTGTTACAGATGACCCATATAGGCAAAATTAAGACTCAACTTTGCATATCAAAAGCTGGCAATTTTCACATGAACAGTATTTGATGCCAAGAACTAGAATTATATTTTGATCAATTTCTTGCAATATTTGTTTTTCTTTAAAATTAAAGAACTTCTTACAAAAACAAAGGATTATTGCCAAGAGATTTGAAATTTTTAACAGAAATTCCAGGAAGCCCTAAGTCTCTGGGTAATGTATGAGTCACAGGAAAGGAATCTATCACTATCTGGACAAAGCTTTTCTCTAAAAACATAAGCAGGGCAATAGGTCATGGATGGTCGATTACTTTATTTGTAATGACATAAGTAAATATTAACAGGACTACTCTCTTCAGAATAATTGATGACTACTTAAAAATAAATAATTATACATTGATTAGTCAGAATTTTGTGGGGTTGATTTTACCTTCCTCTCTTATTCTTTCACCACTTCTTTCTCAGAGGTAGATTTTTAGAGAAAATTTTTATGGAAAATCAAGAAAGCCAGAGACTTTCTGATGAAGTATTGTTTTTATATCAGAGAGGGAAAAAAGATACCCAGGGAAGGGAAAGCTACTATGCACCGATAAATTCTCATTCTTATCACTTAATTATGTAATAACTGAACACTTAGACTCTTTTCTCACAAAATTCCAATGATGCAACTTTAATCACATTACTTTTGCTTTATCATCATGTCATAATTTTTCACTCATTTATATATTCAGCACATATTTATATAACCATAGTTAGGAAGAGGTTTTGAGGGTACAGTAAAGAATGAAGCAAAGTCCTACCCTCATGGGCAGGACTTTTATCAAAATGACTTTTTGGCCTTTTATCAAAATGATTATCCAGCTGAGTGCTCTATGTCACATGACATGTAAATTCAGACTCAAAGACATGAGTTCAGAACTCACATCCTCTGTCAGTTCATTATATTGCTTCTGTCTTTGTGATATTTTAGAGCTTATACCACATGGAATATAATTTGTAATCTAGAATTTTCATATACTTTATAATGCCTCATATAATCATTTTAACTGCTCATTTACTTTTTACACTCCTGTTTGCTTATAAAGAAACTAAAACTTAGTTGGGTTAAGTATTAATTAATTTACTCATTTATTCACTCACTCAGTCAAATAATGTGTGCTTACTGAGTCGAACACTGTGCTGGGTATTGGGATGGTTATAGAACAAAGCAAAGGAGTGGTTGCATGCTCTACTAGAGAGAGGGCTGGCTTCAGCTTCATGGGGATGCCAGCTGTGCAGTCACCCAGGACATGGCACTTAAAGGACCCCACACTTGGCTTAATGCTCTGCTCTCGCTGTCTAGAAATTATCGGTTTTATTCTTGAACTTCTATTTTGTACATACAGTGTGTTGGAACAATAGAGTTTAGGAGATATACACAATGTACATGTTGGTGGTTGTTCCTTGCCTCTGTGTTGGCAGATAGTTTTTGTAATGCCACATGAGTGCAGAATTCTGATGGTTCCTTTATGCTCAAGACCATTTGGAGTAAAAGATGCCACTGTGTTATGACACAACTGAGGGAGGACACCTACAGTCCTACATGATCACATTTTCTGTCAAGCTAGAGCTTGCTTCAAACACAGAAAGAAGACAACAGTGTTCTAAAAAACCACAAATAATCAAGGAACCCTAATATATATATATTTTTCATGTTACTTCCCTGTAATAGCCAATCACTTGCTTGAATACAATGACATAAATGAATACAATGACATAAAAATAAAGGGAGGAGACAGGGCAACCTATACTTCCTTTTCCTGTCAGTCCTTCTTTACCATCTGTAAATGGAGGTAGAGAAAATTAGTAGAATTGGTGTGTACTGAAAATGTATAATGAAAAACTGAAATAGTTTTGTGTGGTATTTCCATTGTTTTGTTAAGAACAAAATACATAAGCACATACAAGCTGGGAAATACAACTTGTGCAATTTCAGTAATTCTGAATGAGTTAGATGCTTCCATATTGTACATGAAGAATGGTATAATTCATGCTAATAACTTAAATATTGATATTTCAAAAATTGGAATATTAAGTAGCAAATAAAAGCACCATGGCAAGTCTAGATTGGAACAAGAAATAAAGGAAAAAAAACCCTTATTTTTTTACCTTTAGTGGCAATGTTTTCCCATTTTTTGAATAAATGGACCCACATTTTTATATCTTACTGGGCTCTGCAGATTATTTGACTAGATTGGGATAGAGGAAGTATTTGGTTAAAATTTTCCTGATGACAATCAGCCAGAGGGGCAGAGCTGGTATTTAAGTCTAGATCAAGTTTACTTTTCATGCCTTTAACCACTGTAATATGATGTACAAAAGCTTAGCTATGTGTTTACAGTGATGACGGGGACAGATCAAAATAAGGGAGAGAAGGAAGTGGGTCAGACATTGTGAAGGAGGAAGCCTATTTTTCCCCTTTGACAACACTGGTACAAAGCTCACACTAGACAAATGGCAGCAGGCCATCTGACGGCTGGCATTCACTTCACTTTCACCAACTTGCATGTGACTTCTGCAATTGGTCTGGTGGCAGGTGAGAAATTTTTGGATATTAAACCTTCTTTCTGAAACCACATCTTTCAGGTCATCAACTCATTCTGTTTGCAAATAAAACAGGTTCTAACAGATGATCATGGTTTATACTCTGGACTGATCATCCGGTGATAATCCTCTTAAATAATATTATTCCATAAATATTAAAGAAAATGAGTGTATAAATATTAACAAAGGAAACTTCAGGATACATTGATTTTATTTTATCTCCCATTAAAAGAGTCTATTATGGCTTTGATTTGCATTTTTTTTTTTTTTTAACCACTATGCTTTTGCTTACAGCATTAAGAGAAAAACTGAATGCTGTCATGCCTATGGTGTGATGTATACAAAAGTAGACCTAGAGAAAACAGTGGTTTGGACACAAAATATGGAATCTGGAATTTATATGAAAAGTCAGAGAAGAAAGAAAATATGTTCCAATATGACTTGAAGAGAAGGTTAAAGCATGAACCATATAGTCTGCTGAAGTAGAATTAAATCAGAATAGAGTTTAAGCCTCAGGTGTGTGTTTAATAACCACACTGTTTTCCTTTAACCTCCTCAAATTGTAGCATATTGAAAAAGACAACAGCCCTTATGAAGTCTTAGATACTATCCCACCGTTAGAATCACATCGGTGTACAATTTTCAGAGAGTAAGGTTACATAGCTTTTCACAACTCTGATTGCATTTTACTAGTTTTATATAAGATAATAACGTATGCAATACAGACCATGAAATACTCAAACCATACCTGAATTATTTTCGTATTAACTGTTTTTCAAGAAGGATCCTTAATGTCTCAGGAAAAGAATAAAAAGAAGTAATATATAATGAGGAATGAAAATAGAATATTTATACAATATCATTTTACCTCTAGAATGACTGAAATACTTAAGAATGACTCGTCTGCTGAATTAGGAAACAAAACACCACAACTGAAATCTTTGCTTTCTAAAGTCATTCATTTTGATAGGTGTATCAAATTGAAAGGTCAGAGAGAGGCTAGAGATTTAACAATATCTCACACGTTGTTTTCGAAACATGACAGAAGTATGAGCATGTTGGTAAAACAAACGGTTGAATTTGTAAGTGGTTAAACTGTACTCCCCAGAGACCAGTGAACACATGGACGTCAGTCTTTAGGATGTTAACCGTGCCCAAGACCGCCAGGACCGTTGTCTGCAGACTCGGGTGATGCGCTCCTAAGGGGTTAACATAGGACAGTTGAAGCTGAAAGCACTCTCCACAGGCTGCAAGAATGGACTGAAGTAGAGATAAAATCCTTTGGGGGTAATTGTAAAGTCTGGAGACTTGGTTCAAAATATTGATTGTGTCAGTGTATGTTCCACATGGTCATACATTGTAGCTTCATTGAATGAGTTTAATATTTGTCAGTGGCATGTCATGATGACAGAAAAGCCCATCTGGTCATGGGCTGCATTAATCAAGGTAGAGAAACTCAAACAAGGGAGGGGATTATTCCAGGATATCAGAGAATGGTGGGGCTGATTACAGTAATCACATTACGTGGGAAACATCTTTAAAAACACATCAAGTAAATATTTGAAGAAAATTAGAATGTTTTGTCTGTAGAACGGTATTAAGGTTACATGATAGCTGGATAGCTGCATTAGCTCTTTAAAGGGATCATACTTGGAAGATGAATGAAATGTATTCTTTATGACCCAAATAGGTGTATGACTTCTGAAAGGAAGTCAGGGAGTGGCCCCTTCTGATCCAATAGAAGGAACAACTAATTGTTAGTTTTTTTTAATTTGCAACTCCTTAATTGCAACTCCTAAGAGGCAGGCTGTATGCTTTCCCAGGCAGTGAATTCACTTGTACTGAAAATATATAAGAAGATACTGGAAATTCGAATTACGTTTGTAAAAGAGTCCTTCAGCGAGGGACAGGTTGCACTAGATAACCCCTCAGTTTCCTAACTGAAGAATCAAATTAAGACCAGGAATTGGGCATCATGCGAGTAATAACTGTGCAACTAATAAGGCAATATCTTTGCCGTAATTCATGCTTTATTACCTAGATTTACCATTGGAATATACCTTTTTGTCTGTTTTGGCATCTCTAGATTATTGCTCATTGTTTACCATGTATTTTAATCATGGGGTACTGATTTGGGAAACATTTTACCATGCTGAATTCATAATAAAAATCTTTCTGGTTATGGAATAATTGAAACATATATGTAGATGTTATGTTCAAACTGTTTCCTGCCCAAATATTAGAATCCATTATTTGTCTTTATTTGTAGTCCTGACATTATTTTATGCCATAAAAATATTCCTTTAGCTTAAGTCTGAAGTATAATTGTTTAATTGGGAAAATAATAATAAAGTAAAAATGCTTTTTATCAAGCTTTTTTTTTTTTTTCTCTCTCTCTTTTTGGTTTGCTAGTATGCTATGATATTAGACTCTGGGATACGTGCTAAAGCTGACTGGATTTGATCAAAGCCCTTTTTGTCATTTTCATCTCTTAAAAAACTCACGAAACAGATACGGTCAAAGATGAGGCAGCTGAGTTTATCTCTTCTGTTCCCACATCTTTTGTATGGAGAGCTTTAGGCTTTAAAAGTCAAATAGAATAGAAAACAAGAATCTCATTCATCGTAGTGTAAATGTAATTCTGATTTGTAGTATCTAATATGAGAAACTATGAATCACAGACGTAGTCAAAGTGGATCAAATTATAAAGTAAACTTTAATTTTAAATGGGGATACTAAATTCATCCTCTCTCTAAAGCTCAGGCACCAGCTCTGGGCGGATATTGGAATGTTGGCACTAATCCGGGAACAAAACAGCAAAGCAAGACAAACAAACAAAAACGCAAGAAAAACTTTGTGCAGTGGAGTTTGTACTGCACTATACTTGGTGCTTCATAATTGTAAACCACAGTAATGCCTGTGCCTATGTGTGATTACTAAGTTTTATTTTTCTCAAATGACGAGTTATAAGAAATATCTGTGCAGAGCAGTTAACTCTTTCCAACAGAGGCAGGACATGGAGGCAGCAAGTGGAAGGAAAGCATTTGGCTTGAGGCCTAGTGCTATTGGTAAACCACAATTTCTTGCACTGCCACTATAATTTAAATTAAGTAGAAGGCAGGCTTATAAACTCACATTATGACCCAAACTTTATGGCCTTTTTATATCTCCTGGGTTCTGATCACAATGAAACTTTCTCCATCTGAAGCCATTTAATGCAAACATTCCTTTGGCAGACTATAAAATGTGATTTTTTTCAGTCAACCTTTTATAGGTATGTTGGGTGCATATTGTGTGCCCAGTTGGAAAAGGAAAAAAAAGAAAAAAAAAAAGAAGAAACAATGACAGTGTAAGCATTGAAACATATGTGTTGTGCTCCTATGAAACAGATTTGCACGTGAAAAAAAATACTAAGTTCTTGCAAGCCCAATTTTTGTTTTTCTCTGCAGAAGGCAGATGAACAAATTTTCAGCTGAACATATTAGTCTATGAAAGAGCAGCACTTAGAATCTAGACAATTAGAAATTTTCCAGCACTCAGATTCATCTCATATATTATCTCCCTCCCAGCCCCAACAAAACTGTTTCTCTTTGCAAGTGGAAAATTCCTCTTTTGCCTGTGAGCCTAATTCTATAACCCATGAACATTTAGGTTGAATAAAAAAAAAAAAAAAACAAGAAAATAACGAAGTTATCACCTCATAATTTTATTATAACAGGTAAGCTGCAAATAATGCCAGATGTTTTAAGAGACTTCTGCCCTTAAGAATATAAGGGGGAATACTGGGGAAATAGTATTGAAAATAAGTTGTTAAAACATGGTGGAGACAGGTGCAGGACTCGAACAGGGAGAATTTGGCAAGAGAGAAATGTTATGGGTTCCATATTAATTGTGTAAACACCCAGAAATGTGCATTAATGATGAAATTCTTAGAAATCTAAGGTATTCAGTGTGATGGCTCTCTGGCTTTAGAGTGGTTGTGTAATGATGCCATAATTAGTTACAGTTTTTCAAACATCGTATTTCAAATAATTTGTAATGGCTACAGAGAGAATGAAATTGCCAAGCAATTCAACTTTCTGTCACCAGTTCTTTCCCCTCTCTTCTCAAAGATTAGAACGTAAGGAGACAGATTGTATTTGCACATGTGATAAAGATAATGAATGACTTTGAAACTAAAATTGGGAGGCAGAGGCACCAATTATAGTGATTGGAGCCCTTTCTGGAATCTCAGAGCTTGGGATATTTTTTAAGTGAGGAGTCAGTTACCACAGGAAGGAAAATATTTAAAAATGAGACCTTTAATATTGGGCAGGGCGGGGGCTGGGGGGTGGCAGGGATGAAAAGGAAACCAACTAAGCTGGTGAAAAACTTTGACTAGTAACATATGAAGAAGGTGTCCATTGCCCAGGGCAAGAGAAGGTAGACCAATGGTGTAGAGACACAGAGTTCCATCCTAAACTTGAGCTTCTAAGTACATTCATCATTTCTTTGTTACATTTGTCTTCCACCATAGCTGATCTGTCACTAGTGGCTTTTCTACCTGTAAAGTGGTTACAGCATGTGTTCCTAAGTGTACTTGGTGACACTGGACCCGAACTCGAGGAGCTGGTTAGAGGGCCCCTCGCAGAATGGCCTTTAACGGAGTGCCCCCGCCGAGGACTTATTCAGGCCTGAGCTGTGGTGTCGAAGTGTTGCTAATACAGCAGTGTTGCTCTGATATTTCTAAATGTCAGTATATAAGAAGATAGTGGAAATTCGAATTACGGTTGTAAAACAGTCCTTCACCAAGTGACAGGTTGCACAAAACCTCATACCCTTTTTACTCTCAAGTTTCTAGACAAAGAAGAAAATGAGAAGAGGAGATGCAGTAGAGTTAGCTAGAATGAAAAGCTCCATGACTAAGGTTTCATATGCCTTTGGCCACAGAATTTAAGCACTTCTGTGAAGTTGTCACTTTAATATCGAAGTTTTTATACTCTAACAGTGTTAGTGTATGATTTACTTGAGCCTCTTTCCTTAGTTCACCAAATCTTTCTATTTAAGTATCTTCTTCCACATCCTGCTTTTGAACACTGACAGGCTGGTAACCACATATTGGAAATGCGTCCTGATGTTTCAACAGCATTGCAGAGGTATACTAATTTTCTTTTAACAAGAAATGTTTCAGTTTTCAGTTTCTTTTACTAAGAAATTATCCAAATGCTACTAAGTCCAAGGTAATTAGCTTTTGCTTTTTCCAGAAAAACAACTATGATGAAAAATTATAATTTTTCTCATAATGGTGCTCCTAAAACTACTTCTCTACTGCCCTTCCAACTGATGCTTAATGTTGTGTTTTATGATTAAAAAATATGAATTGTTGCAATTCCATAAAATAATTAAGTTGAAAAATATCCACAGCACTCAAAATTGATTTACAAGAAAATGTCTACTTTCTTCATCTTCAAGTTACACAAGAAAGAAACGTCTTAGCACTGGAATTCAATTTGGAAACAAAATGGAAAAGCAAAATAAAATTGAAAAATAACAGTCAATAGACTTTCCTTCTCTCTCCCAGTACACTTGTATTTCCAAAAAAAACCGCTTGGGGAACTGTGTAATTTCAAAAGTGTTTTCCAGAGGGAGTGACAGATTCTTTTGCTTCTAGGTTGACACAACTACTTTTAGTTTTACAGGGTACTGAAAAAGTGTCAGACATTCAAATATTTGTGGACATTACCTCTTGAAACTTCATTCAAGTTGCCCCAAATTAATGCCTTGATGATGATGCTGTTGTGTTAACATAGTAGATGTTGATAAAATGACATCCAGAGTAGTAAACAGAGGACATAAATTATCTGGAGAAGTGGCCATTATAAGGACAGCTATAGATCTGATGAAATCTTAAGAACATAGCACGTGCATCACAGGATGCAATATTTGCCCTATTCTCATGTACATGGATGGCCACTGGGCAGTACTTAATCTGATATTTTAAAGTAGGCAATAGGATGATAATTTACATAATGTAGAGTAATATTCTAATTAAACTGGTGGGGCTGTTTCTTTTTTCATGATTACTGTTCTTGCAAACTGTTTCTAAAAGGAAGGAAAAAAATAGGGGATTTAGGGAGGAATTCCCAGAGAAACTCAATTTCTGTAAGAGACAGAGTAGGATATAGGATCATCACTTTCTGGATAGGTTTTCTTCATCAAAGTTGAAGCATTTTGTTGTTGGTGTTGTTGAGTACTTTTTTTATAATTTGTTTATAATTTGTTTATAAATAATATTTACTATTTTCTTATAACAAAATAAATAGTCTAGAAAATTTAGAATGGAGAAAAGTATAAAGATGGAAATCAGTGACAGCTTATAAAAATATTTTGTTTATAATGAAAAACAAATTTAGATTTAGTTCACTTTATGCAAAGCATTGTGCTAAACACCTTAAAAGCTGTATCTGTTTTTCTTAGGAATGCTTTTAGGCTGGTACTATTTTTATTCCCAAGAGACAAAAAATGTTACCATTTTGGATTACTACTTCACAGATTTTACTCAGTGCATGTCAATTTATACACATATAGAAGCACACTCAAATTTTATTTTATCACAATTAGCATATTTTCCATCATGGTTTATAACTTTTCAAAACAAATATTTTGCAAATATTTCCCCATGTTAGTAATATTGTCACCACATACCTTTTTAGTATTTGGCTTTCTTTTAAATGCCATATATTTTTTAAAACTAATCCTTATTACTTGACACTGAATTTTTCCCCCTGTGATAGATAAGATAATGAATTAGGTAATTGTATCTGGATTCATAAATACTCACACACATTTCAGTATTAAACTCTTCACTTTTTACAATAAGGAACACTTGAAATTTTGTAGGAGATTACTTATTCTTTGAAATCCTGAAAATGTTTTTTTGGCCTACTATATTTAACTCCAACTTTTTTCATCAGACAGATGTTCTTTTCTTAGCTTATAATTTTTTTTTCTTTTGGTTTCTTTGACCGTATTTTAAAAAATTTTTAGTCAATTTTGAAAAATATGTTTTTAGAGCACTATTTTATTTAAATTAAAAATTTTATTTTGCATTATATAGTGAAACACTCTATTTCTTAAAAACCTCTGAAACTGGACCCTGATTTCCAATTTTGTGAGCTATAGCAAATAGCTATCTTCTTTAGATTTAGCAAAGTGGTCTTTATTATAAGGAAGTTAAAAAGTTATTTTATTCCATTAGCAATTTTGTTGTTTTTCTGATTTCTAGTGGCTGGGGGCAAATGCAAAGAACAGAGTGACTATCGCTGACCAGTGGGGGCTGTTATCTGTTTATAGTAATGGAGGGAAACCATTAGTTGCATGACCAATGGCTGTTATCACAAAGCTGGTTCTGATCAGAATTATTACCCAGGCCCTGATCCATTGAGAGAAACAGAGAATATGGCTGTGCTTGGAGTTCTCAACTCATTCACCCCATCTATGAGAGGAAGAGCATCAATTTCCTCCCATACGTAATATCTTTGGGAAGGATGAAGATTAGTCTGTTGCTCTTTACTATACACATTTTATTAAGAATTTTAATAACCATTTCTAACCAGGAAATCCAATGAGACCTTTCCTAATTGTGAATTTAGCTTAGCTAACTAATTAACTTATGCATCAAACATTTTTTGCGTATCTTCTGCGTACCACACGTTGAGGTATTTGTTGGGAACATTAAAGTGAGGACGATATAATTTGTGCTTTCAAGAAGCATCCAGTCTAATGGGAAGGGTAGACATTAGATTTTTACAATGCATTGTGAGAAGAGTTACAGTTGGAATATACATGGAATGTTCTGGAAGCACAAAAAGTCCATTTCTTAAGAGAGGTCATAGAGGAGTTTACAGAATTAGTGAAGCAAATTAGCTGAGGAGTTATTTATCAGGTGTGAACTTGAAATGTTCAAGTTCAAGAAGGGGCAAAATTACAGAGACTTCAAAGATCTGGGTGTGTATGCAGACTGCATGGGGAGATAGGATAGAATTTATTCTTGGAACGAAATACAATGGGCCACATTCCCATATCTGTGCTTCATAATGTGGGTAAAGGCAAGACCGAAGAGATGGAAGCTTCAGATTCTTGTCCAGCATGATGAGTCTAAGGGCAGGAACTTTCTCTGCCTTCTTCATTGTCCCGTCACCAGTAGAAAAAGAGTAACTGACATATATCAGGCATGTAGTACAGAAGACTGGTCCTAATGAATAAAATTCAATTTTAATTAAGGACAATAATCTAAGGACAAAATGCTACAATGTGTGTAAGAGCAGTTTGCAATATCTGGTGTGTTTCAGTGTTCCAACAGATACACTGAGAGGAACCTGATTTTAGAATAATTCCCATAAATTATATTCACAATACACATCACATAATAAATTTTTCTTTTCTCAAGTGAATCAATAGAAGCCTTTGAAGAATTTATTACACCACACATTACTATGGCCTTATAGAGGGCTTTTAAAGTATGGACTAATGCTTCAATATTTCCATGAATTAGTAAGTTACATTCAGTGCTCTCACTGCACAGATAAATAGCAACATGTTAATGAAGCTTGGAAGTCAAAGTTAACAAAACAAACAAACAAACAAACAAACAAATGATTTTATGTATGGGGTTGCTAATTTTTCTTTTTGGTGGTGGAATCCCAAACAGAAAAACAGTGTGACTGTCTTTATCTTGCATATCTTTTTCCCTGCTTCAATGAGAAAGATTAAAAAAATAATTAAATTTATATCACTTTTTAGGTAATCAAACTTTTAGCAGATATATATGTATTAATCCTCTTGATATGGTAAAATAATAGAGTACTTCAGGTTTATGATGGGACTGAAAAAAATGAAATTTCAGCTGAATCATAAAAATAGGGAAGCTACAGTTTGGGGTTATATGTATTATGTTTCTTATAATCAAATTCTTTGAAAAATAATGCTGACTATATGTTAAATATAATCACATGTATTTAAATATTCTATTACAGAGACCTCATCATTCCTTGATCTGTTTTGTATAGGTAAAAACCTATCTAGTGTCCCAGCATATTTTTACATGTCTTTTATGAGGCAAGGAGTAAGTGTCGAGACACAGGGGTGGCATGAAAGAGGTGCAATGGCCTACAATGGAGAACGGTTTGTTTATTTTAATTAGGTGGTGGGGAGAGTTATTTTATTTTAAATTTAATAAGGAATTAGGAGGTTATTTTGAAATTTATCCTTACCCCACTCCCCAGATCATTAGTCTTTATTTTTCTTTACAAAACCACACAGATTTAAAGCTCATAAGTTATATTTCCTCTCAGATTTATTGTAAAATGCTTTTTTTAAAAAAATTTAAAGAGAAAAGTAAGGTGATATGCGTTTTAAATAAAATAAAAATTTGTCTTTAGGCTAACTTGCAGGTTAGGAATTCAGGAGACTATTAAAAAAAAAAAAAACAACATAGCTGCGGTTTACATGAGCAAACCAATCTGCTTCCTGAGTGGATATGCAACTGTTCAAACTGTAGCTCAGTGTATTAAATAATGTTTGGAAAAGGCCCCCTGGTTATTTGCAAACCATGTTTAGATTTAAACTTAATATTTTGAGCCCAAGAGAAGGGGATCACCATAAACTCGTCTCATCTGTCAAACAGACAATACGCAAGGGGATTTTGGTAGGATAGGATTTGGAACTGGCTGCCAAAGGTGATAAGAACTAAAGCAGATTTGGAGAAATTTAAATACGGCTCAGTTTAACATTTAAAGTCATTAGTGAAGTGCAAACGTCATTGATAGGCTATAAAAATAGAGACAAAGGTTCTGAATACTGTATGTGGTTTGCTGTAGGTGAATTCTGAAAGAAGCTTGTACTACATTTTTATATGTAGTACTACAAATTTGCAAATAGCAATAGCAGTACAAATGGGATTTTGCCCATGTTATGACTTTTAAAAATCCCAATTAAGAGAGCTAATTAAATAAGAGTATCACATCTCAAGCACATTTGCAGTAGTGACTCGAGTCATTGGCATAAGAGAATATATACGGTAACTAAAAATGATATTAAAACTGAGGTAAGAAATTTTAATCAAAATCAAACAAATACTGATTAAATACATAATCAGATGCCAGCATGATGTAATAAATCATGATACTTTTTAATATAAATATATGCTGCTGTCACACAAACCCAAAGCAAGGGCGTCAATGTGTGCTCATTGTGAATTATTTGAATCACAGAATCTTGGAGTTAAGAATTGTCCCCAGGGATCACCTAAGCTAGTATCCTGGCTGTCTTAAGATAGAGATTGTTACCAATTCTTCTCTTATAGTTCTCTTGGGATTAAGACTCAAAAAATCAGCATATTAATTGCTTTATCCTTCTTATGGCTACAAATAACTCATTGTTTCCAAATCACATTTATCTTAAATTTGTTAACTAGTTTAAAAAAAATGAATATGCACTGGGTGTCTGGGTGGTTCAGTCAGTTAAGTGTCTGCCTTGGGCTCAGGTCATGATCTCAGTGTCTTAGGATCAAGTCCCACAATGGGCTCTCTGTTCAGCACGGAATTGGCTTCTCCCTCTCATTCCCCTCCACCTTCCTTCTCCCTCTCACTCCCTCGGAAATAAATAAAATCTTTAAAAAAATGAATATGCATTTTCAATGATAAGTGTCTCTATGGAGGTATTTCAATCACCAGGAAAATAAATATAACTCTAGTAAAGAAAATACAGAAAAGTAAAAAAAAAAAAAAAAAATTTCCATCAGTCTGAAATTCTAGCATCAAATAGCTCTCTTAATTTGCACATGCTGGGCTTTGGTAATGTTAATAAAAATTTCACATATGGCAAAAAGGAATAGAAAAATAATGTAGCCTAATAATAATAGCTAATATTTATAAAAACAATATTCCAGACACTGTTTTAAGCTCCTTAGATAAACTCATTTCACCTTTAGAAACCTCTAGGAGAAAGACACTCTGCTTCCTATTGGTGAAGATGTTGTGGTCCAGAGATTGAAATTGTTCAAATCACCACTTGAGCAAGCAGTAGAGCCAACACTCTAGTCCAGTGTCTGAGTCCAGAGCTCCTGCTTTGACCACCTAATCTACTTCTAACATACCATCCTCGAGGGGTCTGGGAAGAAATCAATTGGGTTATCTCGATTAAGTCCATAAGGAAAAGCCTCCTGTATAATAAATGTTCCAAGAATATTAATTTATAAGATGATGTTTGGAGCTTGTGATTCCTTATGCATTCCATTTTTAGATAGTGTGACTTAGGAACAGAGATCTCAGGAGTATATATTTGGCAACATGTTTGGCCACATTTGGCAATAAATTTTGGTTCAAATTTTTTTTCTTCTATCACTGTAAGACTCTCATATTAATAAGTCAACAGCATTTATGGAGCATCTATATTATGTGCAAAGTATTCCCACTGCAAATGCTTTGCCTTAAAGAAACATATTTGACTTTATAAGTCAGAATATTCTACTTGCATAAAAGATTGAGTACTTTAAAATCAACATAAAACAATTGCAAATTAATTTAGTGCCAACTGCATATATGTAATAATTCACATTTGTATTGCTTGCTTGACAGCACATACATAGAACTCACATCTGCATGATGCTTTATAGTCCCCAAAATACTCACGTTCATAATCTCATTTGATCCCTAACCAACTTTAGCTACTTAAATCTCTGTTGAATTGCAGACACATATTTTCAACTGCTTCTAGATAACTCTACTTGAAACCTTCACAAGCTACTACCTCTCAATCTTTCCCAAATCAGGCAGCTTACTTACCTATTGACACTCAGCCCTTTTTCCTTTACTTTCTGTCCCTGAACTGCAAAATGATGGGTTGACAGTACTTCACTATTACCTTATAAAGTTTACATTTGTATTCCATTTTGTTTGGAAGACCAGTAATATCTTTGTTACGCCCCTGTGTTCTCACACCTAGTCAAGTGCCTTGCTCATTGAAGATACTCGAAAAATATTGGTAGAATAAATACATCCTAATTTTATAGAAGAAACTGTCTGAGGGAAATTAACTAGTGTGTTGAAACAAAGTGATTTAAAACTGAACAGAGAAAGTATGGAAAAGAGCAGAGTATGAGTTTTACCCTGAAAATGCCTCTGAAACACAAGCCAACATGGGACAGATTCTCCATCTCTGCCACACCTTCTCCTCTGTTTTGCCAAGAATGCCTGCCCATAAGCAGCTCAGGGTCCTTACAGAGAAATGAAAAGTATAGCTACTTTTTAATACTTCAGGATTGCTCTTCTAAATGGAAACAGAAATAGTCAACTAACCCAATCTTCAAGTATTTACCCACCTTTCTACTTAAAAATATGATATTGGATTATAGATTATAAGCACCACAGAAGATACACCTCCGTAAGTTTTGAGGAAAACACTGAGATTTACTTTGGCGTTGACCCTGCAAAACTTTATTATAGAGAAATGTCAAATTCTTGTTTTGCTAAAGGCAGATCAGGGTTTTTTTTCCTGAAACTCTTTGCTGAGCTTTAGTCCCAAATGGGAATATGAATTACATTTGTTTTTATAACTAGGTTTAATCCCTCACTAGAGGTGCACAAGTGTGTGTGTATGTGTGTGTGTATGCGTTTCCCCCACAAGCAGGGGATCTATTATTACCTCCCCGAATGAGACAGATTTCATCCTGCCCTGGGTTTCATACACAACAGAAGTGCTGACATAAAACTTCCCTTAGCTCTATTCACACTTTGATGAGAGAAGATGTATTTCTAGGTAATAAAATTTTTCTTAACGAAGAGCAAACCTGATGTCCCGTTTCAATGAACTGAGTTTCTGGATGCTTTAGAAGACCCCCAAAGCTCACAAAATCTTTGCACCTTTTGACTTCATGTCCATAATCTGCGACTTGGCCTTTTTCAGCTCTGCGATCAGGTGATATACACTGACCTTTGGGATTAAAAAACAAAAATTACCTTAAATCCCATCCCATATGCATGGGGACTTTGTGCCATTCCTAATATCTCTGAGCATTCTGGTGGAGAAGTTTAACTCCTGTTTTTCCAGGTGTATTCTTGCTCTGAGTTTATCTGCTGAAATACTGTAGTTATATGTCAAACGGTCCTTAAAGAATATTCTATGCTTTTTATTTTTCCTCATTCTTTGGCCTGAACTAGAATATGGTCGTTTAATTTCTTCCCTCAATATTATTTGTACAAGAAATGTATGTATCTCACATACAAAAGCTTGAGGTGATAGAATTTACAGCATAGTACTAAATTGCATTAAAGTATATATGAGCATTAGATATTCTCTTTTTCCTAGTAAGCTTCTGGACATTACTGCCTTTCTGCTTCTCAGAATCTGTGATGGTTAATTTTATGTGTCAACATGGCTGGTGCTATTTTTTGATCAAACAGTAGTCCAGCTGTAGCTGTGATGGTATATTATAAATATGGTTAATATTTAAAATCTGTTGATTTGGGGACATGTGGGTGGCTCAGTCACTTATACGTCTGCCTTTGGCTCAGGTCATGATCCCGGAATCCTGGGATCGAGCCCCATGTTGGGTTCAGCCGGAAGTCCGTTTCTCTCTCTTCTGTCCCTCCACTCCACTTGTGCTTTCTCTCTCTCAAATAAATAAATAAAATCTTAAAAAAAAAAATTTGTTGATTTTAAGGCTATTACCCTTGAAGGAAGAGTGGCCCTCATTCAATCAGTTAAAAGCCCTACCAATGAAAGTCAGGTTTCCTGGAGAAGGAATTCTGCCTAAAGACAATACCACAAAAATCCTGTCTTATTTATTTATTTTATTATTTTTTTTAGCTTGCTTGGCCCACCCTATAGGTTCTAGGCTGAAGACTGCAAATTGAACTCTGACTTTCTAAGTCTAATGGATGTTGGACTTGCCAGCCTTACAATCACGTGAGCTAATTCTGTAAAGTAAGTTTCTCTCTCCATATGTATAGATATTTTTTTTTTCTGGTTCCCTATCAAACTGCCCAATGCATCCTCCCTTCCACAACTCTTTTGCTACACCTAACTTAGTTTTCCTTACTTTTCAGTGTCCTATAAAATGTTTATCTAATTCCTACTCTGCTCTTTGCCTACTTCTGCATATCAGAAAGGTCATTATTGTTTTCTGCTTGCCAGTGAGCCATTACCTGCAGGACTCAAACATAAAATAACTTGAAGAGCATGTGGTAATTCCTTTCTCTTCTTTGTGCCTTCCCAGTTCAGGAACTCTCTATGGGGAGCTCTGTGGAGCTTGTTCATCTATGGCTTGAATGATGCTCCCTCCCTCAAAAGGTGAATGTATTGACAGTCAATTTTTTTTAAAGATTTTTATTTATTTAATTGAGAGAGAGTGAGCGTGGGGGAGATCATAGAGGGAGAGGGAGAAGCAGATTCACTGTTGAGCAGGGAGCCCCATGTGGCGCTTGATTCCAGGACCCTGAGATCATGACCTGAGCCAAAGGCAGATGCTTCACCAATTGAGCCATCCAGGTGCCCCTTGACAGTCAATTTTGAATTTAAATAATATTTTTACTTCTATTACATATAAGACATACAGCTTCCTATAAACATTTTTATAAAGCAACTAAGCCCCCAGTATTTTGTGCTGCCCTAGTCCTAATTCCTGATTTGTCACTTCTTCAAAACAAAATTGTTATAATTAAAAAAAAAAATCCTATATATTGAAAAAAGCATAGGTTTTGGAATTAGGTAGAGAGGGCTGAAAATGTAAATCTCTCATGTAAAATCTTGGTAAAATTCCTTAACCTCTGTATATTTTTTTCTTGCATTTGCCAAATGGGGATAATAATGCTTCGTTTGCCAAATGAGAATAATAATGGTGGGTTTATAGAATTTGCTGGAGCATTAGGTAAATAACATAAAGTACCTTGCCTGTTTTCTATCACTAAGTAACTACTTACCAGATTTCTGTTTTTTTAAGAAAAGATTGCAATATGGGGTGTGAATTCTAGAAAAGGATTTTTCTTTCCTGGGTACAATTTGTTTTAATTATGAAAATTTCCTGCATCAGCAGAGTAAACAGAAAAAGGATAATGAAACCCTATATCTCGCACACATCTTCAGCAGTTATCAGCATTCTGTCTTTTCTTATTTCTACCTCTCTGCACTTGATCTCCACCCTCCGCATGATGGTGGTGATGGTGATGGTGGTGATGGTGGTGATGGTGATGACAGAGGGTGGTGATGATCTGAGTCAAATTTATATCCATCAGAGTGCACAAAGCTCAGCTGTGCAATTTTGAGACATGAACAAACCCATATAATCCATACCCCTGCTTTGATATAGAACATTTCTCAGAGTTCTTTCTTGTCTCTTACTAACCAGCTTCTATTCTTTACTCCTTACATATCCAACCTCCTAACTACTATTCTCTCTCTCACATTCTTTTTTTTTTCAAACTTGGACTCCTTTGCCTGTTTTAGAATTTCATATATAAGCATTCATGTACAAGTTGCTTTTTAACCATTTTGACCACTCATATCTCTTCCTTTGTAGAGGGTCTTCTCAATATTTTTACCCATTTTTTTAAAATAGTGTTATTGGTCTTTTGAAATTGAGTTTTAAGAGTTATTTACATAATTTCAATCTAAGCCCTTTATTAGGTATATGTATTATGGATATTTTATCCCTGTACCTTGCCTATTTATACTGATTTCTTTGAGTAGAATATTTTAATTTTTATGGAATCTGTTTTCTCTAATTTTTCTGAGGTAAGAACATTTAATATGAGATCTACCCTCTTAAAAAAATTTAAGTATACAATGTGGTATGACTAACTGTAGGCCTTATGGTGTATAGCAGATCTCTATAATTTATTCACCTTGCATAAGTAAAACTTTATATCCATTGACTAGCCATTTCCCATTTCTCCTTTCCCTCAGACCCTGTGAAGCACCATTCTACTCTCTCCTTCTGTGGGTTTAATTATTTTAAATACCTGTATAAGTGAATTCCTTCAGTATTTGTCCTTTTGTGACTTACTGAATTAGTATAATGTCCTCAAAGTTCCATCCATGTTGTTGCCTATTATAGGATTTCATTCTCTCTTTAAAAGTGAATAGTATTTATATTTATTTTTAATATATAAATATAAATATATTTATATTTATATTTATTTATATACTGCATTAACTTTCTTCATCCTTTGATGGACATTTAGATTTGTTGCACATTTTCACTATTGTGGATAGTATTATAATGAACATGGGAGTGCTAATACCTCTTTGAGATCCAGATTTCAGTTGTTGGATAAACACGGAAGTGTGATTGCTGGATCATATGATAGTTCTATTTTGAATTTTTTTGAACAACCTTGTAATCATTTTCCGTAGTGTCTGTGCCATTTCTCATTCCCACCAGCAATGTAGAATTCCAGTGTCTGTACATCCTTACCAACACCTGTCTGTCTGTCTTCTTCTTTTTTTTTTTAATAACTACCATTCCTAACAGATGTGAGATGATGCCTCATCTTGGTTTTGATTTGTATTTCCCTGATGATTAGTGAGCTTGAACATCTTTTCATATATCTGTTGGCCACTTCTATGTTTTCTTTACAGAAATCTATGAGTCCTTAGCCAATTTTTAATATCATTGTTAGGTTGTTTGTTTGATTTTTGCTATTGAGTATTGAATTGTAGGGAGTTCTTAGATATTTTGGAATTTAACCCTTTACCAGATACCAGGGTTTTTCACTCAAGTCTTCACTGGACCTATAGAAGGGGTTTCAGTGTGTGTTTTGTGCTAATTCAAACCATCATCTTTTATTGGACTTCAGCCTTCTAGGATATGTCAAGGCCTTTTAGTGCATCAGGACAGGTGAGACAGAAGCTAGTCAGTCCCTCAAGCAGTCCTCAGATGAGTCAGAATATTTGGCCTGTGTTGTCCATATTTCTCTCCCAAGAGAGAAGGTGAAGTGGGTGTTTTGTTTCGTTTTGTTTGTTTTTGTTTTTTTTTTCCCCAATTGTGTAGTACATGGTTTGGGATTATAACTAGAGGGTGTCTGAATTTACCAACCAATTTTTGTGTGGCTGGTTCTGCACTTGCTGAGGGCACAAAAGATTCTCAGCTTGTTCCTGGATTTCTCACAGAGGAAATTGGTTTGTGTCTTGTGAATCAGTGTGTCCAGGGGGAGGAAGAAAGTCCAGGTGTTAAAATTATACCATTTTGCTGACATCACCCTATCCAACTCTTTCTCTTCATGGTCATTGCTTTTTGTGTCCTAAGACACCTTTGCCTACCCTCAGATTGTGAAGAAATTCTATGCTTTTCTCTAAAATCTGTTTAGCTTAAGACTTTACACTTAAATTTTTGATATATCTCACATATATTTTTGAATGTTGTGTCAATGTAGGTAATAGATGTTTGTTTTTTCTTCTTATAGGTGTCCAATTGTAGTAGCTTTGTTTGTTGAAAGAGTTTCTTCTCTAAATTATTCACCACATTGGAAATAAAGAGAGTATATGGCAGATAGCTTTTGATTGATTTTTGTCTATCCTACCCCACACTGTCTTAATTATTGTATTGGGGGTAGGTTATTAAATTAGTATATTAGTTTTCTGTTGCTGCATAGCAAATTATCACACACTTAGCCATTTAAAACAACAGCTGTGATTCTGTCATAGGTTAGATGATTAGAAGTGCAGGTCCTACATGGATGGGTTCTCTACTCAGGTTCCCACATGCTGAAATCAAAGGATCTTTTGGCTATATTCTCATCTAGACCCTGGATCCGCTTCTAAGTTTATTGAGTTTGTTGGCAGATTTCAGTTGCTCATTGTTGTAGGATGGAGGATTCACTTTCTTATTTGCTGTCAGGGACCAATCTCTATTCCTAGATGCTACCCACATTCCTTGCCATATGGCCCTTCCATCCTCAAAGCCAACAATGGAAATTTCCCTTTATTTGAATTTCTCTTATGCTTCAAATATCTTATTTCTTCTGACTCTGACCTCTACACTTAGATTTATAGAATTCATGTCTGTAGGTCAGAACCATTCAGATAATCTCCCTTTCCTTAAAGTCAACTGTACCATATAATATATTTTACTAGAATAAAATCCATCATATTTACAATCCCAGGATGTATACAGCAGGGGGAGGCAATCTTGGGGACCATTTTAGACTTCTGCCCTAACATAGGTATTGGAAGTCCTTCCTGAATATTGGTCTGTTTTTTCTTCATTCATTGTTTATAATTTTCCTTTGAGATTGTGACATGTTTATTGCAGCTGCCTTATAATCTTTGTCAGTTGCAATATGCAGGACCTCTTGGGAGATGTTCTATTCACTCTTTGTAAAGGATGTGGATATTATTCTTTTTTTCTTTCTTTTTTTGGAAGGCATATCTAATGAGTTTTAATGCATTCTAGACATCATGAATGAATCATTGTAGAGCTTCTAGATTCTGTTACATTCCTTTGAAGAATGACTTATCTACCATGTTAACTTGGCTAGACACAAACTCTATAATTTTTCTTTCCTGACTATGAAGCAGCTTAAATTGATGCTAATTGACTGTAGCTTTCAATGTTGCTTTTTTTTTTTCCCCATGACCCTGAGGTCTTTATTATGAATAAATAGTTTTAGTGACCTGGCTAAGATCTGTGTAGATTTTATATGCAGATGTTGGCGCTTTTCGCTTCTTAGGTTAACTCCTACCTTTCTGGCTTTTCTGCCTTCGCAACCTCTCTTTATGACTTCTTGTTATTAAGGTTGCAACATTCCACCTTTGGAGTCAAGATTGAGTTGCCCTAAACAAACAAAGAGCTGCAAACTCTCACATCTTCCAGTTGCCTATTGTCTTTCAATAGTAGAATCCTTTCCAGGTTCTGAATGTATTTAGTTAGTCGCTGGTGCCATCTGATAAGTGTCTTTTATTTTGTTCAGATTTTATAAAACGTAATGACGGTCACTCTGACTAACACACTTAAACTTCCTGCTTCCTGTTATGTTTAAATTAAGTGCTTTTGAAAGCTGTTTCACAAAATGACCTAAAAAGGCAAATATTTTATTGCCATTTTATACATAAAATTAAGGTTTAGAAATATACAGTAGGTTACTTTAATGTTGCTAAACTGGGTAATTCAAAGAGTACAATATTCTGAAAAACTTGGTTTCAGGATGTAAAGCTGGAAAAAGAGGGTGACTTGCTCAGAACACGGCTGTCACATAACTCAAGTACAATTGCCTGCAGTCCCTTAGTGCCTCTGCTTTTTCAGATAAGTGGCCAAGCCTGCAAAAATGTGCTTTCGTTTCATTCAGGCAGAAGTGAGATCTTTTTCTGGTTAAAACATTCACAAAGTCTGTTAGGGAAGAAAATTATATGCACGTACTCCTAGGTAATGGGATACGTATTCCCAGGATCTGAATGGAAGCTGAGGATCCCAAGAATCTGGGGCTGCCACTAGGGAGAATGTGTCAGGGAAACAATCACTGTGTCAAATTTGAGTATCACATGCATGGTACCCAGAATATGGTATAGTAGGCTCTGGGAATGAAGAAATAGATTACACACATTCCCAAGGTATGTGTGATTTAATGAGGATAGGCTGACACATAAATGGATGGACACTCTATGGTGTGATAAATGCTATATGGGAGTGTGAACTAGGTGCTATTTGAGAACAGAAGGATGGACAGCTAACTTAGCATATGTGGCCAATAAAGAATTTGCAGTAATATCTGTACAGTGTCTTGAAGGAAGTATGAGATATTTTGTGTGATAAAATAGGAAATGCAACATTTTAAATTGTGGAAGGGTCCTGTGGGAAGATTTAGAGGTATAAAACCTCTGGAGAATGGAAAGAATTTCTGGATAGTAGAAGATAATGCAGGAAGAGGGTAGTGATAAGAGATAAAGAAGTAGAGAACTTAGAGGGCTTGTCATGCCAAACTAAGGAGTTTGAACTTTTCTTAAGAATCGAGTGGATTGGGGCGCCTGGGTGGCTCAGTGGGTTAAAGCCTCTGCCTTCGGCTCAGATCATGATCTCAGGGTCCTGGGATCGAGCCCCACATCGGGCTCTCTGCTCAGCAGGGAGCCTGCTTCCTCCTCTCTCTCTGCCTGCTTCTATGCCTACTTGTGATCTTTGTCTGTCAAATAAATAAAATATTAAAAAAAAAAGAATCGAGTGGATTTATCAAAGTGACTTGATTGGATTTGACTTTTATAAAGATCACTCTACTGACTGAGTAGGTAATAGATTAGAGGGAAAAAAGATTGCAGAGAAGGAGACTGGTTTATAGATGCTTTCAGTAACTTAGGCAAGCAGTGTTGGGAACTGGTCTCAGTAAGTTGGGTTGGGACCAGATAGGAGATGGATTGTGGAGAGATGGCATACAAATCATAGGCGTGTGGAAGCTTAGGGATAAATAGAAGGCAAAGTATTCAAACAAGGCAGAGGGATGAATGAAATTAACTATATTGCTCAACTTAAGCTTTGCATTTAAATGATCTTTTACATGAAAAATCGAATCTCTTTAGTTTTCTTCATCTCTAGCTACTATACTCTGACAATACCTGACCTCTTATTTGTGTTCTTAGTGTCTAAATAGGGTGATCTGAGAATTCTGTTTATGCATACACATGTGTGCTTATATGTGCACACACATATACACGTCTATGTAAAATATTGTGGTAAGTGTGATAGATTCAGAGGTGGGAGTTACTAAAATTTGTTTTCAGTATAGCGTGCAGTTATTACAGCAAATACTTTTGAGAAACACAAAGCAAACACAAAATTAAATCAATTGAAAACCAAGGAAACAAACCCAAAGAAGAATTAGCACACACTGTTTTGCTGATCCTTTGTAGAGCAGACTCAATGAAGTGAGTAAAGAAATGGAAGTATGGAAAGGCAAATCCTAGTCCAAGATTTGCTGAAGCTAAGCTGTGTAATACTAAGCAGGTGATATTAATTTATAGGGCACATTTCCTCTACCCATGAAGTAATGATGTTAGACTAGATAGTTTTTTTAAGGCTAACTCCTGTTTTTAAAATTCCTGAAAGGGTTTCCTGAATAAATGGATTTACTGGTGCCACCATCACCCTAAATACCAGAAGAGGGGCAAAGATTTCTGGCATTAACATTTACAAAAGTCATCATTACATGCCATTATATGAAAAACATTATATATGATTATATAAAAAATGAACATAACTTAGATGAAGAAGGATTTTCAGAGTTAAACCTGAATTGCAGAACAACTGTTTAGTACACATTGATCTGTCCATCCATTCTTTAGCATTCATTGAGAACTATTTTATAAGGTAATTCGAAGCATTCAATTTTAAGTTTAAAAATTCTTGCATTCTTGACTTTAAACAATAACAGACACAAGCACACAAAGCCTACATAAATTAGAAACATATGTCAAGTGACAACAAAATTCAGATAAAAAATGTACTCATTAAATGGTATAAATAGTAATACCATATATGACCTCTTACATAATTTTATGAAGGGAAAATCAATAATATGTTATCAAATATAGAGTACTATATTTAGGTAATTTTATTAGTCTTCAAATTCTGAAATCTTAGTCCTACATCCATGTACATAGGCATAGGATTAAATTAGATGCAAACATATGTGCTATCCCCATAACGTATAGAAACTATTTACCATAATTCACATTAAAACAGGAAAAAAATAGACATTTACAGAAAAGCTAAAAAAAAAAAGTCAAGCTATATAACGTGTTGATGGCAGTGGAGTTTCAATTAAGAAAGTAGAAATTTGGATCCTAGTTCAAGGCCTTATTAGTTTAGATAACCTTTGACAAATCACTTCATCTCTGAGGCCTTATTTCTGCCTGTAAAATGAGGAAAATGATATCTATATTTAAAATTTATTGTAAAGATTTAATTCTATAACTTACAAAAAATGTTGCATTGTAGAACTCTTTATTGCAATTAAAAAGAAACCCACTCAAATTGGCTTAAAACTTAAATTTATAATTTCAAAAAACTAGAAAGTAGAATAAGGGTAACTAGTTCTGGTAGACTTAGTTCAATTTATGCACTCTAGAATCTATATTTGATCTCATGTTTTATTTGTTTGTTTTCATTTGTCCTCTTTTGTCTTCATTCTCTGTCAGTCTCTTTCCATGAGGGGGCAGAAGATGATATCCATGATCAGCCCTGGACTTAATTTTTATAGCTCACAATCCTAATAAAAATAAGTTTCTATTTTCCCCCAATAATTCCAGCAGATTCTTGAAGCTAACTTGATTGTTTGACAAGGGTTAAGTACCAATTACTGACTCCTGTGATTGGTTGCCCAGATAGATTCATGTGTCAAGAATGAATGGGAGTGGTCTTTTGGTAATAATACTTTGTAGACTTCCTTCCTATTACAGGGAATATAATTAATCAATGTCTTCAGTTGCTATGTTTTGAAACCCATCGCTGAATTTGTACAAAGGCTATACCTCCCGTAGGCTGCTCCTAGTCAGTGAGTGAATGTGGTGGGGATACCGAGGCAAATCCGTGCCTTTTGTATAGACTCTGCCATTATATAACTGACTATGACACTAGTCCACTATGAGTAGTCCTCTATGTGGTTTCCCTCTTCAGTCTGTATTCAGACGTGCACAGCAGTCCAATGACTCATTCATTCGCTCCTTACTCTTATTATTTGCTTTCACATAGGCATTTCCCCTAATACAATCTTACACATTTAATTCTGTTTTGGCATCTGTTTCTCAGAGTTGCCAGAATTACAGAGGTGGTTACAGAATGGAAAAGAGTGGGGTTCCATTTCATGCTTAGGTAGTATATATTCTGGGAAGACAAATCAATACATAGTATTGCCTATAGGGGTATTCTAATCTATATACTAGTCAATGATAAAGATTTTCATTTTTGAGTTTTACTTTTTGCATTTACATAAGAGTAACCCAATTGAAAGTTCTGATCAGAAGTATGTGGAATCAAAGCTTTTAAGTACTTAATTTCATACACACACACATATACAGATATATGTGCGTATATGTGTGTGTGTATATATATATATATATATAGAGAGAGAGAGAGAGAGAGACCAAATTAGTAGTAGAATTCAGTAGAATGATTTTAATTAGCCTATATGTATATATATATGTATCTGTATATGTGTGTGTATGTGTGTATGTGTGTATATATATAGAGAGAGAGAGAGAGAGAGACTGAATTAGTAGTAGAATTCAATAGAATGATTTTAACTAGCATATATGAATACCTTTGGTCTGTTGTTGAATAAGAACTGTCATCATTCCATCTCTGAATTCATCTAATATTATTGTAAATATCTTCGGTGATCATTAAGTAGGGTCATTCTCAAGCCAGCAAGTACCTACGAGCTACCTGAGAATTTTCCATAATGCAGATCATATCTAGACTTACCAAGTCAGATTTCTCAGAGATGGTACACCTCCAGGCAAGTGGGGCAGCTCTGTTGTGCCCCTGGAACTGCTGTCAACACACCCAGGCCCACCCAGCACATGCTGCTGAGCTGAGGGTTCCAGTCTGTAGGACACGGTGACCCCATGCGGATGCCTGGCCCTGCTGCCCCTGTCCTGGCCCAGCTTGCCTAGATGCGGATTTCTTCAATAAATGTATGTACAGTGCTTTAAACATATTTTCCTTATGACTTTCTTAATAGCATTTTCTTTTCACTGGCTTTATTATAAGAATACAATTTTATATATATATATATATATTTTAAGAATACAGTGTGTGTATATATATATATATATATATATATATATATATATATAATTATATATATAGCAACAGGATGCTATTAGTGGTTAAGATTTGGGGGAGTCAAAAGACACACATAGGGGACAGCCTCCCAAACCTCAAGTTGTTCCAGGGTCGACTATATATCTCAAAGGGGCAAAGGAACATTTAAAACTGTGAATATCCTAAACGACCTTTTTTAAGAGGAAGTTCAGGGCCTTATTGTCAGGTTTTGGCTGGAGAAACAAATTCCTCTAGCACTGTGAAGTGGGTCGCAGATGTTTTACAAGAGGCTGGCTTTACCCTAGGGACAAAGCCTTGAGCTCACAAAAACTATGCTCCTGTTTGAACAAGTCCCTGATGGTGGGGTAGTGATGGACAAGATCATTGGCTCTGAGAGTTGTAGTTCTTCTAAGACCCGCATGAGGCCTTTTGAAAAGAGGGCTTAGAGGAGCCTGACTGGATTTTGGTGAAGGACAGAGTCTTTGTCACTTGTATTGGCTTGGGGGATCCATAATTGAAACAACTGAAGGTAGAAGCCTCAGTAACAAAAAGTTGAATTCAGTGCTCAAGTTTCCAGAATTACACCTGACAGTTAAGACATGATTAGCCTGTTAAATAGTATTAAGCCTCTCAAAAAGTTAATTAAGAAAATATTTGCTCTGTATGTGAGGCAAAATTTATTTTCAAAGCTCTGCTTCCTCTACAGTTAGTAACATAATGAGAGATGGTTAAAATTAAAGTGTTAGGTAAGTAGTAAGTCCCTTTAGCAAATAAATAATTCTTATATGAGTTATTGATATTTAATATTTCTATAAATTATGTAGAAATTGCTTTATGGGGGAAAGACACTTAATATAATATGCCAAACTAGAATACTTCTGAAATGCCTAAAAATAAGGGCAAAGCAAATCTCTACAGAATTGGTATCTCTAACCATAGAAAGGAAGATGCTTATGAATCTATTATGTGTCCTCAAATTTGTTGAGGAAAATATCAAAATATTTTTAGATTTTTATTGAATTGATAAATAAGATATTTGTAATGCTCCCTGTTGTCATAAAAGGCAAATGTCACATGAAAAAATGTAAACACAGGTAAAGATTTATAATCAAATATGATGCATACAGTTATTTACAAAGATTTAATGTATTCCTCTTTAAAACAAAATTCCAATCATTTCACTGGAACTCTTGATCCACTTCCATCCTACTTGTTAAAAGTTGTGCATCTCATTATTCCATCTTTTATCAACTTTCTATGATTTAGGGTCTTCTTTTACATGGAATTCAAGTATATTTTTGTACTTTTGGGCTATGTTAGAGCTGTTGGGAAATTCTAGCAAGTCTTTTTCCTTTCATGATCTTTTCACTTCTTCCTTAAACTTGGCCAATACAAACATTTAAGATAGTTTAGTCTATTTCTTATGATTATTTTTGCCTTATGATGATTCATTGGCTATTAAGAACAATTAGTTTTTTCCCTTCTTTGAGTCTATGTGCTCAGTGGATACAATAGAGCTGCTCTGCCCCTTTGCAAAATACCCAGTTCAGGAAAATATAAGGTACTATAAATTCTAATCTATCCCTCTAGCAATTTTCTTTAAATTTTTTGATAATTCCATCTATACATAGATTGTCCTTTTTTCTTCTGTGTTTATGAGTAGTATAATTTCTGTGCTTCAAAAATATTCTCGATTCCTGAAGAAGCTTGAAGTTTTCCACATATCTCTTGTTTTCTTTCATTTCCTGTCATTCCTATTACCCCAATTACAGTGATTCTTTATTTTAGGACTTCATCCTACTTATTTGCATCATTACAATATACAACCCATATTACTCCATTTTTCAGAATTGTTCCCCTTAGTAAAATCTTAACCATGTCTCTCACCTCTTCTAAATCCTTTAGTAACTTTGTGGGCAATATAGGTTAGGTTACCCCAACCCTCAGTCTGATCTTGCTTGCCTCCTCCATAAAGACTGTATGAGTTTAGTACACACGGTAGAACCATAGTGGGTGAATGTTGGTAATGATTTGCTTTCCTCACAAAAGGGCAATGAGATGACATAAAAGGAAGAGGCCTGGCAGTGCTACCATTTTCCCCTCTTCTTGCTTCTTTTTCTGTTGAGCAGATATGCGGAGGCTCCCCAGACCTCATATGGTCATGAGGAAAACCAAGAGAAGGCAGGGGTATGGTCTCTGATACGGGTAAATTGTTGAGCCAGTGCCAGGAACCATACTACCTCTGGAATTTGTTAGGTAGAAATAATAAGCTCCTATTTGTTGCTCTTTGGCGTTTGAATGATCCTTCCAGTTTTAATCGGTAACGTTCTCTACTACAGCTTTATTTTTTAATGGTCAGAATCTTTTAGGGATATTTCTAGTATATAGTTTCCACCATCTTGAACTACATCATCCATGCTAGGATCCTTGCATCTCTCCAGGTGCTTGAACAGACCTGTGCCTTTGAAAATTCTTTTGGCAAATGTGCTTTTTTTCAGTAGATTGTCCCCCACCCCCAAGTTTTTTGTTTTTGTTGTTGTTGTTGTTGTTTCAGGTACCACTTATTCACTTTCAAGCTTTGGTCATCCATTGTCATCTCTTTCGTTCTTTGAGAGCTAGTCATACACAGAAGCTTTAGGTGAGAGTACTTTCATGAGATACACTGAAAGGAAATGAGGGCAGCAAGTTGGGTGGAAAGAGAAGCTGTCCCTCAAAACAGGTGCAGCTAAGCCACCCCTCAAAACAGGTGCAGCTAAGCCCTCAGGCAATCCCATGAGCACTTATGAATCTGAGATGACCCTTCAGAGTTTCCCAGATGGAAACCAGGAGGTCACACTTTTGATGCCACATAACTTTTGGTTAAATAGTTCCATGCATCTGAGGGCAATTCTCTGTAATTGGGCCAGGTAGGAGTGATTCTTCAGCTACCACATATCCTAGCAGCTAGGAATTAGGTGGGGTGGAATTAAAGTCATCTAGGTAGAGTAGCAAGTTTACCCACCACCCTGTTTTTCTTGCTCACATTGGTGACGATGTGCTGGTCAGTGCAGAACTCACTTACTGGTTTCTCCTCACTCTTTGAAGGTTCCTTGAAGTAAGAGGTCATTTCTAATTCTCAAGACACTTTCTGATTTCAAAACAAAGCCAGGGGTGTGGAAAGCATGTCAACTGAATGAAAATATCATCTTATAAAAGTACATAGGATTACTATTTTGTGGAAGAAATTTTAATGTTTTAAAAATGAAAGAAGAATAAATAACAATGATGAATAAAGATGAACTATTTCTCAGTATTATCTTCAAATGTGAAATAAATATCATTTTCATAAAAATAATCGAAGGTACGACAGATGCCTTTCATGAATACATCATCAATATGGTTAAAAGAGATTATTAATAGTAATCTTTATTATGTAGTAACTATGATTTTAGGGAAGAAATTTCATCATACATCTAAGATGATAACTACCCTAAACCAAATGAAATTGTAGTATTAAAGCTCTACAGTTTCCCTTTTCTATTTGGAAAATACAGTTTTAAAAGGAAATAGGCTGTTAATCAGAAAAGTTGTGATATATTTGTGGAGTTTATTTGTTTTTATTTAATTGACATATTCATTTCCTTTATCTACAAATAATAACTTATCCAAGAATGAATTTAACAAATAAAAGTTTATCTCTATCCCGCAAGAAGTCACATGAGTCACAGAAGGAGTACAGAGAAGCTCAACAGTAGTATGACACTTCTGAGTGCTTTCTATCCTGTGCCGTGCCAATGTTAATAATTATCTTTTTTTGCCTCATGCTGCTCCCACATGTTCACATTCAAGGTTGGGAGATAGGAGGATACTGAGATGTTTTTTGGTCTTTTATGAGAAAAGTGAAGTCTGTCCCACAGCTCCCTAACATTCATTAACCATCACTTTTACCTGGTTTCTGTTTACATCTCACTGGCTGCCTCTAGCTTTAAGGGAAACTGACAAGTTGAGTGGTATTTTTTTCCCCCAGCATTTGCATAGAGACATAAATAACAGTGAAAGAGGGAGTTGGTGATGGGCATTGGTCTACTCAATAAACAGGATCTACAGTACTTGGAAAACTGCTGTTTGCAAAACTCAGTTGATGAGTTTTTCTTAGGACAGTGGAGGGAAGAGGTGGGGTTAGAAAATAAGACTTAAAGTGCCTAAAAAGCTGGAATATTTTGTGTTCTTCTTTACAGTGCCACTGTCTACTACTGTGCCTTGAATTTAAGAGACACTTAATAAATGCTAGATGAATTAATTACCAGTGATCATATCGTCCTTGTAAATGTTGATTATAGATGTTACAGGCACATATGTTCCTGATAACTTTTATATTGTCATATTTTATATGACAGCCTAGATGCAAGTATAAAATCACTTCAATTGTAAGGTTATTGAGATTCAATTTAATGCTCCAAAAGAGAAACTCAGCAGCACATATTTAAGAAAGTCGATATTTAGAAATTAAAAAAAAAAAAAAAGAATGAAATAAATGTTGAAGACTAGTAATCTGCTTTACGAATGTCATAGTATTTGTTAAAATTCCACATAAGTATTTCAGTAGTGGAGTGACAGTTCACCAAATGAATTAAAACACCATATAATTATCCTTAAGTAATGCAAACTAAGATTTCATATGACTAGTGATAGTGGCATATAATGATAGTGTCATCTCTCCATTTAGGGTACAACATGCCATCAGAGAAATGAGATGAATCCTAAATGGGTGGGTAATGCTCCATATTACAAATTGAACAGATTATGATATCAGGCTGATACCCAATCCATCCGTTAGCTGCGGAGGACAGAGGACATATTGTTAGGGTGATCAGGCCAGGTGGTACTTCATTCGATATCACAGCTGTGCTAAACTTCCACTCAGAAACCTAAAACCATGTGAAACTTTCCTTGTTTGGGGTCACACTGAAAATAAAGAGCAGCAGCTGGGGTATATTCTTAACAAGTTTCGTGCAGAGATTCTTTAGTTGAAATTAAAAATAAAAACCTTTGCAATATGTCATGAGGAATAAAGATTTAAAGCCTAAGTTCTGCTGTTTGCTTTTGAATTATTATGGGGTGTAATTTTTGAATTTCTGATCAATTCATTCAGTCCTGCAAAGCCAACGGCAGTCGTGGCATATGTAGAATCTGTTTTTCAACAAAATATTGAAATGATTCCTATAAAGAATGTATTTTAGTTCCTGAGACACAGTATGCTCTTAATAAACAGTTGCTATTAATTTCGTCATTCTTGAATTGTTGTGAATTTCTAATTTCTTTTTTTTTTAAAGAATTTATTTATTCATTTGACAGAGAGAGATCACAAGTAGGCAGAGAGGCAGGCAGAGAGAGAGAGAGGAGGAAGCAGGTTCCCTGACGAGCAGAGAGCCCAATGCAGGACTCAATCCCAGGACCCTGAGATCATGACCTGAGCCGAAGGCAGAGGCTTTAACCCACTGAGCCACCCAGGCGCCCGTGAATTTCTAATTTCTGACTCTTCTGTCCACACCCTGTCCCATCCTTGTGTAATTAGGGATTTCTGAAAATAATTGTATGTCCTGCATTTTCATACGTATGCATTGTCATCTCTATGGCTATATATGAATATAGGAAATCAAGAAACTTCTTTAGCCAGATTTGCCTTCGGATTCAGAGGTGGAATGAGGCTGCCTTTGCTTTGATAAAATGTACCACATTAATGAAAACCACAGTTTATCCACAAGGCACCTTTCTATGACTTTTGTTTTTTAATTGAAGTATAACTGGTGCACCATGTTACATTAGTTTCAGGTGTACAACATGGCGATTTGATAAGTTTATACTTTAGGTTATGCTCACCACCAGTGTAGCTGCTGTCTGTCACTGTAGAACACTATTATGATACCATTGGCTATATTCTCTATGCTGTGCCTTTCATCCCTGTGACTTATTCATTCCATAACTGGAAGCTTTTCCTCCCCACTCTCCTTTACCTATTTTGCCCATCCCCTCCCCCATTCCCCTCTGGCAATCGTCAGTTTTTTCTATGTATTTATGGGTCTATTTCTTCTGTTTGTTTGTTCATTTATATTCTCTTTAGGCTCCACATAGAACTGAAATCATAGAGTATTTGTCTTTCTCTGTCTGACTTATTTCACTTAGCATGATACCCTCTAGTTCCATCTATATTGTCACAACTGGCATGATCTCAATTTTTATGACTAATATTCCATTGTATGTGGGAGTGGGTGGGTGTGTACACAAGCATACCATACTTTCTTTATCCATTCATCTATTGATGGACACTTAGGTTGCTTCCATTTTTTGGCTACTGTAAATAATACTGTAATAAACATAGGGACACATAAATCTTTTTGAATTGGTATTTTCATTTTCTGTGGGTAAATCCCCAGTAGTACAAGTACTGGTTGTATGGTATTTCTATTTTTAGTTTTTTGAGGAAACAATACTGTTTTCCACAGTGGCTGTACCAATTGTATATATTTTTGATAGGATATTTCCTGCAGAGGTATGAAGCCTCCTGGGTCCCAGGCTTGAAAAGGGTTATTTGAGTTCAACTTCAGGATACTCTCAGCCTTGTGGAAGATAGTTTTAGACAAGGTCCAACCTGTATTACCTTACTTGATGTTACTTGTGAATGGATGAAATGCCTGCCCAAAGCATATAAAGCATATAAGCATGAAAGCTGGAGTCTGTGGTAAGTTTTTCATAGTAATGGAATATGGGGATTAAAAGTGCTAAAAATAGAAAGCTGAAGGGTTTGACTTGTTTATTTACATAGACACATTAAATGTGAAGGCCTATGATGGCCTTTTACACTTTAAGTCTGTATCTGATAAGAGATGTTGTCTTCAACCATATCATATTTAATAAAGATCATCTTTTAAGTTATTTTCAAGATGAAAGAAAAGAATGAGATGCCTTAGAAAGAAGCACGGCCTACCCCATAATTTGTTACAAGACATTCTTTGCACAATTTATGCATAATCCTGAAGATTCAAAACATGAAAGGACATTGTAGTTTTGCTGAGACATGTCAGAACTGGAGGCTGAGACCAATCAAGAATCCTTATCTTCACATGGCTTCTTGATACGTTACTTTCCTGTTGGTAGAAAAAAATCTCATAAGATGATGAAAACAAGCGGGGCATCTGGGTGGCTCAGTGGGTTAAAGCCTCTGCCTTCAGCTCAGGTCATGATCCCAGGGTCCTGGGATCGAGCCCTGCGTCGGGCTCTCTGCTCAGCGGGGAGCCTGCTTCCCTTCCTCTCTCTCTGCCTGCCTCTCTGCCTACTTGTGATCTGTCTGTGTCAAATAAATAAATAAATAAATCTTAAAAAAAATGATGAAAACAAGCAAAAAGAGATTTCTCTCTCTCTTTCTCTCATTCTAGGTGTGTATCTCTGTGTATGAGTATGTGGGTGAGAGAAAGATTTTGTTCTAATAAGCAAATTCAAAATGTTAGTGGTATAAAAAAAAAGAAGTAATTTGCAAAAACAATGTTTAAAAGAGGAACCCATGGAATGGGAGAAGATATTCGCAAATAACAGTACAGACAAAGGGCTGATATCCAAGTTCTGTAAAGAACTCCTCAAACTCAACACACGCAAAACAGATAATCATGTCAACAAATGTACAGAATATATGAACAGACATTTCTCTAAAGAAGACATACAAATGGCTAACAGACACATGAAAAAATTTTCATCAGCATTAGCCCTCAAGGAGATTCAAATCAAAACCACATTGAGATACCACCTTATACCAGTCAGAATGGCTAAAATCAACAAGATAGTAAACAACAAGTGTTGGAGAGGATGTGGAGAAAGGGGAACCCTCTTAAACTGTTGGTGGGAATGCAAGTTGGTGCAGCCACTTTGGAAAACAGTGTGGAGATTTCTTAAGAAATTAAAAATAGAGGTACCCTATGACCCTGCAATTGCACTACTGGGTATTTACCCCAAAGATACAGATGTAGTGAAGATAAGGGCCATATGTACCCCAATTGGCCTTATAGCAGCAATGGCCACAGTCACTAAACTGTGGGAAGAGCCAAGATGCCTTTCCATAGACGAATGGGTAAAGAAGATATGGTCCATACCATGTATATATGGTCCATATATACAATGGAGTATTATGCCTCCATCAGAAAGGATGAATACCCAACTTTTGTATCAACATGGATGGGACTGGAGGAGATTATGCTGAGTGAAATAAGTCAAACAGAGAGAGTCAATTATCATATGGTTTCACTTACTTGTGGAGCCTAAGAAATAACATGGAGGACATTGGAAGATGGAGAGGAGAAGTGAGTTGGGGGAAATTGAAGGGGGAGAGAAACCATGACAGACTATGGACTCTGTGAAAAAAACTGAGGGTTTTGGAGGAGAGGTGGGTGGAGGGTTGGGTGAACCTGGTGTTGGATATTAAGGAGGGCACGATTTGCATGGAGCACTGAATGTAGTGCATAAGCAATGGATTTTGGAACACTGAAAACAATTAAATTTAATTTAAAAATAAAGATTTTAAAAATTAAGAACAAAAACAAAAACCAAAAGCAATGTTTCTCAGTATAAATAAAAATTATCCAAAATTTTAAAATGAGGCCTAAGCTTGGCTGTGTATCTTTCAATGTCATCCTAGCACAGTGTCCAACAGGGCTTTTCAATGACTATTTATTTTATTCCTTAGGAGATTGTGCCTTTGTTTGATGTTCTATTGATGAGGAGCTAAATGTTGTTATATTTTATTCAAACTTGTGGATTTTGTCCAGTAAAAATGCAAATCCTCTCTGCCATATATATAAATAGATGCATGTTGCTTTGTCCTTTAGGACATTAACCAATTTTATCTTCAACTTAGCAAACTTAGTACAGTGTTACTTTCCTCATTAGCTATATACATCTGTTTCTCCATTACTCTTTGAATTGGTCTTACCATCTTGATGTTCCCCATTAATAAGTTAAGTAATAAGTCTTTGGCATGTATTCATTCACTATATGTATGAGAGTCACATTTTAAACTTTTCAAAAAGTAGACTAAGATTACAGACAAACTATCCTTTGTGGGGGAAAAAAAAGATGAACATCTCTTTCTGCTGCATGATTCTCTATCTTGCTGTTAAGCATAGTATTATAAAATTTAATGCATTGAATTTTACATCCTCAGTGCTTAACTCTGAAAAGATTTTATTTATTTATTTGAGAGAAAGTGTGTACACGCAGAGGGCGGGGAGAGGGAGAAGCGGGCTCCCTCCTGGGCTGTGGAGCAGGGAGCCCAACATGGGGCTTAATCCCAGAACCCCAGGATCATGACCTGAGTCAAAGGCAGATGCTTAACCAACTGAGCCACCCAGGCACCCTGCTTAACTTTAAAATAGTGAAATTCCAGCATTTTACCAAACAGTCTTAAATCCATTAATTAGTATTTCAAATATTGAACTATGCAAATTCTTAATATTTAAGTTCCTCCCCACCTCCCCGTTTTGAAAGTCTTCTTGAAATAAACTTTATTTCTGCTCCATATTGGACTCACTGGCAGTATGGTGCCTTTACAGTGTACACAATAATGTATTTTTTAGAGAGAATTAATTTAGAATAAGCAAATCTTCACCAAACTTGTAAAGCAAACTCGAACACTTCCTGCTCCAAACCAGGAGAATTAAGAGGTTGGTCACTGGCAAGCAGCAGAAGCAATTTTGTTATAAAATTTATAAAGTAACGTTTCTAACTTGATTTGAATGTTAAATCCAATTGGAATATATTTTGCTATGTGACAAGTGATATTTTTTAAAATGAAGTTCTGAAATGTCATCTGCACTTCTATAATTCTCATGAATAGTGTTTGAAATCCTGTTCCAGTGTATTCCTCTTTAAAAAAAAATAAGATGAATTTGTTCCTTGCTACAAAAATTAATAAATAAATAAAATCAGCTGCAGTAATGTCTCTTAACCTGCACTAAAAAAAATCATTAAAAATCTAAAATCATTAATTGTTAGTAACTCTTTACTGTTTTATTGAGCATATTCTGTGCACTGGCAGTATTAATAAGTTAGATAATTAACAAGGTTCCTGATAATGTCAACTCCCTACTGTGTGTGCAAAATGCTGAAGGTAACCTTCGGAGGAGTTGGTGGTCTTTGAGAGGATTCGTGAAGCAAGTGAGACATGAGCTGGGCCTTGATTTGAATGGACACGATGTAGCTTTACAGAGGACGTTTTAAAGGTGGAAAAAGGGAGCAAAGGAATATGTGATTGGGCTGGGATAAAAGTGAGCAACAAAAATGGTTAAAATGAAATATTTATGTAGGGCAGAAATGGCCAATATTTCACTGTTTGTGAACTCCAAATAATTGTTGGTGACTACCTGAACTTGTACTAAGAAGGGGGCTGGGAGTGGAGTTGGGCTGAGAAGGACAGGTGTGATTTCCCAGGACATCCACCATTAGCCCAAGAACTGCATTCCAGAGTGAGGGAAGGCGGGGAGGAGTGGAAGGAGCTATGGTTCCAAGTTTATATGTTTTGGTTAGGTTTGTGTCTGCAAACTCAAATTCAGCTTCCTACATTTTATTGGTTCTATATGTATATAGCAGATTATTGGCAACACTGTTGAATCAAAGTCTATTTTGTCTCAGCTTACTGCAAAATTTCCTCTTGCTTTTTCAAAAGTGTGTAATTTTAAATACCATGCATAAGACCTTTTTCTCTCAAGCTCTAATTAGATTGTTAATGTGTCAACACTGAAGTTACCTAGAAACATCCTAAGGGATTTTTATTTGTAGGAACAAGTATCACAGCAAGAATTGATGCCTTAAGAGGTCAAAGAGAAAGTCCTGTGAAGAACTGTGACTTTTATAACTCAACAGAAAATAATTGTATAAAATGATCAACCTTTTAATGGACAAATTCTGAGGCTCTGACTTGAGACAGGCATAATCATATTGTAGGACAAACTTTCCTAAAGTAATTTTACATACTTCCCTAGTAATTAAATGATCTGGTAAACGTATCAACATGACCATTTCTTAGAATGAGTTTAAATAAGCATATTTATTTAACTGGTGTCTCAGTCTCATAGGTTATCATTAGTGTTGCTAATAATGTTCATCAGATTTCAAATAAAACCACTATCTATTCTCATTATAATGAATTTGAAGTATTCTAAAGAACACAGGAAAGACATTTCTTCCTCTGCTTTTGCCACAGTAGAAAGCATTGGCTCTGTTTTAACTGATGAAAGGGGATAAAATGTATCAATATAAGAATTAATATCTAATTTAGATCTTTAGATAGAAATATTTTTAGTAATAATTGAGTTTATATCTCACACAGAAAATGTAACGCTGATTCAAAAATAATCTCAACAGTTCTCACAGAACCAGGCTTAGTACAGATTTAGGCTTTTAAAATAATCCCTTATCTTTGCAATTAAGAGATGCTGGAAATAAAATTTAACAGAGAATATGAAACAAATGTTCTCTAGTACTCAAAAGTCACTGTAGTAAGGATATACACACTCTCATATACACATACGTATGCATTCCATACACACCTCTATGTATTTCATCATTAAAAAATGGACCATGCTCTGCATGTTTATCTGCAACTTGCTTTTTACATTTAGCAATATACCAAAGACACATTTCAAGATTAGTATTTATATACCAATATCATTAATTTTAATGGCCACATACTGTTTATTTATTGATGTACCTTTATTTATTTAAACATTCCCCAAATGATAGGCATTTGCCTTTTTTCTCATTCTTTGGCATGGCAATCAGTGCTGCGATGAACCTTTTTCTATGTGTGTCTTTGCAGCAACATTTAATTGGTTATCTGTAAGAGAAACTAGAAGGAGTATTTCTAGATCCAGCAATTACCACCAAATTTCTCTCAATGGAAAAGCCATTTTAACCAAAACTACATGATGGGGTTCATTTCCCCCCACATATCTGCCAACACTAGGTATTACCAAACTATTTTTCAAGACTGGTGAAAAAATACTGTTTAAATGGACTTTCCCTGAGTATTAGAGAAGTAGAAATATATATAGAAAATATTTACCTACATTTTCTTAAACTTTTTTTAAAAGTTTTTATTTATTTATTTGATAGAGAGAGAGAGAGATCACAAGTAGGCAGAGAGAAAGGGGGAAACAGGCTCCCTGCTGAGTGGAGAGCTGGATGTGGGGCTCAATCCCAGGACCCTGAGATCATGACCTGAGCCGAAGGCAGAGGCTTAACCCACTGAGCCACCCAGGCACCCCTATTTTCTTAAACTTTTTAACAATATGTCTGTGGTTATACAGCAGTATTAGAATATTCAGTGGGTATACTCTGAATTTTTACTTTATCTATTTGTTTTTTTCCTTTTATATCTCTTTTAAGACCTTTGCAAAAATTATAAATATATTTTAAATTTATATTGGGTATTTAGTGCTTAATTTTACACATTTAGTTCAAATACCTGTGAAGAAATTTTCTATGTATTTGGTGTATATTTCACAAGTGGATAGTCACTATCACAAAGAGGTTGATCCCCAGTAAATAGATTTTGAAATGGTAACTTCATCATTTCTAAGTTCAATGGGACTTTTTCCTCAGTTCTATTCTACTCTATTTTATTCCATTTCAGCATTATGAAAATGATTTTATGGCATATTTTTTGACAGATAACAAGGAGACCTTCCTCATATTCTTCTTTTTAAATGTTTTTCAAGAAAAGCATTCTTATCATTTCATATTCCAGACAATTTTGCCATCAGCTGTCAAACATGGAAAGTTTTCCTTTATTTTTTTTTTTAGAGTTTTGTTTGGGATTGCTCCAAATTAGTAGATTATTTTGATAATCTGTTATCTCTCTAAAATCATGTCTTTCTTCCAAGACGGTTTCTCTTTTTTCTAGGCAGCTTACCTGTCTTACTTATAAGAATGCTTGTTAATAGTTTATCCTTGGCAATTGATTTTACTTCACATTCTACCAAATTCCTTTTAAAAATAAATTTTCTTGGGACGCTTGGATGGCTCACTCAGGTAGGTCAGCTCAGGTCATGATTCTAGGGTCCTGTGATCGAGTCCTACACTGAGCTCCTTGCTCAGCAGGGAGCCTGCTTCTCCCTCTGCCTGCTGTTTCTCTCTCTCTCTCTGACAAATAAATAAAATCTTGAATTTTTTTTTCTTTTATTGTCTTCTTACGTGTGTGTGTGTGTGTGTGCATCTGCATCTGTGTATATGGAAAAGGCGTGTGTTCATTTTTAATTTAAAATGACATTTTAATTTTATCAATGCAGTTTTTTAAAGAACACTTCATTGAGTTTTGATTGACCAATTTTTAAAAAAACATTTATTTAAATTGTCATATGTTACAAATTTGAACTTTGAATCAAAACTTAATGTTGAGCAATGTTAAGCCTTCCTTATATGTTCTGAGATAAATAATATTTGGTCACAATCTGTTGATTTTTTAGTATACTACTATAGTTTGTTATACTATATACTATACTAACTAGTTAATTTTCTAATATTTAAAAATGTTATACATATGATAATATGTGAGGTTTATTTATAGCTTGTGCTTGTGTATAATAATTTTTAAATCCAGTTTGGTGGGGCACCTGGGTACCTGAGTCGTTTTTAGCTCAGGTCATGATCTCGGGGTCGTGGGTTCGAGCCCTGTGTTAGGCTCTGCACACAGCATGGGGTCGGCTTGTACTTCTCCCTCCCCTCTGCTCTTCCCTCTGCTTGCGTGCTCTCACTCTCTGTCTCTCTGAAATAAATAAATAAAATGTTTAAAATCCAATTTGATGTTGGTACTATGGCTGTCTTTGAAGCAAGCATTGGGAATCTTTGCTTCTTTCCTTTCTCTTAGTCAGTGTTTGATATATTTGAATCCATTTAGTGAATTAAATTCCATTTAATTTGGATTTTTCAAATTTGTGTATATTAAGCAGTGTATTATATAGCTTTAATTTTGTGATCAAGCCCACTTTTGTCCCACATTACAATTTCTGTCTTTTGTCTTCATTAATTTCTTCCTTCTTATTTGGGTTAATTTGGCTATTGTCATAGTATCTTGAATTAACAGCTTATTTTGATTTTTTTCAGTCTTTCATGTTTCCTAAACAATGCATTTATGATTACACAGTTGCCTCTAAGAAATGTTCTGGTTGCCTTGATGGGTTTTGATGATCACTCTCATTTTCTGTTATTTCTAAATAGGGTATAACTTCCATTTATGTTTTATCTTAGATCTAAGAGTTATTTAAGTAGTTTTTTTCTCTTGGTTTCCAAATGTACTCAGTTGTTATTTTACATGCTTTACTTTTTTGTCAACATCCATTACATTCACAGTGTTTAAAGAATGTGGCCTCTACAATTTATAGGTTTCAGAATTTACTGAGGGATTTTTTTTTCCTGCAACATGGTTAGTTATGTTTATAATTTTTGTTGAAAAAAATCTGTATACTCTCTTAGCTATTTAACATAAAATAAGTTACATGTTTTAAATTCTTCGTATTCTTAGATCTTTCAATCTAATATTTTATTCAGGTCAGATGTTTGTTAGTCTTTCACTGTGACTGCAGATTTGTTAGTTCCTTCTAAAATATATATTTATTGTGATTCCTTCCTTCTTGCATTAGTTTTACACATTTACACTCTTTACCTTATGGCCTTGTGCTTTATCAGGTAGATGAAGTATACACTCCTAGTCACATGACATGTTTTGACAGTGGACTGTTAGGGGTGGGCATAAACAGAAGAAGTAAAAACATTTGTATGATTTGGCTTGAAATCCCCTGCATCCGCTCTCTGTCTGATACCATCTTGCTCCAGATGACTGCCAGACCCATTATCAAGACACATAAAAGATAGTTATTGAAATCCCCTGATATTTGAGGGGATTCTTTAATGCAGCATTTTTGCAGCAGAAATAAGATGAAAACCAAAACAAGTTATAAGATTGGGCTGCTAATATAATGAAAACTGAAAATACTGGGCATCAGCTTTGGGTAAATGTGACAGTGATGAAGCTCTTATGGGGGGACTGTGAACTTTGTTATACCATGGTGAAACTTGTAAAGTTATCACCTATAATGATCTGGAAGGCGAAAAATGAACCTAATGACCTTGTAGTGCTGGACAAAGAGGTTTCATGGCAAAATGTTGGTAGCATGAGCTGGTTGTTATGAAATGTATTTTAAAAGGTGTTTCAAAAAAAACAATGGGTATGGATTATGGCATATGTAGTTCATTGGAAATAAACATATATTCTTAAAAAAATCTAAAATAAACATTTAACAGAGCTCTTTTACTATTCTGGGTTAAAAGTCTGTGACTTTGGAAGATTGAAAAAAATCATTTGCTTCCACCTTTAGCCAGGCAGAAAGCAGAATAGGAAAATTCCTCTATTGGCAGGACATAGTCTCCCTTACTCTTTCAGATATGACCAAAGAAGGTAGATGATAGGGGATGTTGCAAAGAGAACAGAATGGAGATCTACACCCAGGGAAGAGAAAGAGGCTTATTAAAGGATCATCCTTTACCTTGGAGTAGGAGAATGTGGTAGTTATTTGCACAGAAAGATTACTGAATTGTTATGAACTACTTAATTTTGTGAGCCTTACATTTTCTCCTTTTAAATTTCTTGCTTTTTAAGTTGGTCTGGTCTCATGACTGGGTGGTGAATACATAGAGGGAAGGTTATTTATCTATTTTTGTTCATACTTTTCTGTATCAAGAGGAGCCGCATTTGGACTTGACTTGGATCATATATGGTCTTGGATTTTGAGCCAACCGTCATAATGTGATACTTTTGCAGTGTCCCAGGGCAAAGAGAGTATAGTATGTGAGTGAGAGATAAGTGAATAATTATGGGGAAATGACTTCCTTATCATAGATCCATACTTTTATAGTAGTTTTATCTGTAGACATAAAAAATTCCATTTGACAGCAAAGGCCATTGACATTAAATAATGTACGTTTGATTTTTCTTAAACCCAAGTCCTATTTCTGTGCATATAAATATATTTGCAAATCAATGTGCAGAGGTATTAGCCAAAGGTGATTTTTAAATGATAAATATTAGTAAAGTGAATTTTATAAATATTAGATTCATATAAAGAAGATGATCACATTATAAGTACAAAAGATCACTTGGTTACCAGCTTATGGAGGCTGGTGACCAGACAAATTAGAGAGTAAAAGGAATTTTTTAAAATCTAAAAAATCTTGGGACACCTGGGTGGCTCAGTGGTTAAGCCTCTGCCTTCAGCTCAGGTCATGATCTCAGGGTCCTGGGATCAAGCCCCACATCGGGCTGTCTGCTCAGCAGGGAGCCTGCTTCCTCCCCTCTCTCTCTGCCTGCTTCTCTGCCTACTCGTGATCTCTCTCTCTCTCTCTCTGTCAAATAAATAAATAAATAAAAATCTAAAAAAAAATACTAAAATAAAATCTAAAAAATCTTGAGGATTGAGAATGGTTGTTACCATATTGTATTACGAAAAACTACTTTCTTTAGGCCTAAAGATTATTATTTACAAAGGGTGGTGTGTACTTCCACTACCTTATTTCTTTGTCATAGTTTTCTTTCCCTATAAGCACTTACTTGTGTACTGACATTTATTTAAAAGTGAATTCTCAAAGACTTGTAGAATAATCACAATGAGAAAAGTGCCGAACAATTTTATGAGGCAATAATCCAGTTCTCTTATTGCAAAACACTCTAACCAGGCTTCAGCCTTATAGTGTATCCACACGGGAACCAGATTATTGCCTCATAAAACAGCTCGGTGCTCCTATTATGGCTTAAATATAATTGTGTTTAAAGACCTTGTTGATTCCATTTAGCAAAATTAGTTTTTATCTTATTTCATGATAACAATGGTTTCTAATAACCTTGATGATATTTTGATGTGTGCCCAATTATGCTTCCAAGAATACTTTTTTAAAGTAAGATTTCTACTGAATAAAATTCCTAATCTTTCTTAATTTATTGTTATAATTCATTTTTTCCCTGAGATAATTTATTTAAATTAATAAGTTAATTGTTTCCCGATTTTTACTCATATAAAAAAATCAAAGCTAATTTTTCTTTCTTGCACATTCATCTACTGTGATAAGTTGGCATTCAGTGATACACATTGACTGTTATACATTCTAATACTAGAAAGTATTGGATCTGAATCCAGGTTTAGTACTTTTAAGATGTGTGGTCATGATCAAGTTGCTTAATACTCTAAGCCACAGTTTCTTCACTTAATTTAAAAATGGAAATATTGTAACAAAGATAGAGCTATCTCAGGAAGTTTAATGAGAATTAGATGGCTTTAGTGTTGAATTACTTTTCCCCCCTATGTTTATGTATATTAGTTTTCCCTTATTTTTATGTAAAAAATGTCTGTATTATAGAATTCATACATGCATATAAAATAAGGATTACAGATAAAGGAAATCACAGAAGAAATCTGGTCAAAAGATATTTTTATAGCAATTAAGGATCACTGGCTACAGAACAGGAGTACAAAAAAATAGATCATCTTCATAGGATAAATTTCAACAATTTTTTTCTAACAAGAAAAGAGATAATTTGAGAATGAGTCAAAAATCACCGCAGAGTATAGAAATGATGATTGGATGTCCTCCAATATCCCTTAGCCAAATTGTAGATAATCTAATTCTTGAGGCCCTGAAAATTTAGTTTTCTTTAAATATTACTTTTCTAAAGCATCATATTTATTTGTGAAGGTTATTTTATTGCAATGTTAGAATGGCTTTGGATTTTATGAATGACTGGGTCATTTTTTCTTTCCTGTGAACTATGAAGTATTCTCTGGGCACCAATTCAGTAATTGCCTGTCCTTTTGTTTACTTGATAATCACAACTGTTAACTTGTATAATTCAGATTTATTTTGTATTCACACGTGTATTTTTCTTAAGTCAAATTTAAATATAGAAAATAATATAAGTTCTATTTTTCCACAAGAGCCTATATTATTCAGGAACCAATCTTAAACATTTTCCTTGGAGGGGAGAAGAGTGGGGGGTTGGGTGAGCCTGGTGGTGGATATTTTGGAGGGCACGTATTGCATGGAGCACTGGGTGTGGTGCATAAACAATGAATGCTGGAACACTGAAAAGAAATAAAATAAAATAAAATGAAAAAATAAAAAAAAGAATTCAATTGGAATAAGACATAGATGGTCCCTGAACTCTCAGAAGAAGGACATCTTATCTTTAAGGGGGTGAAGATTAAAAAAAAAAAAATTAAAAAAATGAAAATTGTGGATTCTGCTAACTTAACAAATAATATTCACCTAATACTCAGAATGAAACAACCATTTGAATTCTGTAAGTATAAGTAACATTAATTATCAATTTACCTTATTTATCAAAGGTATGTTGAATATCTGGAGTGTTGTATAGTCTAATAAATTTAGTGCAATTCATAAATACTTAAAAATATTCCCAGCACATGGCAGGTATTGAGTTAGGAACACCAAGTATGAAAGGTCTTGCTGTTTTTGTCATTTTCACTAACATTGATTTCTAGATATAGTCAGTATCTTAGTCATTAGATATCTATTCGGATGTTTTTTTCCCCAAACTTTTTAAGGAAGCACATAATCTTGGGAGATATTTATAAGGGAGGAATATTACCTACTTACTTCTTAACCTGGAAAGTTGGGAGAAGATGATTAGTGGTCATGACTGTCAATAGTGAATCAGAGAGAAGAAAATAGGAAGTGGATTATCTTACCTACCAATAAACATATGATAGCTGCTCTAATAAATTTTGTATCATTTTTAGAGAATCATTTTGATTATAAACAAAGGAAATCAGAGTGAAGTCTGCTTACTTAATTATGTTACATATTCCCTTTGGGGCCAAGAACTGCTAAGACTCTGAGGTTTTAAGTGTTAACATTTTCTTGGTCCCTTGAAAAATGACATCAGTGAAATTCACAGAAATCATTGCCATCTCCTTCATTGGGGTATTGTGAAAATGCCCATTAACATTTATAGAGTGCTTTGAGCTCCTAAAAAGAAAGACATTACCTAAGAACAAAATAAATAATTTTAAAAGCAACATTTGAATAATTTAATTGTAAATGAATCAAACACACATCCATTAAACTTACGTAAATACAAGTGTGAAATTAAGCAATTTAGTATCTGGCCAAAACTGCTCTAGGTTTTCTGAAATGGAAACATCTTAAACATGGTTTGATAGATTTCATAAACCTAATATATAGACAAGTTTGCCAGTTCTTGATACTACAAATAAATATTTCATTATGAGTATTCAAAAGAACTCATATTTCTAATAATCTGACAAATTCTCAAGAGAAACTCATAATGTTAAAGGGATATTTATTTCAGATAAGAAATTATTGCTTTGTTTTATTAAATATTGATTGCAAAGATAAGTCTCATGTTCTGTCCATTCAACTGATATTTGATTACAGATAATGGTAGATTTTATTACACCTCTTAGACATGCAACAGGTATTTATTGGGTAAATTTTTGGAGTATGAATGCTGAAATAAACTATAAGTTGGCCCAAATATCAATGGAGTTGATGTCTAGACTTGGAACCTCAAACATAACATTTAATGGGCCTCAGAACACTGAGAACATATATGAAAATATAGCGATTACAAAATCTTGACAGAATCTGTCATTAATAAACCTATGTAGAAACTCAATTTATGTTACCAGATAATTATGTCTTTTAAGTGGAAATCATTTTTTCTTGCCTACATTTATAAGAGCTAGAGCAAGACTATAAATAAAAGATAATATAGACTAGAGCAAGATTATAAATAAAAGATAAATTGCATTGTGTTCTTTGTTTCTCCTCTTGACACTGCTTGAAATTATTTGAGTATATTTGAGAAATACAGCTCTGAAAATTCATATTCCTGCTCTGAATTCACAAAAGTCAGTTTGATTCTAAATAATGTATGTCATTGTGGCTACTTCAGAGTTGCTGGATTTTTATTCCTAAGGTCATTAAATTGTCAAGTTAGTACCTTGTCTTTGAAGGCATTCACATAAAAGAGATAGTTCCATAAGTAATAATTATCATAGCTTAAGATGAAGGTGAGATATAAGAAAAATGATTAAGTACTAACCAGGGGCAAACCCCTATGCTTTTTGGATATTATCTTATTAAATCACAGAAACCATTTAGTGAAGATATCACTACTATGTCAAAAAGGGAAATTAAGTCTCTGACAGTTTGAATAACTTAAGATTACTCAAACAGCAAAAAGGAGACATATCTAGAATTCACACCCAGGTCTGTGTGACTCCAAATCTAATACTATTCTCCTTATACTGTACTTCCTACCATGATAATCCATTTTCATGACTTTTCATAGTAGTTATCACAGCTCAAAGATTGTCCTAGAAGTTATTACTCTGCCAGTAGCTGAAGAAATTGCAGATTTCTTCACAAAAACAAACAAACAAACAAAAAACTCACTTCTCTATGTTAACTGATTAACTTGTTGGAAAATGGGAGTGGTTTAATTTTCCTTTAACCAGGATAGGTTACTTGGGCCCGATTTTATGTAGAGGTTTTCCTGATTTAGGGGGAAGCCAAATAAGCCTCTTTATATTAGGCTTGTTTATTTCTTTGGAATGCATTAGAATAAACTAGGAAGAATGAGAAAGAACACATAATAAATCCACAAAATATTTACATTTGTGACATATAACACCAATAAAAGCAAAATAGTTCTCAGAACAGAAAAAGCCAAAAATGCAGCTTTTCTAGTAGACCTTGGGAATACGTGCATGTTCATCCCACTCCGTCTTCAAGATGAAATCAAAGATGAAAAGAAGTCTTCAGTGATACACACAACCAAGTCAGTCTTCAGGTGGAGGTCTTGTAGGGTGAAGAGCAAAGATATGCACATGAAACTGGATTGGCCAAGTCCTCTGTTCATGTGTGGATCACTTTCACATGAAATGTTCTCATTTTTTTAAAGATTTTTATTTATTTATTTGACAGAGATCACAAATAGGCAAAGAGGCAGGGCAGAGAGACAGGGGGAAGCAGGCCCCCTGCCGAGCAGAGAGCCCAAAGCGGGGCTCGATCCCAGGATCCTGGGATCATGACCTGAGCTGAAGGCAGAGGCTTTAACCCACTAAGCCACCCAGGCGGGAATGTTCTCATTTAATCACCTCATTCCATTCTGTCCCCTGTTGTTGAGATAAAGGGCTAAAGATGAGATTGCTTGATTAAAGAGCTTTTTTTCTTTCATTATGCACATAGTATGTTTCATTACTTTGATAAATACTTATATGCTACTGTATTTTCTGTTTCAACAATCCAGTGAACTATATTGTATCCTCATTTTACCAAAGAGGAGATAGGCTCTGACCTTAATAGGCCCAAGGTTAATCAACTAGAGGATGGCATATCCTGGATTTCAGCCCTGTTAGTTTTCATTCCCGAGCTATGCTCTTGACGTCTGTGGTAATTTTAATTTAAATAAAAGTTTCTAACCTAGGATTTAATTTAAAGTGGTAAAAGCAGCGTTTCAGTCAAACTAAATAGGAATTCAGAAGTAAGTGTCAAAAAACATTACTGTATGTCCTCTGACAGACATCTCTTAGAATTTGTGAAATGGTAAATAGCAAGACAGAGTTCATAGACTCCTGTATGCTGACTTTTTGTGTTATAATAGTATTGACAGTATCATTATTCTTAAAGAAAATGAGAGAACTGAGCCCCCAAATTCTCATCACCCATATGCTATAATTTGGGGCTTCAACAACAATTTTCTTTTTCTTTTCGGTGATAACAATATTGAATACTTATTACCCAGTATTTATCCTAATAAATATCCCACTTCTTAATGGGAAGATCATTAGCTGTCATCTTCCCTTTCCTCCTGTCTTTGTAAGCAAACAAGAAATCAACTATCAAATGCAAAGTTAATAAGACAAATGAGGAGGAGTTAGAAATTTCTATTAAAACTTTGTCTTTCCAAGTAAAACTCTAACGTTCTTTAGTCTTTTTGTTTTATCTCAGGTATAGGCTCTAATTGAATAAGAAAGATAGAACAAATAGATGAGCATGCATCTATATACAATTTGTAGACTGTTGTATGTTGGAAGAGAGTAGACCTAGGGTGAAAATTATTTTAAAATTATCCCAGGTAGTCTTCAGGTATGAATGTAGAATTCAGAAGCTATTTAAAATATCAAATAAAGATATCATAAAAGATATACAACAAAGACATTCCATTTTAAATATAAATATCCAAGGAAAATTAGAAAATCTGTATATTTATATATATATACATATGGAGATAAATATATATATATATATATCTCCAGGCAAGAGTAGATGTTTAAAGAGCAAAAGAAATTGAGAGAGAAAATTTTGGTGGTAGAGGAATCCTTGCTGTAGAACTTTAAAACAGTGACTTGTAATGTAATGGACAAACCTCAACAGGAATGATATAGTTATACCAATAGTCAACAAAGACCTACATAGTTTCCCTTATTGTTACTCATTTGCTAGATGGATTGGAGTAAACAATGACCTTGATTAAGGGGACATTTTACTCATTTAGAAATTTGAGATTAGCAGGAATAACTCTTTTATCCATTCACTAGGCAATATTTGAGTGTTCCTCTGGTTCAGGCATTGTTCTAGGTGCTGCAGATACAGCAGTGAACAAAACAGATGAAAATACTGGCCCTGAAGGAAGAAGACCTATATTAAGTATGAGGCCCATGGAAGGGTAGAATTGCTATCAAAGCATTTTGGTTGGATTATTCCTTGGTTCTTAATTTATTAAGAACGTTTTATTATGTGTCCTTAGTTATTAAATCTATTCTTCTAAAATCAGTTATTCTCATCTTCTCTCATCAAATCAAGTTTGTTTTTTGAGACTTCTCAAGCAATTTCAGGTTTATTCTATTTGTACTCTCTAATATATCAGTCCACCTCCATAATACCTGACCTGAACCCTATAGATCAGAACGTTCTAGAAGGAAAATGAAACCACTGAATAGTAAAGTTGCAATTATCCATAAGCCATCAATTTTCATGATTTTCTGACATTTTAAGGCCATGCTTTAAAAAAAATAATAATAGGTATCATCTGCAGATTTTTGTTTTTGTTTTGCTTTTTAAAGGCGTGGAGTCTTTCATGAAATGTGATGTTTTATGAACCTGCCTTGGATGTAGCTTTTCTGAAAAGGCCAACAAGAAATTCTAAACCCCTTCTTGTGATATATTCTTGTTCCCATCAATGACCTCTTCATTGAGGAGAGAGAGAGGAAGGAAGAAAGAAAATGAGGTTTTCTCTGATGACAAGTCAATTTAAGAGAACCCTCTGATCAATGTGCTTGGCTAAGGCAAGAGGTTTCTGGTTTCTTTTAAGGGAAAAAATGCCAACACATCATTGGTAGCTTATAGTCTTTGAAAGTGGGGAGTACATGTTCTCAATAAGGCATAGGAAAGTTAAGTTTGATTTTGCATAAGGACTTCATTTGCAGAGTATAAAAATATCCTCAGTTAAGTTAATGGCCAGGAGAGAGGAAGTAAAGCTCAAAAGTTATATTTGAAAAAAATTCATTAGAAAAGACATTATAATGAACTTTGTCTTACTAAACAAATGCCAAATTCAATGAATGGCTAAGCATTTTTAAAAATATGCTTGATGCTATTTATTTCTTCAATGAACCAATAGGAGTACTGACATTGAAATTATGCTAAATTATGAGACTTATAAACCTGTTGCCTCTCCCAAGTTTAGAAGCCACAACATGAAAGATATTTGAATATGAATTGATTAAAAGACACAAAGTACTAAGAAAAATGAATGTAAATTATATTTTATGCAGGAAACCAAACTGCCTGTTAGATTCAACATACGGGTGTGCAGGCACAAGTAGGAACTGTCGTGTCTCTATCAGTGACAACTGCTCATAGAACTGAGGTTGTTTACTCTGAGAAATTGGACTAGTGATTTCCTATATCCCTTATCTAGCTTGTGATGAGCTCATACTTTTCTTTATTAACAGTGTCTTACAATCAGCTGAATGAATAACAGTAATAATTTGCTTTAATATAGTACTTCTCATCAAAGTATTTTAAAGTGCTTTTGCAAAGAATTAAACTATACAGGATCCAGTAATGCATATGCTGTGTTGTTATTCACATTGTAAAGTGAAGATATAAAGAGCTTAAGTGGCTCTTCCCAGATCTATGGAAAAATCAGTCAGAGATTCATGAATTAATTGTAGGAATCCTGGCTCCTACTTCATTGATCCAAAGCTGGACCTCATATTTATTAGATAGATATATTTGTCTTTAAAAGCTAACCAGAAGCATGCATTTCTTACAGCTCTAATTCTCTCAGCTTAGTAATAAATAATAAAAAAAAACAAACAAACCCTTCAGGATAGGGAGAGGTTGAAATGCTAAATTTGTAACAAGTTTGATTTATTTTTAAATTAATATACTTGAAGAAAACAAGATCATTGTGTCTGTATCCCCTTCCCCAATTTTTGTTTGTTCATAATCTTTTTTCGTAAAATAATTTGCCTGTGAGTGAACAAAAAAGAGGTCATTCTTTTGCCTATCTAAAAATTTAAATTTAGATTTGAAAAATAAATTTCTTTGCTGCAAAACAGGGATTTTTAATTTTTTTTCCCACCACTGTACTATTTAAGAATAAAACTATGGGTGATTGGTATAAAAGAGAGCACTTGTTGGGATAAGCCCAGGGTGTTGTACGTAAGTAATGAATCACTAAATTCTACTTCTGAAACCAATATTGCACGATATATTAAGTAACTTGAATTTAAATAAAATTAAGTTAAATTAAAAAAAAAGAAAACTGGGGCACCTGAGTGGCTCAATGGGTTAAGCCTCTGCCTTTGACTCAGGTCATGATCTCGGGGTCCTGGGATCGAGCCCCACATCGGGTTCTCTGTTGAGCAGGGATCCTGCCTTCCTCCCCTCTCTCTGCCTGTCTCTCTGCCTACTTGTGATCTCTCTCTGTCAAGTAAATAAATAAAATCTTTAAAAAAAAAGAAACTAAGGGTTTGTCTATAAACAGTTCTTTTAGAAGAAAATAGTCATTAAGGACCTCATATAAATGTATGTAGACCTCTTTATAGAATTTTTATATATGCATGTATAAATACAAACCATTTTTCATTGGTTATCTTATATCAAAATGACTTCTTGGAATATAATCAACTCAGGTACTTTAGCTGCATATTAATCTTTACTTACAAGATGAATAGACCATCTTATAAAATATATTTTATTAAAGCTAGAAAAGTTAAAAAAATACAAGACTGCATTTTCTGAGAGTACTCTTAATACCAGGCCTAAACATGCTGTGCTAAAACTCTGTTCAGAGCATAATCTTGTTGGTATAAATGTTGAAAACTCAGAGGCTATGATTCTGCAATCAGACTCCATAGTATTTACCCAAGAAGTTGGAAACTTATGTCCATATAGAAACCTGCACACAGATGTGGATAAATAGCATTATCTATAATTGTCCCAAATGGGAACCAATCCAGATGTCCTTCTGTAGGCAAATGGATAGGTAAACTGTGGTGCATCCAGATAAAGGAGTATTATTCAGCATTAAAAAGAAATCGTCTGTCAAGCTGTAAAAAAACGTGGGAGAACCTTAAATGCATATTACTAGGCTAAAGAAGTCAATTTGGAAAGACTAGATCCTGTATGATCCAAACTATATGATGCCACAAAGTATGGAGACAAAAAAGCTCATTGGTTGTCAGTGGTGGGGTGAGGAGAGATGAATAGGCAATGTAAGAGGATTTGCAGAGTAGTGAAACACTCTACAATATTATAGTGATAGCTATATGTCATTATACATTTATCCAAACTCACAACATGTCTGACACCAAGAGCGAACCCTCACGAAAACTCTGGACTCGGGTTTGACATATGATGTGTCAATGTAGGCTCTCCTGGGTAACCAGTACATCATTCTCGTAAGTGATATTGACACTTTAGGAGGCTATGCATGTGTTGGGGCTGGGAGTATATGTGAAATTTCTACCCTCCTCTCAATTTTGTTGAGTAAACCTAACACTGCTCTAAAAGTCTTCTAAAAAAGAAAAACCTATTTGAGGTGAGTCTTAGTGTATTTCTTTGGGGATATTTCTCTTTCTATAATGAATCCTGTTCAGGATATTTGTGTTTCTAAAATAGTCCTAAGAGGAGAAGAGTCTACCTTCTAGACAAATTGTAGTTGACAGCTCAATCATTTGGTAAATTGCTAATACTTATTTCTAAAGAACAGGGAATTTGGTAGAAATGCCTGGATTCTACATAATTTTTGAGGCCATTAGACTATGATAAACTTTCATTCTATAGCATTTCCTAATTTAATCTAAGTATTTCTTGGAGTGTCTGGGTGGCTCAGTTGGTTAAGCATCTACCCTGGGCTCAGGTCATGATTCTGGGGCCCTGGGATTGGCCTGTGTCAGATGTCCTACTCAATGGGGAGCCTGCTTCTCCCTTTCCCTCTACCACTCCCCTGATTATGCTCTCTCGCTCTCTCTCTCTGTGTCAAATAAATAAAATCTTTAAGTATTCCCTGTTAGCCTGTTATGTGAGATATGGGGCTGGGGTATAAAGAAAAATAGCACTTAACTCCTCCTTGGACTCTGAAGAGTAAGTATTCCCTGTTACCCTGTTATGTAAGATATGGGGCTGGGGTATAAAGAAAAATAGCACTTAACTCCTCCTTGGACTCTGAAGACCCTAATGCTTGGGCACAAAGATCACCTATGATTCAAGGTGGAAATTTGCATGCCATGGGATCTGGTGTCCATCATATTTAGGATGGAGAGTTGGGGATAAAATCATAAAGTAATGTCATCTAGAAAAACTCTAGGATATATGATATAGTTTGAAACAATAAACAAATGCACAAATAAGGCAAATAAGCAAATACATGCAAGCAAAATTTACTAATTAAAATTGTTCACTCAAAAATACTTATTGGGTGCCTATAAGGTCTCAGATACTATTCTGGAACCCTAGATGGTATGAAAGACTTGCTGTTTAGGATGCGTGTAGTTTGGAGGAGGTGGGGAGATGGATGTTATAAAAGTTCCTCTTTAAGTTCAGTAATCAGTGAGATGAAGGTCATGTATAGATTATTGAGACTGTATATAACATATTTAAGGTAGTGTGGAGAAATATGGAAAGCTTCACAGAATGCCACATTTAGGCTGAGATGAGAAATGTGAAGAGAAGTTTGAAGGTCTTGAAAGAGTCCTCTGCTTTGTAGGAGTTAAAAGAAGGCCAAAGCCCAAGGGGTGTCATCAACCTAGAGGGGATGAAGAGGTGATGAGACCAAGGAGGGGGAATAAGGAGCCAGACAGCACATGCTTTACTAAACTTGCACACAGGTCTTTCTGCAAAGAGCAGTAGACACAAGTGACAAGTTGTAATCAGAAGAAAAAGATGATCAAATTCCAGTTTTTACAAAAATGACTCTGGCTGCTCTTTGAGAATGGATTAGAAATGACTAAGAATGGATGTGGGAGGACATTTAAGAGGCTTTCTCGGCCATTCAGAAAAGAAGATGGTGGCCTGCATTAGATACTCAGTGACGCGGTTTCTGGGGTATCATTGATCTCTTCTGTTTTCACTATTTGCTTCTACAACAAAGTAAAATATACTTTAATAGCAAATTAAGTTTCCTGAAGAGATCTAAATGGGAAGACCCTGTATTATCCAAATGTGTACTCAGTATGTATTGATTGTGGGTCAGTAGAGAGTCCTGCCTGTCTGGGTTTTTATAATGGCCCAGGCAGTGCCTAAAGATCTCACAAATTCACTCCTAAGGAGTCAGATAATGATCTTATGCCTGAAAAAAGGAAGATGATATTACCTTATCATCACGACCTGTGAACATTTTCAGTAAGATGAATCTTTCAAAGCTTTTTAAATTAAATACTGTGTTTATTTTGTATTTCTAATGTTGAGAATAAAGCTTTGACTTTAAATCTAGAATGTGCATGTGTGGATGAACTAGAAAAAAATGAAAACAGACATCTTTTATTTTACACCTCAAAGCATACATAAAATATATGTAATATGCCTCCAATTAATTTTTAATTATGTAAGATCACAATATAACTTCTAGAAAATTATTTAACAATGTAAGAGAATATCTTTTGAGGAAAAAAATGCTGTTTTTATGAGAACTTCCTGCATTTAAAACAAATTTAATATTGTTACAAATATATCACTCTTAGTTTATCAAGCAACATTACGATTGATTAGAGAATAGTTTAACTATGGCAACAATATGAATCAGCTTAACATTTCTCCTCCCCTTCATTCATCTTGGAATGAGATAATGAGGCAAGACTACTCTAGTAGAGATATCACTTTTAGCTGAATAATTCATCTGTGAATAGCCCCAGATTGCAAAAATTACAGCATCATTTAAGCATTATTTATGGTTAGTATGAGGTTAAAACTTTGGCAATATTTCACAGTGCATGGAAGAAAACTATTCATGGCAACATATTTACGCATTTTATAGAAATGGATCAGGATGATTCATTTTTATAAAGTTAATGGGACCTATTGAATAATATTACTAAATTAGTTTTTAGGTCAATGAATTTTCCTTTTTAAATTAGGCAAACACTATCTATTAAATGAAATAATTTCTAGAGCCATCTACTCCATCCCCCATCTGCTAACAGAGTGTTCCTATGTAGCTCTGGCACCTATATTCCTTTTTAAGATATAAACATATATGATTACTAAGGAGTGTAAAGTTTATAATGCAATTTTTCCAGTTCCATTTGTCATTTTATCTGGGACACCTTCATGCAAATAATCTGCTGTGCTTAATAATAATTCATATAATCTAGCAATGACAATGGAGATTAAAAAACAGAGTGCTTAATAAAAAGACACAGAATTTAGACACATGAAACATTCATGTAAATTAAAAACAAATGCCCAGACTCCCGTAAGGTTGAATTAAATTGCAGCACATACGGAAAAATTCTGAAAATGTCGTCTTTCATTCAGCTGTCTCCCTAGAGTCCTATTCATCACAGTATTGGTGACTGCCCTTGGTCATTCTTCCTTTCTCCACTGATTAAAACAAAAACAGTAACAGAAACTGTACATGCTCACAAAACCACTATGATGATATATCATCCACTGAAGAAATTAGACAAGTCATAAACAAACAACAGATAAATGCTTACTGCCACCTGGGATTCAGAATAACAACATCTTGGGAATCGTTTGTTTGCAAGAAAACCTAATCAAGTTAAAAAGAAAAATATTTATTCCTACCTATTGACAGACTTGACATTCTGTATTAAGAGTTTAGTCTTTTTCTGGAGGCTCAAACAGTCCCCAAGTAGAATAGGTGGAGAATTGTGGTATGGGATCGGTGTTTCAGTTTCCAAGTTTAAAAAGTAGATCTAATTTGTGGGGCGTCTGGGTGGCTCCGTGGGTTAAGCCTCTGCCTTCGGCTCAGGTCATAGTCTCAGGTTCCTGGGATTGAGCCCCACATCGGGCTCTCTGCTCAGCGTGGCATCTGCTTCCCCCTCTCTCTCTGCCTGCCTCTCTGCCTACTTGTGATCTCTCTCTCTCTGTGTCAAATAAATAAATAAAATCTTTAAAAAAAAAAGTATATATAATTTGTTTTGTAGTCACACATATCATGAATATTCCTTATAGGTAAATTTGAAAATACAATTCAGAAAAAGAATGGAAAAATATACGTAGAAAAACATAACCTTACGATTAGCCATTGTCTGCCTCATTGCTCTGAGACCCTTGGGTAGGGTCACGGCAGCACTGGAAAAACAGAGCATTTACTATGCATTGTGATACACCAAGAATTTCCTCAGAGGACCTATCATGGATGCCTGTGTGCTGACACTGTCTGTAATCCTCAAGCCTGGTCAGCTGCCCTGACCATTGCTTCAGTACAGGAGAAAGGGAAGCACTAAGGTCCATGTCCATGCTCTTACACTCTTGGTCTTAAAGATAGCCTTTGAGCCACTTCTCTGCGAGTTTGGAAATGATGCATAGTGAGAGCAGCTTGAGGAGACTTCATACCTATGGATTTTGACTGGGTGATCAGCTGAGCTCAACTACTCAAAGTCCAACTCCTAGCTTAGGTGAACTTGAAGAATTGTGCTGGGGATCCTAGTCTTATTAGTTGGAGTTCTCCAGAGAAATAGAACTAAAATTGTGTGTGTGTATACATAGATGTGAAATATTTATATACTTACACACATGTGGATGTATATATAAAGAAATTTTTATCAAGAATTGGCTCATAGGAGTATGGAGGCTAACAAGTCCCAAGATCTACAGCTGGATACCCAGGAGAGCTGACAGTATAGTTCCAGTCCAGTTTGAAGGCTGAGAACTGGAAGAACAAATGGTCCAGTGCCAGTTGTAGTCTACAGGCTTGAGACCTGGGAAGAGCTAAGAGCTGATGCTTTTGAGTCTAAAGGCAGACAAAAATCAATGGCCCAGTTCAAAGATAGTGAAGCAGGAGGAATTTTCTCACTCAGGGGAGTGTTGGTCCTTTCTTCTAGTCAGGCCTTCAACTGACTGGATATGGCCCACCCATATTAGGAAGGATGATCTGCATTAAATTTATTGATTTAAATGTTAATCTCATCCAAAACACCAAGAATAATGTTTGGCTAAATATCTGGGCGCCCCATGGCTCAGTCCACTAGAAACATGAAATTAATTCTCTCGCTGGTTTTCTTGTATGAGTATAGACTTTCCCCTGATATCTCCTCTTATCTCCCACATGGTCAATTATATATTCTCCTCTGATTTTTCCCACTGGCATATAAACATACTTTAAATGCTCCCCACCTTCTGGAAATCCTGACTTGACCCCCAAATCTCCTCATGCTGTTGTACTATATCTTTGCTCCTGTAAGAGTTCAGAAAGAATTGTCATTATTTATGCTCTCACTTACATTTTTGTCTTTGCTCTCAGTAGTCTGCTTTTCCTTTGGCATTCTACTCTAATAATCACTATCGATTTGCAGTCAGTCTTTTTTAATTCTTCATCCTTTCACGACTTCTCAGGAGCACTTGATCTGGTTGGTGTCTGTCTCTTCTTGGAATCACGTTCTTCTCTTGGCTTCCTTGGCTTCTCACCCTCCTTGTTTTCTTCCTCTCCAGTGTGGCTTGCTACCTCACAGGTATTTTGTTACCTTTACTTCTTCTGTCAGACTTGCAATTTTCAAAGTGATTTAGGGCTCAGTTCTCAGTCCTGATTTTTCTATCTATACACTTTCTTGGGTTCTTGAGTTATCTTATTCAGACCACTGGTTTTAAATACCATTTGAGAAAACAATTAGCACCAATGGTTTATAATGCTTTTACCTTAGGACATTTTCAAAATTTCTCTGTGCTTCAGTGTATTGATCTGCATGTTCAAAATAATAATAACTAAGTGACAAGATATTTGTAAGGATTTAGTAGATTAATATGTGCAAATATTTAGAACCACACCTGGTACAAAGTAGGCACAAAGTAACAGTAAATGTTGTATATGAATGTGTATGTGTCTTGTGTTTTCATTCACTTCTAGGAACCTAAACTTTGGTTGCTTGTTTGTTCTGCCTTCCTAATTCTCCAGTGGATCTTTCCTCCTTTTCTTCTCAGTGGATATATTTATACATTGACATTGCAACTGACAAGTAGTACACTGTCATGGAATGGAACACAATTGGGAATCAAACATCAAAATTTCCAAGCAGATATCCACAATCAGTAAACTGTAAGACTTGGGCAAGTTACTTACTCTTCCTGGGCCTCAGCTGTATCATCTGCGTAGAGGTAGTAGTACCTATTTTATGGAGTGATAGGAACTCAATTGTTTAATACATATAAAGCACTTAGAACAGTGTCTATGTGGAGGAAACACTGTGAGATGGAATTATTGTATCATTATAGTCAGTGAATTATATACACTTATATTTTTCATTACTAAAGGAATTTGTTGTTATTCTATTTTCCCACTCGATTACAACCTCATTGAATACCAAGCCATATCAACAACACAACTGTCTTTCTCTCTCTCTCTCTCTATATATATATATTTATAGTTAATATAAATAATCTTAGTAATTTTTCCTGATGGATAATCCCCTTGTTAAAATATTACATCTACATTTTTATGTTTGTAAACAAATGTATGATCTCTTATTATAGAGGTGTCTTATAAATAGAAAGTTATATTTGAAAAAATAACTAATGCCTATGAGTACAATGACTAAGTTCATGAATTAGAATTCTTCTTAAATTTGTATATAGTAAATATTTATGATATAAAATATAATTGTATGAAGATAGGTTATAAAATTAGGACAAAAATTTGATGAGTGTGTTTGTCAGAAATGAAAAAAATAAACAACCCATGATTATGAAATCAATGTGTCCTAAATGCTTTCAAGCTCTTATGCTGACTACTTTAATGAATGTGAACTCTAAGTAGCAATTACTGTGGGCATGCAAACCAGATTCTTTCTCATGTCATTTCTAATTTTTCTTTGCTGCCATAGAGATTAATTCTAGCTTGTTTTAAAGCCATGGCCTAAGTTCAACAGTAATTAATGTCCAAAGAGATATTAGAAATTTTGCAATTAGAGGAGTGTTTCTGTTTCTACTTCTCAAATAAAAGACCGTTTTGTTTTAACTAAGAGGCAGTAATGCCTCTGAGTAAAAAAAAAAAAAAAAAAAAAAAATTGCTTCAGTATATTCTCTGTCAACATTTATGTAAATAATAAAAGACGATATGTTGGGATTTTCTTAAATTAAAAAATTATTTTCTACAGCGTGAGTACAGTCATAGTCTTAACTATGTTGTACACACACGCAATGTGTGTCATAACATTTTAGTAGATTTTTTTGTGATTAATAATAGGAAATACAGGAGTAAAGTAAATTCACCTCATTTCTTTCAAGTGTATCTGGAAATACATATGATTCTTAAAATTTGCTCTGTATATAATTATCTATTATAAATATCATGACTAGAGCCTAAACGTGGACTTAAAAAGATAGTAAATAACTGAGATAAAATATCAAAATATATGTGTACTATTTTATTTTACATATGAATATCAAAACAAAAACAAACATTTTGGGGGCACCTGGGTGGCACAATCAGTTAAGCATCTGGCTCTTGATTTCAGGTCCGGTCATGATCTCAGGGTCCTGAGATCGAGCCACACATCTAGCTCTGTGCTCAGTGCAGACTCTGCTTAAGTTCTTCTCTCCCTCTGCCCCTCCCTCCTCAAATAAATAAGTAAATCTTAGGAAAAAAAATTATTCTCCAACTACTATGGGCAAGACACTTAATTCAGGTCTTGTGTATTCTAATAGCACTGTAAAGATGACCAAGAGATATTTTCAGAATATCAAATATATATCTGTCACAGTTCTAGGTCCCAGATTATTGAAGATATAATCTCTATTCCCAGGTTGTTTGTGTACCACAAGTGGGGCAGGTTGACAATAAGTCTGTATATACAGAAAGCGGAATCAAATAAATGACTCAAGTACAATAAACAATATGAAGAAGGTGAAATGGTATTATGCACTTCAGACAGACTGTGTGTCTACAGAAGAATTCTTTACATTAGGCAGTCAGGAGGGCCCCGCTGCCTTGGAGCTTTTTGAACATCACTGCAAAGAATATTCCAAGAAAAAGCATACGTACAAATGCTCTGTATGTACAAAAGCATAAGTACAAATCTCTGCAAAGAGTATTCCAAGAAAAAGCATATGTACAAATGTACAAAAGTACAGTGTGTATTCCAGAGACCAAAAGGGCAATGTGTCTGGCAAGGAAGGAAGAAAAAGAGGGGAAGATGACATTGAATAAAGACCAGATCATGCAAGGTCTTGAGTCCTTGGCAAAAAGTCAGATTTTATTTTCTTGCAGTGGGAACCTATGGGTCATAATGTGATAGCCTTTATTTATTTATTTATTTATTTATTTATTTATTTTCTTCTAACGATCTTATTTATTTATTAGAAAGAGAGGGAAAACACACAGGCACAAACAGGGAGAGCATCAGACAGAGGGAGAGGGAGAAGCAGGCTTCCTGCCAAGGAGGGATCTGGAAGCGGGTCTCCATCCCAGGACCCTGAAGTCATGACCTGAGCCAAAGGCAGATGCTTAACAGACTGAGCCACTCAGGCAGCCCTGATTACATTTAAAAGCGTAGAACTACCATTTTGGCTGCTGGATGGGTGATAGGAGAGCAAGAGTAGGAAGCAGGGGGACAGAATTGTTTGGCAGCTGATGTAAATTGGGTAGAGATGATGGTGAATTAGACTAAGGTTGCAGTTACTAAGAGGTGGTCAGATTGAGAATATATATTGAGGGACCTTTCTGATGGGTGAGATAGGGGAGACTGAAGGGGACGGGTCAAGTATGACTATGTGGTTTTGTTGGTTTCCCCCGTAGAAACTGAGGGGATGTTGCTGCCATTGGTGAAGATGGCAAGGGGCTGGAAATTGGAAATGTAAATATCTAGGCAGGATGTAATAGATTGTTCTATTTGGGCTGTGAGATGCCTATAGATACCACAGTAAAGATATCAAAAAGGAAATACATGCATTAGGAGGTAAAGGAAGAGGTAAAACTGGAGAGATAAATTTATGAGTTGTTAACAGATCCAAAAAAAAAAAAAATTAAGTCGTGGGAGTCTATAAGAAAACCTAGGGAGGAAGTACAGCTAGAATAGAGAAGAAAACTAAAAATAGGACCTCAGGCAGCCACAATTTGGGTCTAGAAAAGAGGAAAAACCAGCAAAAAGCACTCTGCAGTAGAGGCTAGAGGAAATAAGAGGTAAGCCAGGAGATCGAGCGATTACAGAAATCTGAAAACACTGTTTTGAGAAGGAATGGGTGGTAAATCGTGCCAAGTGGTCTAAGAGGTTGACCAAGGCTGGGTTTGGGAGGGCACAGTTTGTGCTGGCCTCAGTTAAAATGCTGGGGAGGAAGAGTCTTACTGGAAATGGTTAAAAAGGTATTGAAGGTTAGGATAAGGAAACAGAGGCAAATCTGAGACATCTGGGTCTGAAAGAGAGCAGGGAAATGGGTAACAATGGGACATCATTCATCTCGTTCCAAACTTAAAACATGAAAGTTCTTTGGCTGCAACAGCTGTCAGAATATTTATCTTCAGGATTGGTTCAGGTAATCTGGATGGATAGGTAAATACCATTTTCTACATGCATTATTTTTTTCTAGACTCCTTGAAATTATGAGCTTGCTGAAGAATGGTGGCCTTCCCACATGTGTAAATCCTTTTGGCTGTCCAAGGATTTGAATAGCTGCATTTTCTTCCTAGGACTTACAGTCAAGCACAGAGTTCATACTGTATAACAATAACTACACTATGTTTTGGAGATTGTAAAGTGAAAAGATATAACCTCCATCATTAACAAGCTGGTAGCTAGTTACTCCTCATTAAATTCTGAGTTTGTCTTATTTTGGGGGGGGGGTTGTGAAGTTTAGTGCCATATCAGTTGTGTTCCTACCTTTTGGGGAAAAATATGTCATTTGTTCCAGATAGATAAAATGGTTACTGTCATAGTTACTTTGGAATTAAAAGTCCATCAAAAATAACTTTCACATTCAACTTTTCTGGAGAAAAGTATAAAGAACAAAAGCATCTGCACTGTGTATAAATTGGCAAGTATCCTTGTCTGGCACTTTCTAAATTGTTTTAGCAACGTTTGGCAAGAATCTATCACAAATTATGGATGATTATAATTTTGCAGTATGTGAAAGCAGATGGAGAAGATGAATTGACAGAGAGAATGTTTCTTCCTAGGAAACTGATTGGTAATAATAATTATCTTTGAAGAAGACAAAAAGTAAGAATTACTCACTGACTTTTATATATATATTTGAGAATTTATTCTATTAAAAAAAACCCTTAATTTATGCAAAATTTGAAACTGATAGAAAGGCCTACCAGAAATTACTCTAAGTACACAGTATACAAACTGAAAAATATTCTATTATGATTAATTAAATTAGAAATTATTTGAAGAAAGAGCATATAATTGATAGTGTCCTATTTTTCTTAGAGGTAACATTTTTATGTTCCTAACAAATGAGATCATTTTTCTGTCTTTCTTTTTTAGCTCCTGAGTAATATGGATAATCATGGTAACTTTATAAAATGGCCACATTTTAGAGGAAGGAAACTGAAAATAAGTAAGTCGTTACTGAATAATTTGTAGTGGTAATTTGTGGTTTATGACAATATGTTTCTGAGGAGGGCTGAGCTTTAACGTCGGAATTTCTGGGTTCAAATCCTGGACCATTCATCCTTGTGAATGTCTTAACCCTTTTACTACCTCAACTCCTCTGCCATCAGGATGAGCAGTTCCTCCCTGCCACTCCCACTACAGCACTGGCCCAAACTGTCATGGTTCTCTCCGGGATTATTCAAATCACCTCCTAATGGTTTCCCTGATTTGAATCTTGCTTTCTTCCTACAGTTCTGAAAATGGAGGTCAGAGAGATATTTAACAGTAAATATCAGATCATGACGCCCTTCTGTTCAGTTCCTCCATGGTTTTAGGACCCATTTTCATTCTGTTCCCATCACTTTCTTATCCCTCTGATCACAGCTTTTCCCCTTCCTGATGTTTCTCCACACAGGCTGATCTCCTTGCTGTTCTTTCAACACACCAGTCAGGCTCCAGTCTCTAGTTCTTTCTATGTGCAGCTTCCTCTGTGGGACTCTGTGCTCTTCTGTATCTTCATGACCTGTTCCTTCCCATCCTTGGGATCTTTCTTCAGGAAAGCTTCCCTAAATGACATATTTCATACTGAAACCCTCCCTGGACACATCCCCATCACCCTTCCCTAATTTCTTCTTTTTTTTTTCCCTACGGGACTAATTGTCATCCGTGTACTTTACTTACTTTTATTTATGGTTTGTTGTGCCTCACTAGAATTTAAGATCCGGGACAACCCAGATTTTCACCTCTATTTTACACAAAAAATAGGAACAACAAATATGTTGATGTGAATTAAAAAATTGCAGTTATTACTATCATGGCTGGGAATGCATGCTCTGGTTGTTGCCTCAGTCATTTACTGGCAGGAAATCACTTAATATCGCCTTACCTAAAAGGAGGCTAAAAACAGACTTCACTAGGCTATTGTGGGGATTAAACAAGATAAAAATATCTACCTTACAGGCTGCTATGAGGGTTAAATAGAACATTTACATGAAAGTACCTAGCACACTGCTTGGCAGATAAAAGGTGATGAATAAATGTTAATAGAATTTGCATCTGAATGAAGAGATAATGGTATGCAAATCAAGGCATCATTTATTTGGGCCCTGATTTTGTATTTAGAAAAGAAAATTATATGGATTATTTTTCATGGGAAATTTTGTAGCACACAGAATCTTACCCAGTTATGTATTTGTTCCTGAACTCCTTATTCATACATACTTAGGACACTCTATTTTTCACTCATAAGATATGTATCTTAGAGTATGCACATCTTTCTTGCCAAGGTCTCATGCCTGTAGACCATCAGGAGCACTCCTGTGGTCAGAGTTGGCTCTATTGTGTATTGCTTTGAGGGACATGGAGACCACGCTCCATGGAAGAGGGTATTAGAAGGAACTCACATGTTGTGGACTTGCATTAGGTAATTTAAAAAGGGTGTTTAAGAAAGTGGTACTTGGTGTTGGGTGCCTTTTGGAAGCAGAGTCAATTCTATGACTGAATACCTTAGTTTTCTTCTAGAAAATGGGAGGGAACAAGGGGAACTGAAATCGTGATTGAAAAGCAGCAAGAATCACTTACGTTAGTCAGGAGTGCTAGATGCTTGGTCATTGCTGTGTGTGTGGTTTGCACAGCAAGCTTGTTATTGTTTGTGCTCAGCCATGACTACAAAGTGGCCTTGTCTTTGTCTCACTTCATCATGATCACATAGTGTCCTTGTCTGGTGTTGGTGACATGTGAGATTATTTATGGTCAACAGAAGAACCCTATGACCTTCCACTGAGTACTGGGGTTAGTTAGCCCCTAGCAACCCCAATACCTAGCTCCCAAATGTCATGGGCTACTTGTTCCTTTCTCAGGCTTGGTACACATAAACATATGTATTGAAATTTGCTTCTGATGATTTCAACACCACTTTTTTTCTTTTTCTTTTTCTTTTTCATTCTTTTTCTATTTCTTTCTTTCTCTCTCTCTCTTTCATCTCTTCTTCTTCTTTTTTTTTTTTTTAACTAAGCGCTAAGCCACCAAATTTAGGTGACTCATTCTTAGGAAATAATTCTTGGGAAAACCTGTCAGTATAATTTTATAACCAAATTAATCCTAATTGATTTTTAATAGTTTTAGTAGAAACTGATACTTGCCTTTCATAGGTCAAATAGTTAAAAATATCCAAATGTAGCTTAACTAAATATTTTGGAACAAATGAATTTTGTCAGACATATCTGTAATGTATGTATCATTTCCTAAGAATATATTATCACAATTAAAAATAGCATTTGTAATAAAAGTAAACAGAAATAAAAATTGCAGTGCAGAAACATTCTTGTAATTTAATCATGAAGAAACAACCAATTTCCTCAAGTTCCCTTTAAATATTATTGTAGTTTGCATAAATCCACACCATTCATTTTTTGGTTCTCCATTACGAGGTTTGCATTTAAAAGTTTATTTATTATTTATGAATATTCCACTTATCAAAAAAAAACACAAACTTATGTTGGTACATTTAAATGTTAGTTAGGTGTTGATGCCCAAGATAGTAGCTATTACACTAAAGTAAAATATTTCAGCATTGTGTTTTTAAATCCTATTGGATTTAGGTCATTATCAGCAATAGTGGCTCTTACATTATACACATGACACACATCACACATAGACAGATAAATAGATGAAAAGAGTATAGGTAACTTTATGGACTTATAGACTTTTAGCCCTGAATGACAGAGTAGTCAAATCCCCTTATTTTGTGTAAGGAAAATGAGACCTGTGGACAGATATTAAATTCCATACTAAGATATGCAGAGCAGAAATAAAGAATTAGAGTTTCTTGATTTCAGAGTCAAGTCTTTTCCATTATGACACTTGTCTTTATCTCTTTTGGTTAAGTTGAAAATCTGTGGATTTATTTTTCATATATGGCAATTCACATAAAGTCAACATTTATTATTTGAGGGACTCAAAGACGAGTGAATAAAATTGTCAGGCTCCTTTTATTTCACCACATTTTGTTAGTCTGAAAACACACACACACACACACACACACACACACACACACACACATGATCACAAAACGTTCCAGTAAAGGCAGACAGAGATGACTTTCTATTGCATGGTATGGAACAAAAGTTTAAGAAATAATCAACTCTTCTGTAGAAAAGTCCCCAACTGTCTATGTTTTTTTGGTAAATTATTATCCAATTCTTACTCAAATTGACATGTAAGTAAAGAATTTGGGGCCCTCACCCACCTTTGATTAAAATTCTTGGCTGTTTTAAGTTAAAACACTCAAAATGAGTATTTAGCATATTGCTTACTCTTTGGGAAGCATGTATATGCTTAACAGTTAAGGAACCCTTATTCTATGAAATAGAATTCCATGGCATATTCCATTGTTTTATAAGGTGGGATTGGGGGGAAAATTAAAAGTGGATTTAGAGTAGAGGTCTTTAAAGTTCTATTTTATACTACAAATTACTTCTTAACAAGAATTCTTCCAACAAATAAGAAAACAAACCAACAAAATTCTGATGGATTTCACTGCAATTTTAAGTTTTGCCGTCTCTTTTCCTTTTAAAATTTTTTTTTACAAGAGCTTTTAGACTCATAAATTTAGTTAGTGATTTCATGTGTTCTCCCCAAATCCCTTTTTTAAAATCCCACAAACTAGTCCATGTGCATGTGCGATACACTTTGCTAAATGAAACACTCAGTTATAGGACTGTGTTTGCTGTATGCCAATTTAGTCAATGTTTTTGCACTGGTGAGGCCATCCTTACTTAACGCCTCATAAAAAGAAAAGCCAGCCTCTTCCAAAAGAACTAATTTATTGTACACCAAGGATCTGTGTTTTAAAAAGTTCTCCTACTGTATGCAAGGTAGGTCTAACGCTTGTAGAGTACCTAAATACCACAGATTCCATATCCCTTGGAAATAAAGATGCAAATCACAAAACAATAAATTCCCTGAAGAAAACTTGAACAAATCATAACTGTCAGTGAAGAAGGATGATCAAAGTTTGTGTCATGCAAAAGAATACAAATCCTTGTGCTGTGGCAAGCATTTCTTTCTTTCCCTCTACTCCCCACTCTTCCCCTCTCTTCCCTCTCTGAAGCCCCCCCACACCCACCTTTGGTTGGTTGAAGGCACATCATCAACCTTAATGATAAAAGCCTTTCACAAAAATAATTCTTAAGCCTCAGGAACAAACACCTCTTTGGCACCCTGAGAGAATATTCCACAAACATCATCAATCTCCTTCAGATCATGATTTACAACCTTTCCCTTTGGCAGACTTGAGCCATTTGTGAGCATGCCCCAGCCGCGTCACATTGGGATTTCCCTCCACTTTGCCCTCTAAACACATAGCAGCATAACCGTGTGCTACTGCCAGTTTGGAAACCTGGGCTTGTTGTCAAGTACACGCTACAGATACTAGGCTGTGAAAGCAGCTGACTTTCAGTGCCTGGACTCTCCAGAAAAATGGAGGAAGGGAATAGATCTTACTATGCAGGTTCTGGAGCTAATTTGTTGTGTTTCATATGCTAATTCTCAGTGGCATTCCGAAAGCCCAGTGATGATAACTTCAGGGCATGAAATTTGGGTTTTTCAAAAGGAAAAAAAAAAAATATCAGTCAGTGAAGTAATTTGCATGGGTGTGTATTTCTCTGAACAAAACTTGTATCTTCAGTGTAGTGAACAGTTGTCTGATAAATGCCATCTTTCTGGTTGTTTTCCTTGAAACTCAGGATAGGCGTCGGTACCACAGCTGAATTCATTTAGTATGTGCCTAAACCCACTCTTACTGTGTGTGCTCACTAAAACAGATGCACATACATTATTAATTGTTGACGAACTTGCAATCATCATCAAGGGCAGAAGAACTACCCCCATCAGGAAAGACATAAACATTATGATTACTTGAAAACATAGGCAGATCTTTAAGCTGTCTATATTGAGTGAAATAGTAGTTACTGACATATCTAGCAATATTTATAGAGGAAGCTTTGAAAAGCAAATATGTTTACCATAACCAAGTGGTGCAAACCGGAGAAGTTTGTGACGCTAGATACTTGAAAGAGAAGTCAGGATTCTTACTCTCCCTCTCTTCCCATGCCCCCTACCTCCCCAATAATGTGTGTGTGTGCTGTGCTCACTTCAGCCACACATACTAAAATTGGGACCAAATTTCGTGTGTGTGTGTGTGTGTGTGTGTGAGAGAGAGAGAGAGAGAGAGAGAATGCAATAGTGAGGCATAAATTTAGTCTTAATTGTAAGGTTTAGATTTTTATTTTATTTTTTTGGTAATAGTTGGATTACATTATAGGGAGTGATGGTTCACAAACCTAATCACCAAGTGGTCTGCTGAAGAGCAATCAGATCATGGGGGAACGTATATATTAGGAAAATCAAATTCATGTTTATTATACAAACAAAGCCACTTGTAAGTTTTTTTCTTCCATTCCGTGGTATGAGCTGGGATATTTTCAGCTTTCAGCGTCAAGTTGGCGAATCAGAAGCAGCTTTAGGTTTGGAAGATGCTCTTTTCTACACTGTGAGTAAGATTATAAATTGAAAAATTTTGGAAGGCAATATTTAAATAGTTTTACACTGCTTTAAAAATATCCATATACTTTGACAGAGTAATTTCACCTTTCTGAATTTATCCCAAGGACATAATCTGAAATTCATATAAAGATTTTTATAGAGAGATCCACTGTGTGATAGCTAAACATTTGAGACAAATACTCAATGATAAGAACAGTTAGCTAAGTTATGATATACACATAGGGTGGGATGCTGTGAGGCCATTAAATTATATACATTACATTCAATTACATATTCTATAATGAGAAATGCATGTTATAATGCCGACTAATAAAAAGGTACCCCAAACTTTTCATACCATGTGATCTTTGTTGGGCAAATGTATAAGTAGAAAAAATACGGAAGAAAAACATTGAAATGTTAATAATGATTTCTCTCTGGATGAGATTAGAGATTATTCTGAGATATATACTTAATTTTTTTTACTGTTTTGTATGTTTTATTTACAAAGCTACAAAGACTCCTTTAGAATTGGTGGTGATAGAGGAGAAAACAGTGTTTTAGCCAAACTATTTTATTTTCCTGGACTCAGGATGAAACTGCATTTCCCGGATGCATCCGGTAGGGGCTGTGTTTTTCATTCTCCTCAACAGCAGGTAGACAGGAATGATGTACAATTCTCAGTCCAAGGTCGTCAAGGGTGGGTGTGCCTTTTTTAAATGCATGCTCTTCTGTCTTCTACACTGGAAGTGGAAGAGTCCAGGATGGTAACGCAGCCTAGATTCCTTAGTCACCACTTGGATAAGAGCTCAAAGAGTAAGCCATGTCATCCTCACCAACATTTTTGTGATTATTGAGATTTTCACTTTATTTGTTACTTGAGAAGAGCTTAGCAATTATCAGCTACTTTACTGTGATGCAAGTCACTTGCTAGTTTTCTTAATGATAAAAGGTACAGATATGTGAGCAAGGCAGAAATAGAAGTATGTAAGCTATTGCTGCTTTCATGTGCCCTGGTTATTTTATAGAGGTCTGCTTAAAGCTGTTAAGAAAGCTAGGATTTGGAGATTTTTAGCCTGGTTATCCATCTGCTTTTATTGGGAGTGGTAGGTTTCCAGATTTTATATTAATGGCAAAAATGCATCCAGAAAGATGACAAATATGGAGATATTACTGCTGTCAGGTGTTTTCTTTAATTCAGAAAATTGTTTCACACTTACTGCTTTTTTTTTTAGAGACTGTTCCTTATGCCTGTAATTTCTCTTTCTCTATGTGACAAATGCCTCCTCTACAACAAAACCCAAATACTGTGCCTCCATAAAGCATTCAGCTCAGTCCTCAACGTGTATGGGCGTCATTCTGCAAAAACTCTAGGTGCAGAAAAACAATGATTAAAAAAAATTATGTCCCCATGTCTTAGCAAAGAGACTAGCATAGTAAACATAATCATTAAATTTAATATTTTTTCCAAATATGTTTTATTTGTAGTATCCTGTGTTTACCATACTGTCACAAGTGACAGAAACAGAGTATTTCCCATGGCCTGTTTGTTGCTCCAACCTAATTTAACTATCATAAAGATCTTTTACTTTAAGATACTTTTGATTCTGCAATTTTAATTGCAATTATTTTCTTTTAATAACTGAACTTTTAAAAGAACTAACCTTACTCTTCACCTTTTCTAATGGTTTAAAGTTACCTTTAATGTCACATTTTTAAATGTTACTAAATACAATTCCTCTAACTCATTTTTTTTTAACTAGGTTAATATGCCAGTATATAAATCTTAGCTTCCTTGTGTGATTTATGAACTACTATGCAGTCATTAAAAATAATGTAGTAAATCTAGTAATACAACCTATAAAACTTTTCATTATATGTTTGAGAGTCAAAAAATAATGAGTGGTGATAATCTATATAGGTTATGGACTTTTGCTTCCATTTAGGATATAGAAAACCTCTGGAATAGGCTGTTCTCACCCTAATGACATAAAAGCTAGATAATCTATAAAGTTGTAGCTTTTATTTATCTTACTCAGATTGCTGAGTTCACAAGGCAGTCAGGCAAACTGAATTCCAAGGCCCTCTCAGGAGACAGAATTCATGGACCCTTAGTTAGGCAGAACATGAGAGGAAGAGGCAACCACAGTAAAACTGGGAAAGAAGAAAATATTATAATGTTAACATACAGTTTTAAAGTCCAAGAGAAGGTTAGTGTTGAAAACTTGGAATCTCTAGGAACCGCAGAGAAAAGTCTGCTCTTACCTCAAAGCTCTTTTTCTTTCCTGGGCCTCCTTCCACTAATCAGGAGGACAGGAAAAAGCAGGCGGAGTTGAGAAAGTGCCCCCTGGTGGGCAGACAGGAAGGAAAACTTCCTCACTTCTTCAGACCCTCCCCTGGACTGAGACAAAGCTATTTGCCTCCCAGAGAGGGGAAGCTAACTCTCCTGTCCCCACCACAACCGTACAAGCTTAACCAGCTAGACTTGGACCTGTTGTAACAAAATACTATTGACTAAGTGGCTTAACACCAGACATTTATTTCTCGAAATTGCATAGGCTGGGAAGTCTGGGGTCAAGGTGTCAGCAAGGTCAGAGTTCAGGTGAAGGCCTTTTCTAATTTTCCAGTGACTGTGTTCTTTTGCTCTTTCTTCACTGGTGCAGAGAAGCAGCTCAGGTATCCCTTCTTCTTCTTTATAAGGGCACTGAAACCATCATAGAGCTTCCACTTTCATGACCTCATCTAAATCTAGTTATCTCCCGAAGGTTTCTCTTCCTAATACCATCACATTGGGAGTTAGGGCTTCAACATATGAATTTGGGGCAGGGAAAGCACAAACATTCAGTCCATAACATCAAGTAACAGAGATAATAGTCTACTGTGAAAAAACAGGAAACCTTTTAGCTGTTGGCCCTGCGTAAAAGTATTCTGCCCTGCCAGGATGAGTGGAAGCCAATGCCATCAACTCCTAAGGAAGAGGCAGGACACCCACCTGGGTACACGATCTTAAACTGATATAAAGCAGGTGTCTGTTGCTACTAAGGGAGGGTCAAGAAATTCTCTATCACCCAAAACCCTCCACAGATCCAAGGAAAAGTTTGGCTGCTAAGTTTGAGAGAGAAATAAGAGTGCTGAGATGGTCCCACACTCGCACCACAGGTTCCCAGAACCTGCCTAAGACTGTGACCAGACCGAGATCACCAAGAACACACCACACATCCCAAGCCTCACACGGAGAATCAAGCAGTAGTGCTCTACTGTAGAAATGTGAGAGCAAAGAGAGGGACCCTGCTCAGGGCCTTCTGAAACAGCAGAGCAGAAACCCTGAGAAAACACTCTAGCATATTTATTCCTACACCAAGAACAAAGGAGCAAGCAATAGCACATCAATACATGAATAAATAGACTGTTTGTTTACCTTGCCTTACTTTCTACAGCATACATCCACGCACCTGACAAGAGGGTTGCCTGTCTCCAGGCATAAATGCTACTTACCTCAGTCTCTGCTAGTCTCCTACAAAATGTCCAGCTTTGAGAAAATGAGACACACGACGTAAGAGAAAACACCACCTTGTCAGGAGATTGAGTCGTACAGCATTAAGACTGAGATGATCCAAATGTTGGCTTAGGAACTTTAAAATAACTACAGTCAATAGTTAAAGGATCTAACACTTGTAAGATGCAACATAATACCACTATAATTTAAACTGAGTATTAAGAAGTGAACAATCTATACCTGGATGTATAAAGGGATGGGTTAATCAGTTAAAAGGGGTTCTTTTACATTTGTCATCCAATTTACTCTCAGGGAGACAATTGTATTTGAGAAATTATTTCTGTAATGTCATTGAGATTGGGTAAGATTTTCAAGTCTTGAGTTAGCAGAAGAAAGACACCAAAAGAGATAAAGTGTTCTGAGTTTAAAATAATCAGGTATTTATTTAGGCATCGGAAATACCCAAAAGGCAAGAGAAACAAAAGATTGTCCGGAGACATGGCAGGTCTAAAGAATGAGTGCTGAGTATTTCAATGTAAGTAGAATTAGTTTTGTGATAATATGACACTTTTCACACTATCCCATCTTAGACTTCTAACAAAGTTGACTCCATACACAATGGCTTTTTATTGTGTTCCGGGTGACATAAGGGGAGAGCCAGAGAACTAGTGGAAGGAAGCATATTTGAGGAAAAAAAAAGTTGAATAGAATTGGAAAGAAATCTTTAGAATAACCAAGGGGATTCCTGGAGTTCTGGAGTATAGCTTTATATAGCCTACAGCATCTTTTTGATGTAAAGGGCAGGGAGACCCCCACCTAATATCTAAGTTACATGGCTATGCCTAAAGAAAGGACAAACATTCATCCGTAAACAATATATATATATATATATATATATATATATGTATATATATATATATATACGTATATATATATTTGCATTGTGTTATTTTAAAATATAGATTATGTTATTTTAAAATATACATTGAAAGAATTTTTACCCAATCCCATAATGATCAGTTGTTTGCCTCATGGAAAGAAACAAAAGTTGACCATGAAGCTACCCTATGAAAATGGACCTTGCCACTTCTCTGGCAGGTGGCTGCTCAGGAAGGCATTCTGCAAGTCTCAGAAAAGAAGGTGAAAGAATGTGGGGAATAATGGTGAGGGTCTCCACCCTCCATTTCCTGTATGTTTTCAGGGCTGAGGACAATATAACTTTGAGGTATGTATCACCTGGAAAAAAGTATACTATAATGTTTTTCTCCAGAATATTTAGTTACAGAAAAAGTACCTTTTAATGGCTTCTTTTTACCATAAGCTCTCTTTTTGTGAAAGGAATCAAAGGTCTTTTTATTTTTTAAAGATTTTATTTATTTGAGAGCTTAGGAAAGAGCTTAGGTGTGCATGAGCAGGGAGGAGGGCCAGATAGAGAGGGAGGAGCCTAACCTGGGATCCAGCCCAGGACTCTGGAGATCTTGACCTGAGTCTGAGCTGATTGAATTGCCCCAGGAATCAGGGGTCTTAAGTATGATATATATTTACAGTAAATTCACTCTTGGTTGAATAAATTTGAAGCTTTCACCTTTTATTTGCATATTCCTATTTTACTGTTATAAAAACATGTATTATTTTCATATTAAGAAATCAGAAAATAGTAGATACTTAAATATAAATGGAAGTTTTAAAAGTCTTATCACCAAATAGTGTTTTTTACCTTAACTTTTTTTTTAATCTTCTCCCAAATAATTCCTATCAATACTTGATTTTCTTTCTTCTACATAGGCTGTCAAATACTGATTTTTTAGTCTTCTAGATTTTTTGGTATTCTAGTTTTCTTATGCCTATCTATTAAAAATTTTTCTGAAGGTTATATGTTCTTCAGAGGTACAATGTTTAATAACTTTAAAATATTCTGATTAGCAAATATACCATGTGTAAGTATTCTATTGTTAAGTCATTAAGTTTTTTTTTTTCCTTTGACTTTTTGGCCATAATTAACAATTTTTTTTAAAGATTTTATTTATTTATTTGACAGAGATCACAAGTAGGCAGAGAGAGAGAAAAGGAGGGAAGCAGGCTCCCTGCTGAGCAGAGAGTTGGATGTGGGACTTGATCCCAGGACCCTGGGATCATGACCTGAGCAGAAAGCAGAGGCTTTAACCCACTGAGCCACCCAGGCGCCCCTGAACAATGTATTTTTAATGAAGTTGCTTTGGTTACACTTAACAGAAATCAAATAGACTTAATGTCTGCAAAATTAAAAAAAATAATTAAAAAAGAAAGGTAGATGCCCCTTACTGTTGAAGCAAAGTTGATAAAAAGTTTTCAGTTAGGTTTGAGACTGGGATAGCTCTGAGACTCTTCATAGGAAAAGGTTTTTATGTTCTCTCCTCCACTCAGCTATTGACATAAAATCTCCCAGCTCTCAACCTCTATGTTCTTCAGCTCAAATTGCAAGAAGGAAAAAAAAAAAAAAATCTGATCGACTTGATTTGTGTTGGTTGTCTGCTAACTCTAATCAACAATATGCAAACATGGCAGTTAGTGAGAGGTTTCCCCCCCCCTTTTATTTAACTTGGACAAATGGTTCGCAGAAAAGGGCTGTGCAGCTCACCCAATAACTGTCTCTGAGAGTGTGATGGACATTTTTGGGCATTGAACTCTTTCTGGATTTAGGATTATTTCCTTTAAATAAATTTCCAGATATAGATTTTCTCAGTAAAAAGGCATAAATCTTTGAAAAAATTCCTATAAAGATTGATATCTTTATTTTCCTTTGTATTGCTTGTTATAAACAATCTCCTTTGCTGACTTCGTCTAAACCAGTGCCTTCAAAAACTACTTACAAGTAAATAATTTTCCACCAATACCTGGAGATCCAATCCTACCCCTGAGCTCCAGATTTATATATCCAAGCTACTCATTTATAATCTCCCACAGAAAATGTCACTGGCACTTCCAAACCACCAGACTTAAAATTAAACTTAAAATTTCTCAGCCCAAACTGGCTTCTCCTCTTACCTGAATTAAAATAATACTTCATTAAAATTGTCAACGGTCCCCCCAAAAAATTTAAGGGAAATTCCTTCTCCCTACCCAGAGTGTCTTCATGGTCAGACTGCAGTCTGGTTTTATCCCAGCAATGTATGTTCTCCTCGCTGCCAGCACCACCTGCCTCCGTGTGTCAGCCTTTGCTGCAGCCACGAAAGCATGAGCTCTCATTTCTCTTCTGGTCTCTCTGCAAAGCCATTCTTTACCTCCCTAACTAAACACCTGCAGCTCAGCTCAACTGTTATTTTCTCATTTTTTTTCCCTAACTCATGAATTAATTGACCCAGTATCAGCTGTGGTAGCACCTTGTCTATAATTTTATCATAGTCTTTGTTGAATGAACAGTCACTTTGGTTCACATGGATTTTTTTTTTTTTCCCATGTAAGAGATCACCATTTGAATAGGACTGTCTACTTACATTTTCAATCCTTACTGCCCAGGAAGAGCTGATGTACAGAAGTCACTCACTGTGTGTTATCTGATATATTTGGATTCATATTCCAGATTTCTTCCAGAAAGTGCTATGTCTTCTAGTTATACTGTTCCCTACTGCCCCCTTCTGAAAAGTGCAATGACTACACAGAGAAATAAATTCTGCTAATCGACACCAGAGATTGAATGAGAGAGACTAAGCAATATAGGTAATTCAACAATGTTTAGCCAGTACAAAAATATCATCTAGACTTTGAGAGTTTGAAGGAGAGAGAAAGACAGAAACAGGTTATGAGGGAATGGCTGAAACCACAACACTCCAGCAAAATGGGATGGATGGAGATATCTATCTATCTATCTATCTAGCTATCTATCATCTATAGATTTCAAATATATTCAGATATTTGAAGGTAATTCCAAAGTGAAAGCATTATTTGCAAGTATTTGAAATATCGATGTAGTTGTTTTCTCCTTTGAGAATTTAAGGCGGGGCAGAAGGGCTCTACCTCTACACTTGGCTAGACTCTCTCTGATACTACTATATTTATGGTAAAGAGATTGGTCAACTGTCTCAGATCTTAACAATTTCTAGAGCAAGTCCGTGTGGATTCTAACATAAGCCTCACCATGTTTCTTAAGCTTGCTCAACAATTTAAAGTCTGGATAGTTGACAATAAAAATGAACTCTGGCCAATCTGAACAAAAATGAATAGGTTGAAAGGATGCCAGCGATTCAGAAAAATTATAGGAGGTAATAGATCCACATTGGAGACCTAAGTGAACTCTAGAAGACTAATAAGATCTCGGATCTAACTTTAGAGAGCTCATAAGGCCATTAAGGAACCCTAGAAGGCTAATAAGCAAAATGAGTACATACTGAGTACCTAACTCTGTGGTATTCAAGGGGAAGAGGATGTAAACTGTACCCACAGTGATTTTCTAGCCCAGCAAAAAATCTTAGGTGGTACATCAGTGGGAACACACAGGCTCCGCTTTCACCTAAATCTAAATTTAGGAAAATAATTTCCTGTCAGTGGTCAACTAGTAAAATCTATACACAATTAATGTAGAGTGAAGGAAATTAATTGGTTTTAAATGAATAATTGAAGACCTTATAAGACTTATCATTTCTATATTGCTCTGATTATTAAATGATTGCATATACAACCAGAGGGAATGAGAGAGGGTGTGAGTGAGTTTTGTGGTAGCTCAAAGTGATGAGAAGTAAGTTACTAATTCCACTTTCAAGTGAGAGAAGTCAAAGGAGGCTTCACTTTTGAGGTTGAGACTTGTAGTTTGAAGAAGGACTTGGACATTGCTACAAGGTGGAGATGAGAAATGGCATTCAGGGCAAAGGTAACAACATGTACAAAAGCATGTGGATACACAAGTTCCAAGCACACTAAAGAGCTTCAGGGTAGTGCATTGTGTTTCTGTTGAACAGATGGCATCAGGGAGAAATAGCTCTAGCTCAGAAGAGAAAAATGCTAGGGCCACCTAAGATAGCTGTGAATGCTAACTAATTGGACTTGATCATGTAGTTCATGAGTTGTGGAACTTTTCAAGGAAGAGTTACATGATCAAGTTTGCAATTCACAAAGTTTCTTCTGTCATCAATGAAGCAAATAGTGACAAGGAGTGGATAATGGGAGGGAACTGAAATGAGGATAATGGACAGGATTTTTTTTTGGAAAAAATAACTAAAAATAATTTCAAATACTGTGATGTAAAAAGTACTAGAATGCAGACATATAAAACATATGAGCAAAGAGTGGCAATCATTCTTTTTTAATATTTATGAGACATCCTGTAAATATTTTCAGGTAGATTTATTTTTTTTTAAGTCCTGTCCTTTATTAAACCATTTAAAAATTTTTAAACAACTCTCTACATAAAACATTCTTGAATCATGTTATGCTTCATTAATGCTAGCTTGGAGTATATTCATAGCATAATAATATTTAATTTCTCTTTAGAAATTAAACCAATTCTTCTTCTGCATTAGAGTAATAATTCTAGGTATTATTAATTTCATAACAAGTTCAGGGCTAGTCAGTTCCCCAGTTTAACAGACTACCTTGGGTCAAATTTTGATAAACACAATATTTTAAGGTAATAAAGAACTATAAATATTTCATTTTCTTCAGCAAATATAAGCTCCCCTAATTAATATGTTATAGTAAATTCTGCAATATACACTATATCCCAGGAACTGCTATTATGGTTCAGATGCTGCCTGATTTGTTAATAACATCAACTGTAGGCATTTGATGCGACACAAACCTGGTATCTAAATGTTGAATTTATCTAATGTCTGTCAGGTGCAAAATAATTCCTACACTTGGTCCTAAAGATGTTAATACTTTCAAAATTCCATAATAAGCTTTGCTAACTTGCTCAAAATGGACTACTAAATTATTAAATAAATAGTTTGTTGTCATGAAGCCGAGGTGATGGTTTAACCTATAAACATTTTGGAAAATATGGTCCTTCTCCCTCTTTCAACCAGTGTGGGGCATGTATTTTATTTGAAAACTCAATATAGTTTTCAGTGTTCTTTTATATCACATCTTCCTCTCCAACAATATTGAAATGATTCATTGGTTTGCCTTTTCTTCTCTTTTTTCTTTCTCACCCAAGACTAAAAATAAGTGTTTCTTCACTTCTTGAAAAAGTGGATGTGGGCAAATGCCTTGTGGGCATTTTCCAGGACTGTTAATGGTACCAGCTTCTCAGTGAGATTCTGGCTAACAATGCCTAGAAATATAGCATGAGTTGGTAGATAATTCCATCTTCCTGTAGTCCAATGGGAAAGACAAATGTTTTATTATGATAAACACATCCACATAGAAAATGTGTTTTTACTATCTATTCTGAGTCTACAACTTTTTAGTTTTGTCTAGAAATCTTTAGTTGAGCATCAACAAAGGCACAATCCCTATTCCGATTGAGGTTATAAAGTGGATGAGCAGGAAACATGCACGCACACACGCAGCTAAAACAGATTTATAGTGAACCTTGAAGTGAATGGATCTATCATAACACAACAAGAATTTAAAGAGATTGGAGTTTACAAACAATGAGGATTAAATTATTCAAAGTATAGCATGTGAATACCCAGAAAAATAATATCAAAGATCTCCTATCAAATTCAGCATCACTGTATTACACAAGAGATAACTGGGTGACAGTATCAGGAAATCTGGAAGATCTAGCATATGTGGAAATGTAATTTCAGTCCAGTATTTGACTGGTTTTCATAATATACTATTCAAAAACTTGGGGAGAGGGGGGTATAATCAGATCTAGTAACTAGCTAGACATAATATCTATAAGAAAATAATAATGAATTAACATCAGTGTAGAAAGTGATTTCTAGTGATTTACCACGGGTATTATTTGATTTGTCTGGGTCACCATTTTTCATTAATGTAGTTGATGAATATTCAGAGGGCATTCTCACCAAGTTTGTAATTGACACAGATATCAAACAGATGTTATAACCAGGATCTAAAAACAAATCATAGCAGGCTCTATTATTTTTTCTTGCAAGCCCCATCTTTTTGTTATTATATTCTACATTGGATCAGAGATAATATGCATGTTAAATTTTTATAAAAATTTAAAAATATAATTTTATTTTTATATATATTTAATATATAAATATTAATATATTTATATTAAATTTTATGTTTTAATAAAAATATAAAATATGAAAATTGCTCTCTATTTCTGTATTCATCTTGTTGTGGTCAAATAATACATGGTCCTTGGACAAACATTGTTCTAGGGGATTATATTACTATTTCTATTTTCCATGAGTAATATAGCACCCTGTAGGACTTAGTAGATTATTAGTTATTAGATTTAAATTACTGGAAGTGTTACCAAGTCTTTTTTTTTTTTTAAGCCTGTATTTTATTAGGTGAAATTTACCAAGAAGGAATAAAAAATCCTACAAAGGGATCCTAAAGCCAATTATACAAATACAGGATGAAAAACCTATAATAGCAGCTTCAGTAAAAATATGTAAGGGTTTAGCTTATAATCAGATCAATGTAAGTCATTGTGAGTTAAGAGGGATCAATAATGAAATGGTAGATATATTTCTTCAGATTATTTTCACTGTAGTATTGTGCTTGGTTCTGTGTACTTTATTTTTTTAGGTAATTTATTTTTTAAAAAAAGATTTATTTATTTATTAGAGAGAGAGAGAGTGAGCAAGCAGGGGAGGAGCAGAGAGAAAAAGAATCCTGAGGCCAACACCCTGCTGAGTGGGGAGCTCAATACAGGGCTCCTTTCCAGGACCCTGAGGTCATGACCTGAGCTGAAGTCAAGAATAGGCCACTTAACTGACTGAGCCACCCAGAAGCTCAGTGGTTCTATGTACTTTAAAAAGAAAGAAAGAAAGACCCATAGAGGGGAAAGCAAAACTGACCTCTTTAACAGCACTAAATAGGGCTTGAGAATTTTGTAGCATAAAACGCATGGGTGGCTCTGGGGGTGATGGGGGGAGGGGATGGTGATGAGGCTAAAGACTAAAAGCCAGAGTAGAGTAGGAAAGTCAGAGGGAGCCAACAGTGTGTTAAAAATAAGGGGAAAACATAATCAGTGTTAAATTACCTCAGAACAATTACTCTGGCAGCGATAGGTAGCAAGCTCGCAAGCAGTGACAGGAACCTACAGTCTCAGAGAGATGGGAAGTATGGGACTGGCATAAGGAGACAGGTTTGAGAATAAGGAAAAGGCAAAATCCACAGGACCTGGGGACTAACTAGATTTCAAGTGAGAATTTTACTTAGTTGTTCCTTCCTCCCAGGAAGAAAAACAGGAAAAGATATCAATGGGCAGCTTCCAGAGGAGGAAGTACAAATGGCTATTAATTAAATTTATTTAATATACTTAACCTTACTTTTAGTAGTAAGATTTGCAAATTAAAACAATGTACCAGTTTTGTCCGCTGTGCGAGTTCAGCCAAATCCTGGGTCCTGATCAAATTGCAAACTTTGAATGAGAATGTAAAGGGAGGGCTTGGGAAATGTCTGTGCTGACCAGTAAACATGACCCCTTAAGTTACTTAGAAATGGTACATACCAACCCCGGCTTTCTTTGTTTCTTCTCTTTTAGATCACTGCCCAGCATTTGTTCAGTACATGCTAAGCTAGAGAGGGACCCTAGTACTAAGGCTGGAGAGCCTGCCTCATCTGGAGACCATCTGGCCTGCAAGTATCATGCTATTGAAGAGAAATAAATCCTGGATCATTAGAAGCATCTGGGGGAAATTTCAAGCTTATCTTCTAATGGACTTTAGATGGACAGCTTGGGACCTGGGTACATGATGTGTTATTCCTGGGGAAGGACAGCCTTCAGTGGAAGACTACTCCTGGCCTCAGACTGAGGAAACCTTTCAGATGCTGACTCTGACCCCATTTCCTAAAGATGACAATCCATGCCAGGCAGGTGTAGGGAGATGAGGATTCATGCACACTGATGAAGCATGTTGAAATACAGGGCCTGAAGAACAATGTTCATTCACTTAGTGTCAGGAATTGAACTTCTATCTTATGGAAATAGGGATGCAATGATTGACATTCAGAGATGTTCACTGGTGTTTTATTTATAATTACATCCAAACATCATAATCTATGACATACTGTATGGTGACTAACATAACATAAAAAACAAACAAACAAACAAACAAACAAGAAAACGAAATAGTCTAAAGAACCAACAATCAAGGAATAGTTACTATGCTTACAATAAAGGGATGATCACAATAAAATACCAAGTAACTAAAATGTTATGTATACAAAAAGCAAGTTGCCAAGCAGAATATATATAACTACACATCTATTTTTTTAAAGACTTGAATATAATTCATTAAAATAGTAATGTTTATTCCTTGGCTATAGGATTATTGATGTTCTTAAATGTTAAAGTTGTTGTTTTTTTTTTTTTTTTTTTTTTTACTGTTTCATAACAATGAGAATTTGTGGTTTGTATAATCAAGAAAAACATATTTAAAAACCCAGATAGACTGAACTTTATTATTTTAGACTATGATCCCCTGTTTAACAAAGTAAGTTTATCCTTTTCAATTTAAAATCTTATTTTTGTGGAGAGAAAGGAGGAATAGAAGGATTTGATAAGTTTAGCCTTAACTTTGTTATTTGTTAATATTGCAGTATCTGCCCACAGTATAATAAATTTTCTCTGTAATAGTTGCACTGGTGGCTAGTGAGAAAGAGAAAAATTGCTGGGAAATAAAATCAACCTGATTTGTATCATTTGCTGATTTCCATATTATAAATGCTCCCACCATGACTAATCTCAAACTAACAATATTTTTGCATCTGTCTTTCAAATTGCCGGATATTTAACAGTTGGCCCTCCCCCTGCAGCCCAAACCAGCTCCAGACTGAGAGATTCTTAACCAAGTTGGTTGAAATAAATGAATATTGTTGTAGTTGCCTTCTTTCTATGTTAAAAGCTTTGTTCCTTGTGGGGTTAGCTTTCTTCATGCCATCAGTACTACTAAATGTGATTTTTTTTTTTTTTTTAGATTTTATTTATTTCTTTGGCAGAGAAAGATCACAAGTAGGCAGAGAGGCAGACAGAGAGAGGAGGAAGCAGGCTCCCTGCCCAAAGCGGGGCTCGATCCCAGGACCCTGGAATCATGACCTGAGCCGAAGGCAGAGGCTTAACCCACTGAGCCACCCAGGTGCCCCCTAATTTGATTTTTAAAATTTGTCTTTGATTATGAGCCCTTTCTCTCAATCTTTTGGACATACACTTGTATCTTCACCTGTATGAGTTGGATTACTTAAGGAGACTAACTCTATTTTTCCATAGGTTTATTTAGGGGTGGACTATTAACATTTTAATCACCTTCTTTCCTCCTTTTAAGTCATTGATTGTGAGATCATGCTTAAGCATTTTATAATTTAAACTCTATCAAAAGCTTAAGATATATTCGGCCTGTGCCAGTATTGATTTATTATTTTCATTAAAAAAAGTACTAGTTTTTATTTGGGGCTATTTCAGACTCCCTGTTGAGTGGTCACTTTCTTCAAGTTACTTCTCTGTCATCAAACATTTCTTTCTTTTTGGTCAGTTCTAACTAAAGGAATGTTCCACTTGTCATTTTAATTGTTCACCTCCCTTTTTAATGTTTTCTACTGCATTAACTTATCCTTCCTGATCATTTGATGCCTATTAACTTATTCATGATTATTTAAAAGACAGTAGTTAAGCATGGTTATCAATGCTGAGTGCTCATGGATTTAAGTATTGCCAGGTCTGCTTATAATAAATGATTTTCAAGTTTACCCATACTTCCCTGGTAAAGAAAAGAGTGATGGCATTTCTTTACATTCTTCATTATCTCTTAACTGTTTACATTTCTTTTCTTCATTTATTTTTCTGTTGATGTCTGATAAAAGGAAGAAATCCAATAACTCATTTGTGCTACAACATCATTAATTCTATTCTTCTACTTATTACTAGAGAATGCATTTCTTCTTCCTTTCTTATTTGTCTTTCACTTCTGTATTTGTAAAAACCATTTAATTTTAATTAACTTCTTTAGTTATAATTATCTCATTTATTTATTTTTGCTTATCATCTTTTCTCTGTGGAGGTTAACTGAAAAATTACTTTTTTTCTCTTCATTTCAAAACCTAATCTTCTTACTATTAGTTTTTAAATGAAGCCACTCTAGCTATATTAAAACTGGCATCTTTTAAAGGTGATTTTTTAAAAGAAGAATAGCTAAGAGTAATCAACCCATGACATCTGTACCGAAATTTACATGTAAAGTATTTTTTATTGTCCATATAAAGGGAACAGAAGATGAAGGGAGGAAGAGTGAAATTTGCTTAAAAATTCAGATTCTTCACTTCTTGTCTTGAGCACAATTGTTTTGAGTACCATTCCTTGAAAGACACATGACACTTTGGATTTATTTTCAGAAAGATTTCCAATCCCTTATTAAAATCACATTTTACTAAAAATAATAGAAATAATCTCTACATCTAATGGATAAAAGTGGTATTTCCCTTGGAGAAGTCTTCTGGTTTCTGTGTCATTGGAAAATAATTATCCATAAGTGTCTCTTGTTCCTCACACCTTGCAAGGAGAGGAACTCTTTGCCCTTTTAGATGCTAGAGATAGTACCTTCTTCTGGAGCAAAAGAAGGGAAGGCATTCTTTCTGTCCAGTACGAAACATTTGGGTTCCCTACACTTACTGTTCTTCTCCTATAATGAAACCCACTATATGTACAAGTACCATCTATCCCTCCTTTATCTCCCTGTGAGTACTGGAGCTCAGATAACCAACCCCAAAATGCTTTCAATCTTGCTACTGCTATTGCTGTGAGTAATGAAAGGTCTTTTGTCTCTGACCTAGAAATCTTGTCTTTCACTAGCATCTATGAAACTATGACAGGTTAACTCTTGAACCTGCAAGTAGGGTGAAATATCAGACCTTTTAACTTTCTTCACACAAACAGTAAACCATCACTGGCTTTGTTGTATCAAAAGCCCAAACTTCTTAAAGCTTTATGATTATATCTTGATCACTTTGTCCCTGTTCCATGAATACCCAGATTTTATTTTAACCATGAAGAGTGAAGAACAGATAGAGGCATGAAAAACTAAATGCAGAACAAGGTGATCAAATAAATGCTGGATTGATAACAACACAAATAGATGATTTAAGGGGAAACTAAAGTCTTAGCTCTGTTATACTAGGAAATAAAAGCAGTACACAAACACCGATGATAATTCACAAATCAGAAATGGGGCGACTCCTATGACCTATGATGCAGAGGTGTGTATAAAGCTAAGAAGCATTACTGTACTTCTATGGGTGAGAAGGATAATGTTGTCAGAGTTGAGACAATATGGAGCTTCTCCATGAATTTAAAAAATGCTGTCCATCTATGCATATGCAGCCTCCTAGATTTCCCTGAGCATGCCCCTTGGGAAGAAAAGAGCCCTGCTCCAGCGCCCAGGATTTGGTAGCTTTGTGAGTGGAACTTGGTGATTTCAGAATTTAGATAATTTCCATGTAGAATATCTTAGGGAAGATCACACAGACCCCACAGACTCCAGCAGCAGCCATATTGTCTTCAATTTTATGTGTGTGCATGACATATTAAGATCAAAATCGTTTCTAATTAATATATGTATGGGCTAGGTATTATGCTAACTACTTTAAATGAACCATCTAATTTTATCTTCAAAACAATGGCATGACAGGCTGGAAAACAGCCTGGAGGTTCCTTGAAAAGTTGAAAATAGAGTTACCCTACAACCCAGATATCACACTATTGGGTATTTACCCTAAGGATACAAATGTAGGGATCTGAAGGGGCACGTGCACCTGAATGTTTATAGCAGCAATGTCCACAATAGCCAAACTATGGAAAGAACCTAGATGTCAATCAACAAATGAGTGGATAAAGAAGATGTGGTATGTGTGTGTATGTGTGTGTGTGTGTGTGTATGTGTGTGTATATATATATAATGGAATACTATGCAGCCATCAAAAGAAATGAACAAAAAAAATGAAATCTTGCCATTTGCAACGACATGGATGGAACTAGATGGTATTATGCTGAGCAAAATAAGTCAATCAGAGAAGGACAATTATCATATGATCTCCTTGATATGAGGAATTTGAGAGGCAAAGTGGGGGTTTGGGGGTTAGGGAAGGAAAAAATGAAACAAGATGGGATTGGGAGAGAGATGAACCATAAGAGACTCTTAAACTCACAAAACAAACTGAGGGTTGCCAGGAGGAAGGGGTTATGGAGAGGGTGGTTGGATTATGGACATTGGGGAGGATATGTGCTATGGTGAGTGCTGTGAAGTATGTAAGCCTGACGATTCACAGACCTGTACTCCCAGGGGCAAATAATACACTATATGTTGATTAAAAAAAAATTACAATATAAAAACAATGGCATGAAATCAGTATTTTTAACTTCATTTTGCAAATGAAGAAAATGAGGTTTAGAATGACCATGTAGAGTGTAATGAACAAAGGCAGAGCTCAAACTCCACTCTGAGACCAAAGCCACATGCTTACTTGTAAGGCTATTGCCTTTGCTATTGTCATTGTCCAGGTGGAAAGTAGAAGATGGTACTCAGGTTGCAGCTTTTTCATGACTTTTATTACTCTCCTCCCTTTCTCCTCATCCCATGCTTCTTTTCAGTTGATTTATACTCATCAAATAGTTCTGCTTCTTGTTATCAATGTAATGATGTTAGAAACCAAATGCCAGTTTAATTAACTTCAGTAGTAATCCCTTTTTATTGTGCTGTTTGCTTTCTTATGCCTTTATTCTGCTAGGAAGAAGAACTTGGCTGTTTCTGATATGTAACAGGTTTACAGTTTTTCCTGCTTTCATTCTATGTGCTATTATAACCACCCAGTATTTTGAAAATAACAAAATTCTCCCACATAGACAAGTTAATATTCTTAATTGTATAGTGTATATTGCTGGTCTTTTTCTCTCAAAAGCATGCCTGGCTTTTTATAATCAAGTCAAAATGACTCAATTAATTCTTTTAGTTTTCTATTTTCATGTCTAGAGCAACATATCTTTTTGAATCCTCTGCTTCCCAGAATTCAGCAAAAACTCATTAATTTTTTGGTCTCTTGAATAAGAAATTAATAATAACTTGGAAATTAAATAGGCTCAAATGATCTATATTTTAAAGTTAGGGCATGTGTCATGGGTGCAACTTGGTTCCCCTAAATCCACTGAGTTTTTCTTTATCTTCTCTTTTTTTCATATACTTGCTTCTGTGAAAGAGAATAAGGACATCTTTTGAAAGAGTTTGCCCAAAGTAGCTCCTTCTGCAGCTAAGGAGAGTTCAGCTTGGCATGAGCAATCCAAGCCTAAACAGATAGTAGAGCCGAAACCATACTTTGGAGATCTCAAGGCACACATCCTTTTATGCTTGTCAGTAGTCCTGCTGTATTTGTTGTTGTTGTTTTGTTTTGTTTGTTTTTTTTTCTTTTTTTTTGGAAGAAGAACCATCTTTTCTTTTGGCATTAGGTTTTGCCAGCTTCCAAAAAAAATGTGTATAAATTATTAGGATATTGTGATTAATAAAGTTACTTTTACTTAAAAAAAACCTCCTAACTGAAATCTCTAGTGATTGATTCATATTCCAAATAATACCTTTTTTATTCTTCTAATTAATTTTTGGCTAATTATTATTAATAGACTATGGGAAAATTCAAGAATGAAATGCTATGGGTGAATTTTTAATCAAATAACAGAAGTCAGGCAATAATATATATTTCTGTCATAGCATTAAGTGTAATGATGAAATAAGCCATGGTTTTTATTATTTGCATTTAGGTTCTTATTATTCTTGACTGCTTAAGTTTTATTTATAAAATTGCTTTCCATGCTGTTTCACCAATATCTTGAGTATTGTCTCATTCAGTGTTACTTGGTATGAGAGACAAAAATAGATTCTTCTACGAATACTTTACAAAGATGAAGTTCTAATAGTTAGCAGAACGATGATTGAGTCCTCATACTCAAGATGTTTACTCCTGTATCATATTCCATTGGCTAGATAGCTTAATAAGATGACTCTGTTTTGTCAGAAAGATATGTAGAAAACAAACCTCAAGAGATTTTCATGCATAAAAGATGCCAAAATCTGATTCCCATTTATTAATTTTATGAGGCATGATAATCTCTAATAGTATAGGACACAGAAAATATGCAATATTGCCATGGAGTTAAAGAATCTTCCAGTAGTGACAGCCACTGCCTTAACGAGCCGATTCTAGCAATAATTGAGTTTCTGTGCTTTTCTTTTAATTTCACTACTTGATGATACCTGAGAGCAGTAGACTTTATTTCAGAATCCCATTAGGTACCATTATGAGATCCTATTTCCTGGGGTTTTAAAATCTAATTGTCAGTCAATGTGTTACAGTAAGCTTAGCTTCCTTTGATTCTCATGGCTCTACGCGGTGGGAAAAAACAAAAGAAGTATGTTCCATCATCCTGTCAAGGAGGTTTCTTAACAAATTACCTTTCCCCTCAAAAGAAAACACAGAGAGACTTTTTTGTTGCTTTAACAATTCTCATAGTTCATATCTTCTTTTCTAAGCTATTAAAGGGAACAAAAACTGAAAACCCGTTGAGCACAGATATCCTGACAACTGATGTCCTTAAGATTTATGGAGAAATTTAAGTATTTAATAATAGCATAAGAGTAAGCTGTGCTTCTTAAGGATATTTCAGATCTGATCATAAACCTCTCCCTTGTAGAAGAGAAAAAAAAAAGTATCCAACATATATTTCATTTGACCTGCAAGAGCATTTGACTTCGTTTGAAACTAATTTCTTTTTCCTTTAGCTATTTTGTGATGAAAGGTGTCCTCTACACCAAATTTATTTTTTTCCATAAGACTTCATAACTATTTTTTTTAATTCTAACATATTGCTGGATTTTTAAAATATCTTTTTAAAAACTCACATTTTAAGAATACTCAAATTAATGTTAGATGTCTTTAAATCTCACCATTGCTGCAACTCCAGACTGAAACACCCAGAGTTAGGCAAAGAATAAGTTACATTTTGAATTAGCTGGAATTTTTTGGTATACTCTAGGTAGATATGCTCAAACTACAATGACTTCACATCGAAATCATTTTGTCAAAAATAAAAATTTATCCGCAGGCCGGTTCAGTTCATAGATTTCTTACTATTTTTTTCATTATATGTAGGAACACTCCTCCAGTTGTTTTAAATAAACACGTACATCCCAAACGGAACAAACTGCTGCTTAACTTTTGGGACAGCATGGTTGCTTCTGTGTCACATTTCCTGTTGCACTAAGGGTGAAGAAACAAAGGCATGCCCATCTTCTTTCAAAATTGTTGAGGTCTTGGTCATTTGCTTTTACTTCAAATTATGGGAGTAAATGGATAAGTGGCTTCAAATTGCTCTGTCCAAGCACTGTGAAGTGGCCGTGTTCCTGGTCTAGAAGGATGTGGCATGTCTGTTTTTTCCTGCCCTGCATGCAGCAGGCTTGCTGGGATTTTTCTAGGTTTTACTAAATGCATTAGGTTATATAACTATGAACTCAGCACTCAATTCCCCTCAGACAGTCTGTCATAGACTATCCTGATCTACAGTTACATCCTTCCCCTCTAGCAACAGTATCGCAAGAGCAGCACATAAAAGCAAGATATGATGTGCTTTCTGGTCAAGAGCTAGCCATAACAGAGGACCTTCGCCCCCTCCCTTGCTGCAGTTCCCATTTATCCATACAGACTTCTAAGACCATTAAACAGCTTCGACCAGGGAATGTTTTTTCCTGATGAAAATAGAAATAAATGCAAAGTTTTTTTTTTTTAATGAAAAATAAATAAAGTTACATCATTAGTAGGACTGCCCATTGGAGAGGGGAAGTCTGAAATGGAAGCACTACTAGAGAAACTCTTGAAATAACTCTACAACCTTTCAGTAATTCTTAGAAATGGGGGATGGGATTTAGTCATTGAGAAAGTGTTGATTCATATCAATAATACATTTTCGAACAATCATTTCTGTCAAGCACCGTGTTTAATATTATGCATTTTTTATTAACTGCTCAGAGTATTTTAATAAAGAGGACATGACCTTCTCCACTTTACAGATTAAAAAAATGACATTGCCAGAGCTTTTCAAGGTCACCTGTTTAGTAAATAGCAAAAGTGGCTTTTTAACGCGTCTTATGACTCCAAACCCTATGCTAGCTCAATACCATAGTACATTGAAACCACAGCCTTAAGTCAATGAAAAGCTTAAGTAAAATAAATTCTAGGGAAAGAAAGAAATGTTGGTTTTATTATATGGTTTCTTTTGATTTTAATACATCACTGCTTACAGTACTTTTCACTGACCCGTTGGACTCCAAAAGCATTGACGAGTGCTTAACCACAAGCATTTTATTTTGTACACTTTGCCGAAGACTCAAACTTGGGCCGATGCCTTTGAAATATAAACAAAGTATAAATAGAATCAAAATATGTCATCGGGGCTCCTGGGTGGCTCAGTTGGTTAAGCAACTGCCTTCTGCTTAGGTCATGATCCTGGAGTCTGGGATAGAGTCCCACATGGGGCTCTCTGATTGCCAGAGAGTGTTTCTCCCACTGTCCTCTCTCCTCTCATGCTCTCTCTCTCTCATTCTCTCTCTCAAATAAGTAAATAAAATCTTTAAAAAAAAATATGTCATGAGTTCCTGCTATACAAAGATTTATAGCATCAGCATATCATGTTATAAGGAAAAAAAACCCAGACACAAATAGATCAGACACTGTCTTTTAAAAGGAGAAGGCAAACTGATGTTAGCCATCACTTTTCTTCAGTTATTAGGCCAAAAATAACAAGTTATTTTCATGAACAGTTGTTGATTTATGATCTACAAGTTTAATTTTATTTTGATGGCAGGTAGTACAAGCATGACTTTAAGGGGCAGTTTTGTCATTCGACAGTTATTTCTTAATAGGTTGGCCCCAAAATTCATTGTTTGAGCTGGGATCCTTTAAGAATGAATAGGACAATTAATTGTATTCTGGAACATAAAACGTAAGTGGGAATGTGCCAGGAAAATTGTGGTATATCGTTACTCTGTTTCTGAAATGCCTGCTTTGTGCTTCAGATTGTTTTAGGTACTACGGAAAGATGTAATGAAATGAGATGATGACTGCCAAGTTGACAATATATTTAGAGGAGTAAAGTTTATCCAGTATCCCTGGAAGGGAAGAGGTGTGTTATTAACTACTAAACATAAAGAACTTTCCAAATGTGTTATTGTAATTTTTTTCTTTCCTTTCTTAAATTAACATAGAGTGTATTATTTGTTTCAGGTCAGGGGTGCAGGTCTATCATCAGTCTTACATCATTTGTGCTATTGTAATTTTAATAAAGGAAAGTTTTTTGTGGGAAGTCTTCATGCAGAAGAAATAAATTTTGAGTGTAGGAATCTGGATTAATATGAGAAGAAAAGGAAAAGTCTAAATAGTATTTGTTGGTGACCTTCAAACTCATTTTTACCCCCAACACCTAATGAATAATTCCTCTAGTAAACAAAAGGGTACTGCACAGATTAAAAAAGGTGAAGGTTATTGGAGAGGTCTGGATTATTATCAGTGGTTGAAAATAATTGTACTTAAATTAGAAAAGAGATTGATGTCTTTCCACATTATATCATGATGACTCTGAGTACAAACAAAAAGAAATATGTTGATTAATTTATTTAATTTACCCTAGAGGAATTGTGCAAAAAACCTATTGCCACAACATGCTTTTAACAAATGACCCCAAAAATCAGTTCTTGCAAAGAGTATATATTCTCAGTGGCACAAGTCTATAGGTTGACCATGGTTCGGCTGATCTAGATGGGCTCTGTATCAGCTGTACTCACATCCAGGCTATGGTTCAGTTCAGTTTTCTTCCATTTTGGCTTGTTCTGGAACCCAAGCATAAGAATGAAGCAGCTACCTTGGGTAAAGTTAAGTACTGAAACACAAACATGAACAAAACACACATGCATGTTTAAAGCTTTTTTACGTGTTACATCCACTAAAAGTGCACTGGCAAATGGTAGATACATAGTCAAGGCCAGCATCACTAGGATGGAGAAATAGTTTCTATGTTTCAAGGAGTGTGGATGTGGTTTTGAACAATAATTTAAACTGTCGCAGAAATTATCCACAAAGAAATTCCATCCAACTTGTCTTTAAATGGAGTTGCCATATTGCTATTTCTGATTCTGCCGTCCTTTGAATTATTCTACCCCCCTCACGATTATGTAAAGGTAAGAAGGATATCAACTTGCTGTTAGTTCTTTAAACAGTTTTTAGATTTGGAGAAAAATTTTAAGAAATAATGCATGTTCTATTCATCCTATTGGAGGTTCACATTAAGATCTGCAGAAATAAATTTCCAGTTATGTAAACAAATATTTATTCATTCAAAAATTGTTTGTAAGCATCTACTTTCTGCTAGTCACTGTTTTAAGTGCAAACTGTAAGAACACAAATATAAACCTTGCCCTAGAAGAGCCCACAGTCTACATCAGGAGACAATATGTGAACAAGTACTACATTGTGATACAAGTTTACCTTAGCTATGGTGCTATTGATAATTGTATGCATAAGCACAGATCTACAGAGGGATTACTAGAGAACCTGATGCTTTCTGGAACTGCAGTGGTTAAGTATTAGTGACTTTGGATATAAGTTTGTATAAGACAGGCTCCTGGAGAATATCTAAAGACCCTCCTCTTTCTTGCCTGCTTTTCAGGCAAAGTGTTTGGAAACTTAAAAGAACTGTTTAATTGTTTAAAAACCCAGTTCAATCTGGAGAGTTACTTTCCAAGTATATTTTATTGTTCTTGTTTAAATTATCTGTCCAGTATCCAATGGTAGGATAGAAGTGATAGATTTCACATTGATATTTTTATATAAAGGGGTTGACTCATTTAGGATAGTGGTTGTCAAAGTCAAGTGCACTTAGAAATCACTCAGGTAGCTTGTTAAGGGAAAGCTCGAGGCCTATGTGTCAAATATTCTACATTCTAGACATTATGGGATAAGGCCCAGGAGATAGCATTATTAACATCCAATCTCACTGTACTCAATCCCCAGGTAATTCTGAGGGAAAAATAAATTTTTAGAATGTGAATACATTACTTACTTTATTTTAAATCATCAAGGTTAACATTGGCAATGGACTTTGCAAAATTCTGGTTTGTGATTATCCAGCTTAATGCTATAGAATCAGATACTCAGTTTTGTTTAATGGAGATTTAGTTTCATGGGGCTAGGAGTGCCCATTAAAGGTTAAATGAAAGGAAAAAAAAATGAACCAGTTTACCTAAAGCCAAGTAGTCTCCTTAACTGAACAGTATTTGTATTACTTCTGCAATTCAAATACATTTGAAAGTAATTAAGAGAAACCTAATGTAAATACATAATCACAAGTTAAGGAAATTTGACAATATGTTTTAAACATGAAATGTTAAAAAAAAGTAAAGGAAAGTAATATCAATTAAATAAAAGAGAAAATAGTTAAGAATGAGAGACTATAAAGCAACTAAAAATAAACTAAACATCATAAGATTTAAACTGGTAAAATTTTTAGAAAGATAATTAGATACAATTACGCATGAATCTAAGAATAAAGAAACGGCAATAGGAAGACATATTGCCAAGAAAAGACAAACTAAACAAAGAATTGTTAGATACAGTGAAACACATAAAACAACCAAATAAGTAAATAATCAAATAAGTAAACAAAAAACATGCCCAAAAGAAAAATACCCAAAAAACCAAAACCAAAACCCAAAAACAGAATTACTAAGAGTTTATAAGAGCATAATAGTAAAAGGATCTAAGGTAACAAAAAGGAATATTACAAAAATTAATTGCAAAAGAGAAAAAAGCTAAAGGAGGTGCTGACACGAAGCATGAGACTGAACATTTCTGTGGAGCAGGAATACAGCCTTGGTAGCAGCTGAAGCTTAGATTCTGAGCCAATGTGTGGAATCTATAGAAACATGTCGTCAGGGTCAGGGGGTCGGCAGGCAAAATTCTTGGCTTTTTGTCTTTTCCCTCACACTGTTGGCAACTAGTCGACTAAATCATCTGTGGGGTGAGGACAAAGATAAACATTGTGAGGCTACAGTTTTTAACTCCCTCAGACAGCAGCACACGTACCCTCACCCAGCAAGCAGCGTGCTTCCTGGAGAAAAGCGTTTTACTTTGTGTTCACCCTGCCCCCAATCCCTACGTTTATTGAGAAAAATGGGAGAATAGTAATTTCCTTCGCTAAACTGATAAATTCTACTCCACTTACTGCTACGTAGGGTTTGCATCTGGAAAAAGTGTCTTTTGGTTATCAGGAAGTAGTCCTAAAGTTTTGGGCAAAAAAATCTAAATATTAATTGAAAATGTATATTTATTAAGAGCCCGTGTATATCTCAGATAATCTCTGACAAGAATATGAGGATAGAGATTGCCTTGCACTTCTGTCACCCAGAGTTATTTAGCTACCTGGACATTGCTACTAATAAATATTGGGGTTTTCATTTTGCCTTCCCTTCCTTTGTTTATTGATTGACTTGACAAATATTTATAGAGCACCAGCAATATGCCAGGAGATAATCTAGGTGCTGGAGTCAGTGGTAGACAGGATGAACCATGAACTATGTTTTGATGAAGCTTATGTCTTGACAGATAAAGAAGAATTATTACAGGCCAAAATATCACATGAACATTTGTGCTACAGGGAGATTTTATTATGTTAATATGCTAGTGTGTAGCTACTCTACTAGAAGTTTTCAGGGTAGACTTCTCTGAAGATATGATTTTGAAGCTAAGCTAAAAGTCGCTAAAGTATGCTATCCATTCAAAGATAATAATAATTAAAAAAAAAATAAAAGCTATGCAGGAAAAGTCCTAAAAAAGGGAACGTGAGCTTGGCATGCTCAGAAACCAAAGCACAACCAGCATGTCAGGAGGAGAGTGGAAAAGGAGAGAGTAGTAGGTGATGAAATTGGCAAAGTATAGAGAGGAGGCCAGATCCAAAAGAGATTCTTGAATGTGGTGGTGAGAATGTTGTGTTTTATTCAAGGTACACTAGGAAGTTATGGGAAGGTTTTAAACAGGGGATTGATATGATCTGACTCAAATTTTTACAAGATTTTTCATGCTGTTGTGTGGGAATGGGTCCAATAAGGTGTGCACAGAAGCAGGTCAGTTCAGGGCAGACTGAAGTTCAGCCAAAGAGATCATGTGTGGTGGAAATCGATGAGACAGATGCAAGGAGAAGTAGAAGGATCTGAATGTGGTTCAGACGGCAAACTTGGCAGGGTTTGCTGATATAGAAAAAGAGGAAGTTAAAGAATGTTTTTAAGCAACCAGATGGAAGATTGCTGTTCTTGACTAGGGAGAACTGGAGAAGAGAGGACTTGGTGGAGAGAGCATAGTGGACTATAGAGGAAACCTCTCTTCGATTATGTCTAACATATGGATGAGGTTACACCCAGGTAGTAGTTGGAGGTTCTGGGAATGGAGAAATTAGTTCTTGATTTCAAGATCTGGGACTTCTGATTTGCCGATTCTTTAAAAGCTACAGTTATTTGTTCAGTAACCTTGTGGTTATTATTGTTGTGTTTTCTGAATCATTTCTTTGCAGTGATCTTATTACCAAGAGCCCAGACCTATATGTCTACACTAAAATGACCTAACTTCCTTGGTCATCCTTAAGTTTGCTCATCCTTCTGACCCTCAAGTACCTACCCAGCTGCTACCCATGACTTGTGGTTGCAGAAGATTGATTCTTTTATTCTTTAATGAGTATTCTCTATCTTGTCTCTTCACTCCTACTGCTTTTGTGTCCCTTGTCTGGGAAGGCTTCTGGTTCTCTGAAAGCTTCTGTCCTTCGTGATGGGTCCCCTTTCTGGAGTCTAAACCCAATAGTCAATTTTCTATCACTCTTACTCCATTTCTGTAAAGGCAATACAGTTATTATTGGTCTCTTAGGATTCTGATGAAATTGAGATATTTAAATGAGCCTCCAATATATGCAGATTATTATATTCCATATTGTTGCTGTCAAAACAGATTTTGCTGTCCATTTTTTTTTTCAAAATAGGGCAATTAAAACATAATGCTATTAAGAGCTTCACTTAGAAGGAAGTAATCATGGATTTGTATTTACCTTGATGTAAGATTACTTTGGTTATCTCACCTTAGCAAAAGGGAATTTAAAGAAGAATATTTAGGACTCTTTAAGAATTGACAGCACCTGGGAGACAGGTCTCAGGGAAGACGATGTAAAGTAGAAAGCTCAGTAACTATCCTGAAGCATATTGGGTCTCTTCTGAAACTGCTGCTGTGCCCTAACAAATATTTCAAGGGCATTTGCTTGTCCTGTTTGGGCTAGGTCAACTTCCAAAATTCTGTATGAGAGAACTTCCAAAATTCTGTATGAGAGAACTTCTTGGCTAAGTTCTTATGAGGTACAGGACAGAGAGATACAAGTCTCAACAGTATAGGCAAAGGGCAAGTCATTGCTACTAAGAAAGAATGTTATTGAAGAGCGTGGAACAGATACTAGATTACTAAAAATGTAAGTACTACTGTAACTTCTTAGAGACAAGTGCCTTCTCATCTAATAAATGAATAGTCCTTTGGAAATTTACATATATATGTAAATGTATACAGATATAAGTATACATGTACATTTACATATGTATGTTTTATATATAGTGTATATGTTACATTTATATATGTTATATATAAATCCTGGACTTTGAAGTTTGAAAGACAGGAGTTTGAGTCTTAGGTCTTATAATTATTACTAGTAAACATTATTGCACTATTGCACTATTAATGGAATCACACCAGTAAAATACTAATACAGTATTTGGAAAAGGTTCAATAAACATAGGTAATGTTTCTCAGTGTTATCATTAATGTAAATATGACACAAGCTGTTTTTCTCCTCAATCTTAGAAAAGTGAAATATACATAATTTGTTTTAGATCACAGAACAGCTTAGCCCCAACATTAAAAAACAGACAAACAAAAAAATCAAGACCACTCATTATGAATCTACTATCCTTGCTGACATATTTGTTTAAATATGTAGAACTCATTTTTTAATAAATACACTTATTTTTTAAAGAACAAAATATCTGAAATACAATTCAAAACATGGCTTATAGGCAATAGTTCATTTCACTGTAATAATTCCTTCTCCTCTAATACAGTCAGTATTATAAAATACTGTTCTCACAGTCTCCCAAGCTAATCAATGTTCAGAAAGATGCACCCACCATTATTAATCAACAAAAGTTTCTGTCAATCTCAGCCCTCAAATGTTAAATTGTATTCTCTCCAGCAAGCCACAAAGCCCTTTTTGATATTAAAATATCTTTAATCTCATCATGGTCTATTGCACAGTCCATTCCTTTAAGCTATTAATCTCATTATATAACCTCCCTGGCCAAGTCACTCACTTTAAAAGGACTTCCCTTTTGCCATCATTGTAAAGACCAAAGGAAAAGAAGATAGCTCTTTCCAGGCCTCAAAAGGGAAGGAAGTGATCTATTCTTTATTACACTTTATTATGTCCTTTTGAAAATCTTATCATGTATTAGCAGTAATATTCATGACACTGGAGTACACTTACAATAGTCAGCTCTCATGGTTATCAAAAAGCTTCACTTTAGCATTTAATCAACTCTAAAAGCCATTCATTGCTTTGGAAATTCCCAGTGCAATGAACATTCTCCATAAGCATTTTTTTTTTCATAGAGAAGCAAGATGGCATAGAGGTTGGGATATAACTCTAGTAGGGACTTACCTGATTTTTAAAAGGGCATTTTAATTTCATAATACCTTCTCCAAGGAGTCCGCTGAGTAGTCATTCAATCTACCAAATTCAGAAAAAATTTAAAAGCATGTCTTGCTTTCTGTATTAAGTGCTCCTTTCAGGAAACAAGCAGGTGTACGGGGGTAGCTTCCAGAAAAGCACCATGAGAAGGATGGAATTAGGTAGTTGTAGTGGAAGTTTCTTCCTCGTGCGGTGGATATTCAGACATGAAAAGTTCTGTCAAATCTAAACTACTTTTTTCTATGGCAATAGCACCACTGTTCTTCCTAATGGGATAGCTTCTTAGAAGCATGCTCATTAAATCTAGGTTAAGAGATTTGAATTTCTGAAAGAGAATGAAGTCCTTGAACTTCTACTTCCATCCCTCTTATCTTGAAAAATATTATCTCTGAGGGCCTTGAGGAGCAATTAAGCTATTACCATCATCTCATTATTATTACTGTATTATTATTAGCCTGATATAAGTAGGGGCTCAATCAATGTTTCTGATAAAATAAAAGCTGTTTGTCAGCTCAGTGCTAACAACAGTGGAGGAAAAGGATCCTCTGGTCTCTAAGCAACTCAGCCAAAATCCAGGGATTTGTATTTGTATTTTTTTATTTTTTTGTATTTATCATACGTGATACCTAGGATGCATTTGACACTTGATTAAATCTATGCTTAACTTTTATTTCTTTTGTGCTACTTCATTTGTGGCCACTCACTACCTACTTTACTAGCTTCTAGTCCTTCTGAAATTTATTTTATGGACGCTCACCAACCTCACAGCTTCAAAAACAACAAAAATGAGAAAAACTGTTCTTTCTCGGCATATGTCAAATACTGGTTTTATGCCTGAACTCCAGTCTGACATTCTAACATTATTTTGAACCTCATGCTGGGAATTCCTACAAGAACGCCCCATTATCACTTCATGCGCAACATGACATGTGCATGTACACAGCCATTTTTTTCATGTATGTGTATTTATCTCTTTTTTTATCATAAGATCCTTGAAAGAAGGGATAATGTCTCTTGCTCCATTTATTCCATTATAGTTCCTTATTATTTTAACATTATAGTTGTTGTTTAAAGATATGGTATAGGGGCACCTGGGTGGCTGAGTTGGTTAGGCGGCTGACTCTTGATTTTGTCTCACGTCATGATCTCAGGGTTCTGGGATTGAATCCCTGGTTGGGCTCCATGATGAGTGGGGAGTCTGCTTGAGGATTCTCTCTCCCTCTTCCTTTGCTCTTTCCCACTTCGTGTGCATGCATTTTCTCTTCTCTCTCTGAAATAAGTAAATAAATCTTTAAAAAAAGATAAGATATAAAGACTCACGATGAGCGAAGTTACTTGGTTTAAAATAAACTTCTGTGGTGTGCTTTGAGGTTTTTTTTTTTTTTTAATTTTCCTTTACAATAATCTCTATCATTGTCTTCTAAGAGCTAATACAGATAAATACATAGGTAGCTGCCAAAGATCTGAATTTTATTACAATGTGCTTGATTATCTTATTCAGTGCTACAACAGAGTGACAGCACGGTCACTCTGGCAATTTTTATTACCTATTTTAGAGCTGAAGAAATGAAGGCTCAGAACTATTAAGCTACTTGCCCAAGATGGCACAGCTAATGAGCAACAAGGTCAAGGGTCAAAGCCAAGTCTGGCTGATTCCAGAATTTTACAACCTGGCAAGTTCTCAGGGAGACAGACAGCAAGGTTTAAGAGGGAGTGTGGTATGGTAAATGCATAGACACAGACCTAAAGGGAACACATCAGATGGACTAATAATATTCATGGAATATGGACAGTGTGTTCATCAGAACTGGTAACAGATGCGACAGAGGGGCTTCCTTGATATGTTGACATTGGATGTGGTCCAAGTGCTGGCCTTTGCTGGAGGATAGACACATTAAAGTGGCTCAGGCTGAATTTCTCCAGCACTATGGGATGCGTATTCAGAGTCAAAATTAATATTTAGAGAAAATAAAGACATGCATTGTTTTTACATATATGGTTAAGTTTGGAAGGGTGATGTTTTATATTTTCCCCTTTATTACAGCTTTAAATCATAAAAGTTAATTTTTTTAAAGATTTTATTTATTTGACAGAGAAAGAGATCACAAGTAGGCAGAGAGGCAGGCAGAGAAAGAAGAGGAAGCAGGTTCCCTGCTGAGCAGAGAACCCGATGCAGGGCTCCATTCCAGGACCCTGGGATCATGACTTGAGCCGAAGGCAGAGGTTTTAACCCACTGAGCCACCCAGGTGCCCCAAAAGTTAATTTTCATATAGTCTCTAAATTTGCAGCAGTATTGCAAAATTAATTTATTGTTTGTGTTAAAATTTGCAAATGAAAAGCCTTAATTTAAAATAAAAGATGAAAAATTTTCTTCTTCTTGTCTTACCATTTTGTTTGTCTGGGATAGTGGCTGACAAGCAAAAATCAGGAGCTGTGTTCTCTAAAGAAGGTAGACATGCAAGCATTAACCTCATTTGAATTTGAGTGATTTGATGGTTGAATTTCCCAACAGTAAAGTTGCACCTAAAATTGATCACCTTCAGTGTCATCAACAGATGTCCCTAAAACCGTTAGCAACTAATGGATTGTTTAAAGGACCTTAATAGCTCATTTGTCTAGTCAAAACCCCATCAACTCAACCTTTGAAAACCGTACTTTGCTGTCATTAGAAAATTGAGTCCATTGTCCTTTAATTTTGAAATGACATGTATTTCAAATCAATTAAAGGCAGAAAGACCAATTATCTGGTGAATCTGTGACAACCAGAGTGTTTTGAATAGCTGATGAAAAAGATAGCTACAATACAGCAGGCTGTGTACTGATGAGTCAGGTAGAGGGAACAAGGGGGAAAAAAAAGATTTATGTAATCTTAATATAAAGATGTTAGTTCCCAAAGGGCTATTAAGTAAGATGTGTGTCTTCTTCCAATGGCTCCCAGTGGTTTTAAATAATGAAACCTTATATTTAAAGGCTTCTATCTTTTCTAGACCTCTTTGAAGGGTTTGGAAATAGTCATTGCTTAAAAGTTCTCCATTGTATCTTCCTATTAAACACTTTTGTATATTTTTTGTCACCTTCCAACAGCCATGGTTATAATCTACAATTTGTCGTGTAATTGAAACAGAACAAATTTCATGTATAAAAATTGTTCTTAGCAAAAAAAAAAAAAAATGAGGTGTTCTCCCCTCATGTTCCTATATTATCTATAATGATCTGATCCAAATTATGGTCTGATAAATGCACACACCATGCAGATTTTCAGCATGCAATTTTTCAAAAGGCTATAGTCTCGGGATGTTAATGTACTTTTAATTGTCATAGCATTGGTGAAAACATAGCCAAAATTAGCAGGTTACAAATAATGGCTTTGGTATTACTCATGAAAACAGTTACATAAATAAAAAATATGTGATGAGAAAGCCTATCTGGACATATACGATACTCCAATGACTTTAGACAGTCTTGATTTTTATTTTCATTCATACTGACCTCATTTAACATATTCTATTGGGGCCAAAAACCCCACAAACTTTTTGCTTTTATTCTGTAAGGGAATGCTTTACTGAATAAAGGGGTTTTCCCCATTTTTAAAAATTACTTTTAAAAAAATATATGTTAAAGTACAATTTAGAAACAGGGCAATCCCTTTTAATGTAGAGTTACGCAGGTTTTGGCAAATGTATATGGTTGTATAACATTCTTAAATAAGATAAAAGATAGAGAACACTTTCATTACACCACAAATTTTCTTCAAGTCACTTTCTAGTTAACCCTCACTCTTACCCTCAGTCTCCAGCAGCACAGATCTGTGATCTGTCAGTTAAGTCTTTTCTCACTGGCGTTATCAATGGAATTATTCAGTATTTAGCATCTGGAGTCTGACTTCTTTCACAATGCATAATGCACTTTAGAATCCTCTCTGTTGTTTGTATCAGTAGTTCATTCCTCTTTATTGCTGAATAGCATTCCTTTTTATGGATGCTTGTTCATCCATTCCTCTGTGGAGGGACAGTTAGGTTATTTCCATGTAGGGGCAGTTATGAAATCAGCTGCTTGAAATATTCGAATAGAGGTTTTTGTGGGAGCATAGGTTTTAATTTTTCTAGGGCCTATACCTAGAAGAAAGATTGTTGGGTCATATGGTAAGTGTATGTTTAATTTTATGAGACTGCCAAGCTGTTTCCAAAGTAGCTGCACAGTCTGTCATTTCATGCAAGCAACGTGTGAGAGTTCCAGTAGCTCTGCTTCTTTGCCATGGCTGGGTGTTGTCTGATAGGTCTGCTGTGCCATCTAGTTGGAGTTTCCATTTGCATTTCCCTAATGGCTAATGATGTTGGGCTTCTTTTCATGAGCTGATTTGTCATTCTTTAGTGGGGTATGGTTAAATCTTTCTTAAAGAAATCTTTCTTTTTACTTTTTCTCCCTTTTTTCTGTTTTGGTTGTTAGTTTTCTTACCGATACATATATATACTGATATATCTATATCTATATCTATATCTATATCTATATCTATATCTATATCTATATAGATATAGATATGAAAAACTTCAGGGCTGCTGCTCAAGCAGTATTTCATGTATATATAATATTATATATTAGTATGTGTATATATATATGTATATGTATATATTCTCTACATATATGTGCTTTATGTTATGTACTTTGAATATATTTCTTTCAGTTTGTCACCTTCCTTTTTTTCTTAACAGTGTCTTTCAAAAAGCCAATGTCCTTAATTTTGATGAAGTTCCAATTTATTACTTTTTTTTCTTTTATGATTCATTCTTTTGGTGTTGTATCCAATAAATTTCATCTAACCCAGGCTCACAGTGATTTTCTTTTGTGTTTTTTTTCTAGGTGTTTTATGGTTTTGGCAATTGCATTTAGGTCTATGATTGATTCTGAGTGAATTGTTTTGTGTGGTATGAGATAAGAGTAACAATTCACTCTTTTACCTATGGACATACACTCAGCCTATCAGCATTTATTGAAAAGACTCTCCTTTCTCCATTGAATTGCCATCATACCTTTGTAAAAACTCAATTGCCCATATGTGTGTGGGTTTATTCTAGATCCTCAGCTCTGTTTTATGATCACGTTTCCGTCATTTCTTGAATAACATACTATCTTGATTTCTAGAGGTTTATAGTAAGTCTTGAATTCATTCAGTGTGAGTTCTTAAACTTTGCTTTTCTTTTTTGTTTTTTCTAGATCCTTTGCATTTTTATGTACATTTTAGAATCACCTTATTAATTTCTACACAAAAAACCTTTAAATTTAAATTGGAATTTTATTGAGTCTTTAAAATAGTTTACAAAGAATTGACAACAATATTGAGTCTTCCAATTTATAAGCATGGTAAATCTTTCCATTTTTTTAGAACTTTTCTTTTTCTTTAGTGTTTTGTAGTTTCCAGTGGCTAGGTCTTACATATATTTTAATAGATTTATGTACAAGTATTTCTTCTATTTTTGTTTCTACTATAAATGGGACTTTACAATTTTGATTTCCTGGGGTGCCTGGGTAGCTTATTTGGTTAAGCGTCTGCCTTTGGCCTGGGTCATGATCTCAGGGTCCTGGGATTGAGTTCCATATCATCATCATCATTGGGCTCCTTGCTCAGCAGGAAGTCTCCCTCCGCCTGATGCTCCCTCTGCTTGTGTCCTCTCTCTCCTCTCTGATGTGTAGATAAATAAAATCTTCAATAAATTATTAACTTCATGAGTATACAATTGCTGTGGAATGTAATTGTTATCTTTTTAATGTTTGTAGGGTCAGTACTGAAGTGATGACCCCTCTTTCTAAAATTGGTACTTTGTGTCTCCTTTCTCTCTTTCCTTTTTTCTTTCCTTTCTCATTTCTCTCTCTCTCACACATACACACCTTAACACACACACACCTTAACACACACACACTGTATCTTTTTGGTCAGTATAGCTAGAAGCTTATCACATTTTATTAATCTCCACCAAAAACCTGCTTTTAATTTTGTTGATTTTATTATTTTCCTGTTCTACAGTTTACTAACATTTGATTGCTTTTTTTTCTTCTTGGTTTGAACTTAACTTGCTCTCCTTTTTCTAATTCTATAAGTTTAGATAATTCCCTTGCAATCTTCCTTCTTTTTGAATGTAAGCATATAATACAATAAATTTCCATCTAAATACTGCTTGAGCAGCAGCCTTGAAGTTTTTCATGTATATTTAGTTATTGGTTAAACATATTCTCTAATTGGAATTTTTCTGTCCAACCATGAGTTATTTAGAAATGTATTGTTTAATTTCCAAGACTATGGAGACTTTGCAAATATCTTTTTCACATTGATACCTAGTTTATCTTGTTATGGGCTAAGAAGCTATATGGTATAATTCTTTCAAATTTATTAAAGTTTGTTTTATGTTTCCCGATATGACCTATCTTGGTAAAAGTCGCACACATGATTGAAAGAATTTGTGTGTTTTTCAATTTGGTGGAATGTTTCATAAATCACAATTAGATCAAATTATTAATATTGTTTTCAGGTCCATTTAACCCATAGTGATTTTCACCACAGTTTTGTCATTCACTGAAATAGGTATGATAAATTCTTCAACTGTAATTGTGGATTTGCCTGTTTCTCCTTTTAGCTCTATTAATTTTCCTTCATCTGATTTGATATTCATCCGTTAGGTACATAGCCATTTAGGATTGTTATCAGTCCTGTAAACTGATGCCTCTGTCATTATTGTTTCCCTATGTATCATGTGCAATAGTCCTTGTTCAGAAGTCTTCATTTTCTGATATAAATATAACCACTCCATCTTACTTTTGGGAAGAATATCTTTTACCTCTCCTTTCCTTTAACCTATCAATGTCTTTCTGATTTACATGTTTTGCACTGTTTTGTTTTTTAGACAGCTTGTAGGTGGGCCTTAATTTGTCATTTAGTTGGGTAATCTGTCTTTTAAAATAAATGTGTCTTTCTATCACTCACATTTACTGATGCTGAAATGATTAAAGTCTCTATCTTATTTATTTCTAATTATTCCATATATTTTTGCTTCATTTTTAGTCCTGCCATTCACTGAATATTTTTGGGTGGAATATTTTTTACAAATCCCTTTTATTGCCACTTCTGTCTTATCATGTATACTTATAGTTTAAAAAATTTAGGTTATTTTCCTAGACTTCACCATACATATCGTCTTTTAAGTTTTTTTCTTTGTATTTTTTTTACTTTTTAGTATTTCTATACCCAGTGTGAGGCTTGAATTCAGACCCTGAAAGTTCTTCTGACTGATTATAAATATGTGTTCTATATATATATATATATATAAAATATATATATATATATATTTTAGCCAAGACTAGACTGCCATTACTCTTTACATAACTTTTTTTTGCTAGGCTGTGGACACAAGTAGTGGAGGGAATCTCTCCTGTTCTGGTCCAATTACAATCTTAGGAAAGTATGATGCCTCAGGTTTTCAGGAATGAAGATTTCTCAGTGATAGTGCTCTTCTGCCGTTAGTAGAGATATCATGGTCTGGGCTCATGATGTATTTCTGCCCCTACTCGAGGAGTAGAAGGATTGTTGTTATAAATTAAATTAAATTTTATGTTTTATTCCTCTTCCCTATCCTTGTATATGTCCTGAGGGTGATGGTGTTTGTTATGGTTCCCTTAGAAGCTTTAGGCTTTTATTCCATGGGAGATACAAGAGAAGGATCCCTGTAGGAATTTGTATCTTTCCCACACTAGCTATTTTTTCCTCTCTCCCAGGCTTGCATTGCAGACAGGACCTCCTCTACTCTCTTATCCCCTAACCAGTCTTTCTTGTAAGCCTATAGTAAAGTCTATGGAAAAGGACCTTCAAGTGGGTATGAATTCCTCTTGTGTCTGTTTGCATCCCAAGTTTCTATACTTGTGAACTGTCACACTCAGCCTTTAGCCATTTGTTTAAAATTTCAGCTGAATTCTTATTGCTGGCATGTCTGGTATTTGGCCTCTGCTAAAGGTAAGCCAGTGCTTTCATCCATTTTCACCTTGGAGAGTCCTATCTTTCAAATTTTGGGTTGATTGTCATGTAGCCTCAGGTACCTGATAGATTCAATAAAAGACATAATCCTTAAAATATCCAGGTTTTTGGGGTTAATATTATAGTAGAAATTATACTTTTTCCAGCTTTCTACAACCAAGCCAAAGCCAGTAGTGACAATTGAATGTAATTATGAGTAAGATCTAAGTTAGAAATATGAATGAAGTAACAAATATGTCAACACAATTGGAAGAACTCTTTCATTTTATTTAGTTATTTTGGGTTATTTTGTGTATGTGTATCTGTTTCTGAGTGTACATGTGAATGAGTATATGCGTATCTACATGTAAAATGTAGAAAACATTTGGACTTACAAAATCAGAAAATAATGATATCCTTTTATTATGAAAGGGAGGCAGCTCAATGATTATCTTTCATCTGACTTGGCAAAGATCCAGTTTACACACCAGGACAATAATTTCCTTAAAATACAAAAACAGGGGATTTCAGTATATGACAGTGAATATTTGTAGTCAATAGAAACCTGAGTTCCTGGGAATTTTAAATGAAAATCACTATGAAAATCCTAATCTTATTATTCATAATGCACCATTTACTGATATGTTTAGATGGCTTCTGTGTTTTGAGTATTGTGTGTTTTTACCCCCCTACTTTTTTCAAAAGGAGGTCTACTTGGTTGTTCTGAGGAACTCTGTATAAAATTTCCATTAGAGAATATGCATAGCATTTTCCAAGATGGGTCTTTGCTTTAAATATTTAACAATATTTTTAAAGACTGCAACACTGGAAAAATTAAAGCACTTCTATTATAATAATGAAAGATTATATGTTCTGATTATGTTGAAAAGACTGATGACAGGAATGATTTGGGGCACACATGTTGAGCCTGTTTTCCTGACATGGGTGGTTCTAATAAAAAATATTTAAATCTGAACCTTCTGGTTTTTATTCCAGAAATGGAAATATCAGAATTAAATAGCTTGTATTCCCTCCCTCTGTTATATAATACAAGATGTATATAATGGGGCACAGCTTGGATTGGAATTTTGTCTGTTAATAAAAGCACAACCTCATTTTTCCAAGAGAAAATATACATAATAGGGTAAAAGAGAGCTATGTTATACACTGAAAATACGGATACTGATGAAAAAAATAAAACCTCTTTCTCTCTACTCTTATAAAAAACTTTTCATTGAAGTATTATCAATAGCCAGAAAGGATCACAGGAGTGTACAGCTTGGTGAATTTTCATAGCTAAATAGCCTAGTCTAATCAGGTCTGAGGTAAAACATAAAACCAAACACACATATACCCCAGGTCATTACCAGTACTACCGAAGCTGCTTTCTCTTCCTTCCAGACTCTATTTCTATGAGAGTAACTGCTACCGTGAGTTCTAACAGCATAAATTAGTTTTATGTGCTTTTGTACTTCATATTAATGGAACATTGGTGAATGTATTCCCTCTGACTTCTTTTGCTTCACATTGTATGTTAGATTTATCCATCCTGTTGTATGTAGTTGAAAATCATCCATTCTCCTTGGTGTAGTCTGGCATTTCATTTTGTGGATATAGCATACTTTACCCAATAATAGAAATTTGGGTAATCAACAGTTTGGGGGGATTATGGTAATGCTGTTATGAATAGTCTAATACATATATTTGGCAAACAAGCATGATGTGTTAAGAATAAGTCTAGGAGTATAGTTATTGGGTATGCATGCTTGTAGCTTTGGTGGATTCCTCTATGTATGAAGAATGTATGCATGTAGACTTATGAAGTGGTTTTATCAATTGTATTCCCACTGGCAGGTTATGAGAGTTCTAAGTAGTCCATATCTTTACTAACACTTGACATTTTCTATCAAAGTTACTTTAATGGGCGGTATTCTACTTTATGGTATCATGGTGTGACTTCAGTTTATACTTTCCTGATACACATTGAAGATAAATATCTTTACATATATTTACTGATAATTTGGATATCTTCTCTTGTTAAATGCCCTCTTAAGTCTTTCGTCCATCTGTTGGTATTTTAAAATAAGCTGCATTTTTTTTTTTGTTACTGATTTGTTAGGTAACTTGATATATTCCAGAAACTAATCCTTTGTCGTTGTGTATAGAGAATATCTTTTCTCATTCTGTGAACTTCTTTCCATACTATAAAGAGTGACTTCTGATAAACAGAACTTCTTAAGTTTAAGATCATCTAATTTATTACCATTTTTTCTTTTATGAGAAGCTTTTTTTGTGTCCCGCTTGAAAATCTTTCCTTATTATCTCATAATTTTTTTTCTATTTATTTCCCTAAAGGTTTTATTGATTTATCCTTTACATGTAGATATTGATCTGTATTTGATCTGTATTTACTATTTATCTGTATTTGATTTTTGGTTAGATATGAAGTAGAAGTCCAGATACATTTTTATAGAATGGACCTAACATCATTTATTAAAAAGATCATTCATATCTTAAAGCACTGGGGTCACCTTTGTCACAAGTCAGTTGAGTACTTTTGTGTGGTCTATTTTTTAACTCTCTGCTCTATTCAAATGGAGGATTTGTCTCTTTTGCATCAGTATTACATTATGCACATTACTACAACTTTGTCTTGGCTATTGTTAAATGGAGTAAGCCTTTCAGTTTTGTCTGACTTCTTCAAGATTGCCTTGGCTTATGCTTTCCAACTTTTATTTCCATCTGAATTTTGGAATCTAGTTGTCCATTTACACACACACATATATTTACAGCCTTGCTGGTATTTTAATTGCAATTGCATGAAATTTATAGATTAATTAGGGCAGAGGAGATACTTTAATAACCTTGAATTTCCAATCTATGGACCTGTATGCCTACTTATTCATATCTGCTTTAATTTTTTTTAATTTTATTTAAATCGAGTTAGTTAACATAGAGTATATTGTTAGTTTCAGGGTAGAATTTAGTCATTCAGCAGTTGCATTTAATACCTAGTGCTCATTACATTAAGTGTCCTCCTTAATGCCCATCACCCAATTACCCCATCCCTTCACCTACCTCCCTGCCAGCAACCTTCAGCTTCCCTATAGTTAGGAGTCTCTTATGGTTTGCCTCCCTCTTTGTTTTTATCCCATTTTATTTTTCTTTCTCATGCCCTATGTTCATCTGTTTAGTTAATTAAATTCCACATATGAGTGAAGTCATATGCTAATTGTATTTCTTTGACTGACTTATTTCACTTAGCATAATACCCTCTAGTTCTATCCATGCCATCACAAATTGCAAGAATTCATTCTTTTTGATATCTGAGTAATATTCCATCATGTGTGTGTATGCGTGTGTATACACACATATATATTATATGTATAAATAAATCACATTGGTATCTTTTGGATAAATACCTCGTAGTAGTGCAATTGCTGGATAATAGGGGTAGTTCTGTTTTTAACTTTTTGAGGAACCTCCATACTGTTTTCCAGTGTGGCTGCACAAGCTTGCATTCCCACCAACAGTGTAAGATAGTTTGCCTCTCTCTGAATCCCAAACAACAACTGTTGTTTCCTGAGTTGTTAATTTTAGCCATTCTGACAGGTCTGAGGTGATATATCATTGTAGTTTTGATTTGTATTTCCCTACTGAGGAGTGATGTTGAGTATCTATTCATGTGTCTGTTAGACATCTGTGTGTCTTCTTTGGAGGAATGTCTGTTTATGTCTTCACCAAAAAATTATTAGAACTGATAGAGGAATTCAACAAAGTCACAGGATATAATATCAGTGCACAGAAGTCAGTTGCATTTCTATACACCAATAATGAAGCAGCAAAAAGAGAAATCAAGGAATTGATCCCATTTACAATTGCACCAAAAGCAATGAGATACCTTAGAATAAACCTAACTAAAGAGGTAAAAGGTCTGTACTCTGAAAACTATAGAAAACTTATGAAAGAAATTGAGAAAGACACAGAGAAATAGCAAAACATTTCATCTTAATGGGTTGGAAGAACAAATATTGCTAAAGTGTCTGTACTACCCGAAGGAAGCTACACATTCAATGCAATCCCTATCAAAATAACACCAGCATTTTTCGCAGAGCTGGAACAAACATATCTTCTTTAATTTCTTATATGCTTTTTGGAGCTTTTATTCTAGAGATATTTTGTTCACCTCTTTTGTTAGATGTATTTAAACACTTGATACATTTTGTTGCTAAGGTTATTGACCTTTTTAAATTTTAATTTTACATGTTTTTTTAACATATAGAAATACAGTTTATTTATGTGCTGACTCTATACACACCTCCTTGTTGAAGTCATTTATTCTAAGAATTTTTAGAGTCTTCTGAATTTTTAATATAAACAATTATCTTGTCTTCAGATGATCCAGTGCTTTTCTTTTATCTAAAAATTAATGTTTCTTTGTCAATTTCTCTGCCTTATTGGTTGGTTACAGAGTGAATAAAATGTTGAATAGAAGTGAGGATAGTTGCATCATTGTCTCATTTCCAATTCTAGGAATAGAGTTTATAGTAATTGTGTGTGATGATTGCATTTACATTTTCTATAGCCTTCCTTTCGTTTGCTTAATATTTTCATTCAAACAGGATATATGTAAATGCTCAGTGAATCCATTAGTTCAAAGGTGAAAAAAGGAAAGGAATAGTAGGTCAGGAGATAATGGACAAAGGGAGTATAACAGTTTATTTCACTAGTTCTTATCCTGCCCGTCTAAAACATAGGAATGTTTAATGAAAACAGGAAGGCAGAGAAAGACTTCAAAGAGGAGAAGAATTCCTAGTAGGCACTGACATCCTTTCAGAACTGCAGTGTTATGGAGTGTAAACAAAGATAACAAAGAAGACTTCATTCTGTGACTTCCCCATATCTAAAAATTTCACTTTTGAAATAGCATCTATAATGGTTAAAAATTTAATCAAGAAGTTTAATTTATTATAAAGAGGTGCCATACTTTAAATGGTCTGTGTCTGTTATGATGTGAGAACATTCTCTAAATCCCATATTTTTTTAAAGACTTTCATATATGTATTTATTTGAGAGAGAGAGAGAGGCAGAGGCAGAAGGAGAGAAATCAAGCAGATTCCCCACTGCATGCAGCCCGACTCGGGGCTTGATCCCATGACCATGAGATCATGCCCTGAGCCGAAATCATGAGTCCAGTGTTCAACTAACTGAGCCATCCAGGATCCTCTAAACCCATAGTTTATTTACAGTTTTACTTTTATATGTATCACCCATTGAAACTTTAAGGCATGTACTAATATCAGGAGATTTTGTTTATCTTCTCAAGGCTTAATTAATTAAACCAAAATTTGAATGCCATATATTCATTAGAAAACTACAGAATTCTTTTGTTGTTAGGGTATGATCCATGGATTATATCATGAGATAACCCAAAGATGCAAATATATCCTTTAATATAAAATAGTTTTTAAAATATATTAGGTTCAAAAAACTGTGATGGCAGGTAGATATGAATACAAAGATAAGAAAGCATATCAGGTGACTATTTATCAGGAGCTTACTTTGTGGCATACACATCATAACATAATTTCATCAGGTTGTCAAGGCATTGTCACAAAGGATTCATGCATTGTTGTGCTAGTAAGTATTTAACAAGTGGCTTTCTGGGAACAAAACCCCAAAGTCGTAACATCCACCAATTACCATAGGGTAAATACTCTTTCTATAGCCAATTAAACTATGCCAGTGGCTTAACAACTTTCTCACAAATTCTTGAAAATTTAAAAATTGTTTCTTTCAAGTCTTAAGTTGGCTTTAGTATATCACTTGATTTAAGGAGTAACAAAAATCTATAAAGGAAGAAAAAGCGTTAACTTAGGGTAAGACCTAAGAATAGTACACAGGATTTTGTTCCTGGATCTGATTATAAATTGTGTTTTAGAAATGTCATGTGATGTAGTAGGAAGTGGTATGGCAGATCTTAAAGAAAAAGCCACATGAAATTAGAAGTAGTTAACATATCTTTACCTGAACAGGATCTTTTTTCAAGGTTTAGATGATATTGAAGATATTTGGGATATAAAGTTTTAGACTGGAGTTTTTTTTCCATTATGTTGAGTTTCATTAATTAATAAAACTCCTTTGGGCAGAATTAAGATATTAATTCTAGGCTTCTGACCTATAACAACTCTAAAATATAACCTGGCCAAAGATTTTTTCTGAAATAGGCTTATCAAAAGAAATATTTGCTAGCCTAAGAAAGAAGTGTTGAAACAAACACTTTCATTTAATAACTACCTGCTCTGGATGTAGTATGTATGCAGCAAAATGACAGGCTTTTCCAGTAACATAGGAAATCAGATATATATTTTTTTCTTGTTGTTATTAGTTATGTAATGGCTATAAAGTGTAATACCAACTAGTCGAAAAATAGAGTAACAGTGGAAACCATAATGGGAACCTAATACAGTAAGGAGGTAGGGTATGGGAATAAGTTGGTTATCCAGTTAATATATTTTATTCATTCTTTATTTTTCTAATTTACATTGTGGGCTTAATATATGCTAAGCAAAATGAAAACAGTGATGAAGAAAAGGATATTGTTCTTGTGGTCATAAAATCCAGAGTCCAGTCTTTTAAGGGAAGGGAAAATTAAGACCAAAAAAAAAAAAAACCACACAAATAAATATATACTTTCAAAATATATAAAATATTATTAAAAACATGTAAAAGATGTTTTAGTTGAATGTAACATGGGACCTTAAGTATTCAGTGGCTCCAAAAAGACTTTTCTAGGAAAGGGTTTTTTGAATTGATATCAGAAGGATGTGTAAGATTTAAGTAAATAAAGAATGGTGGTGGGGCAGTCCAAGCATAGATAATAGCACTTGAAGGCCATGAAGGCAAAAAGGAACATGATGTTATTTCAGAAAGTCATTGTGGTAGGAACAAAAGAAGCAAAGGAGAAAGAAGCAGGACATGAGTCTGGAAAGGTGGGCAAGGATTTGTTTTTTTTTTTTTTTTTTTTTTGGTCTTTTTGTTCATTTTTTTTTTGTTTTGTAATACATGTCATTAAACTTGAACCTTACCCTAAGAGCTATGAGTAATCCTTTAAGGGTAAGGCAATGGAAACTATGAGGAAAATACATTCATCTATGTTCCAGATTCCCAATACAACCTACTGATAACTTTAGGAAAATCAAGTTTTTTCCATTAGTCAGTCATTAAATTTGCTATTTAATGTAGATTTTATAGATGGACCTTAAAGAGAATCACAGTACCTTACTCTCCTGTTTAGAAATGGCTTACACTACTATTTGTGGTAAAAACAAACAAACAAAAAAACAAAACAAACAAACAAACAAAAAAAAAAAAAACCAAAAACCAACCAACCAGATAGCAAAAATGATCTATTTACTTGAAGTTTGGTTATGCCTTCAAGACTAGCTTGTAAGGACACCTACTACTCTCAATTTTGTACTCTTGTTGGTTCCCCCCCACCTCCCAAAGAGCTCATGGCTAAGTAAAACAAGAATTAAGGCTGTAGATTTAATCATAGCATTTTTAAGAGTTAAAATGACAAGTTTAAGAGGATTTGGGATTTAGAGAACTTTCTTTGGCCCTATTAGGTGCTTCCTCTAAACAGATGCAGTCTGCCAGATAGATGTTACATATGGCATGAGGTGAGAGGAAGAATCTCTGTCTAGAATTGACATCTACTGTTACTTACACTGGTATTGTTTGAACTCTTGAACACTAAGTCTTATAAAGTAGTCACTCATCCAGTATTTATTGACTTCCTACTGTGTGCCAGATGCTTAGGATTTATCAGTGAACAAATCAGAACCAAATATCTCAGGCTTCACTGTGTTCAAATATTAAGAGAGGGAGATGTATAATAAATAAGAAACATCCTTAGTAAATGCAAACATATTAAGAATGATTAAATAACACACATTTCAGAGTATAATGAAGATGTTAAGTGTTATGGAATAAAAAGAAAAAACAGAGTAAGGTGAATTGGAAGTTTTAGGAAAGAGAGGGGTGGGGAAGGATGGAGTATTAAATAAAGTTCTTAGGATGAATATTTTTGAAAGATGAGATCTGATCCAGGACTTGAGAGAGGTAAGGGAATGAGCAAAAACACTGTGTGGAGAAAGAATATTCCAGAAGTAAAGGACAACTAAAGCAAATGTCCTGAGGCGGAAGCATACTTGGTATATTCTTGGGCCTTTTAAGCTATTGTAGCGAATTTTGGCTTTACTCTCAGTGAAAGGAGGGTCCAAAGAAGGGAGGGTTTTTCTTTAAATTATTGTTGATTTAGTGTTTTTGTTTGTTTGTTTGTTTGTTTTTAATACAACATTCTGGCTCTCCTACTGATAAGACTTTAGAAAAGTAGAAAAGTAAGGATAAAGTCAGGGAAAATGTTGCAGTAACCAAAGTAAGAGATCATGGTAAGAGGTGGTATCCCAGAACAAATGTTATAATAATTGAAGAAATAGAATCTGGACATATTTTGAAAGGAGAGCTGAAACTATTTGTGTTTTGGGTGTGACACAAAGAGAGGTGTCAAGGATGACATGTTGTTTTTCTCTGAACAACTGGAGAGTTCCCCTTAACTCAGATGAGGAAGGTTATTAGTCGAACAGATTTTGAGAAAAGATTATCAGGACATGAAACATCCCAGTAGAAGTATGAAGGCAGTTAGATATATATTTGGAATTTAGAAGAAAGATCTGAATTAGTGATATTATTTTGGAAGTCATTAACATAAATATTATTTAAAGCCATTAAACTAAATACAGGCATTAAGGTAGTGAGTATAGATAGAAGAGAAGAGAGCAAAATACTGAACTTGGAGCAATTCAGTATTGAGAGTTTGGGGAGAAAATGAGAAAGCAGTCCAGGATATTGAGAAGGAGTGACCACAGAGGAAGTTAGAAAACCAAAAGTGTGTAGTATCTTGGTATCAAAGTTAGTTATTTGAGAAGTGAGTAACCAACTATGTTAACTATTGCTGATGAGGCAATTAAAATAGTTGAAATATAACCATTGGATTTAACAATCTGGGTCATTATTGACCCTAAGAAAAGCAGTTTCAGGGTAAAGGCTGGACTTCTGTGGGTTTTGGGGATAACCGTAGGAGAGTTTCTGGAAGCAGTATTAGAATTATATGGTGTTTTCATATAACAAGAAAATAATAACTACAGTAGTAGCTAAAAAGGGAAGGGAGAGCAGTAAAGTAAGTTTTATGACAGGAAAATAATAGTATATCAATGTGTTGAGAGTAACATTACAATAAAAAAGGAAACACTGATGATTTGGAAGAAATGGGGGAGAATATAGCTGGAGGGAAATGCTTGGGAAGGTGAATGGCATTTAGCGTAGAAGTTGTAAAAAGACAGGATTAGATAGAAACATGGATATCAATCTACAGGTAACAGAATTGGAGAATATGATGTAGGTATAAATGCTGCAAAGGGTGTTGGTAGGTTGTTGGCTATCTGTGAACATTCTCTTCTGATTGCTTTGGTTTTCTCTGTAAAGTAAAATGTCATCAGCTGAAAGAGGAAAAGAGAGAGAATGAATGTGGATTCTGAGGAGAGAATGTCATAAAAATAATTATCAAGGATAGTGAGAAAACGTATGAACTACGTTCTTATAATGTATTTGGTCTCAACCAATGAGAGTCACCAGTAGAAGATCAATGGAAGGATAGAAAGGTCAGAAATTTGAATCCCCCAGTTTCCTGCTCCCAGGCTGAAGGTTGGCAGGGGTCATGTTCCCATTGGGAAGCCTTTCCTATAGCTATAGGTCTGCCCAGAATTCAGTTATTATTCCTTTATCTTACCACTTGCAGCCCAAAGATGGTGGTAATTTACCACTGTCTGGTAGTTCTAGAGTGCTTCATAATCCCCTGTTGTGTTGGTTTACTTAAAGAAAAAAATGTTCCCTATATTAAGTTTTCCTTTTTTTTCTTCTTGCTTTTTTTCCCTAAAGATTTTATTTATTTATTTATTTAGAGAGGGAGAAGGAGGAGGGGGAAAGGCAGAAGCAGACTCCTGGCTGAGCAGCGAGCTTGATGTGAGGCTCAGGATCCTGGGACTCCGGGATTGTGACCTGTGCCTAAGGCAGACGCTTAACAGACTGAGCCACCCAGACAGTGCCCCACATTGTTTTTCTTAATTACTCCAGTAGGGAGTGCCATCTGTTTTCTGACTAACAAAAGGAATTGGACCCAGGGGTAGCCCCAGGAAGAAAGTCTAAAAATTAAGATTCTGAGATTTGGTTGTTTATATATTTTAGAAGCACATTGATATCCTTCTTACAGACTGGGGATGGTAATGGGCAAGTGTTGGCATCTCAGCTCTAAGAAATGATCATGAACAAAGAATCATTGAGGAAGTACCAATGGATGGTGATGTTTGGTGATCAAGTGTCTGTGCCACTTAGTAGCTATGGTGGCAATAGGTGCTCCAAAGATTGTAAGATGGGATAAACTCCTCTGAAGTTCCTAGAAAGCCAACAAAGAGAAAAGGAAAAGCTTTCTCCCCATACTTGTTCACTAGGTCCATATACAAAGTGACAAATGATGTTATACATTAGTCAAACAGTATAAACAGTGTGGACTTCTTCCTACAGCACAGGCTGATACTAAGACTCTGATACAGCATATTTCCCCTGACATATCAGCCAACCTCCTGATGGAAGTGTGGAGGCTTTCTGTCATAGAGGAGAGAGTCATTCATTTTCATAAAAACAAATATATTGTCATATGTTATGTGATATGCTTTAACTCAACTGAATTCTTGTCAGTGCTACCTTATGTGATCTTAGTGATTTTGCCATTGCCATGGTGTATACACATCACTGCCTTTATCAAAAATCAAAAATAAAAACACACCTCACTCTGCAGCCCAGTGAGTACAGCAGTATCTCATGCCAAATTTACAGGTTTTACCAGAGCTCCTACTACAAGTAGCATTTCCTGTATGGATCATTGGAATGGTCTACTGAAGGCTCAGTTAAATTCCAGTTGAGAGAGAATGTTCTGCAAAGCTAGAGAGCTTTCCCATAGGATGTATCATATGTATGAAACCAGAGGGAAGACTTGGGGCCTTCTTCCTCATAATCAGAAGTCACTAGTCTAGAAATCCATGAGCAGAAGTAAAATGGGATTTATCTTGCTGTATTATACCTACTAAACTAAGATTAAAGGGTGCTATATACTGAATTTTGTCCCTTCCCCAAGTTAATATGTTGAAACCCAAACCCCAAATATGACTGTATTTGGAGATAAGACTTATAGGAGATAGTTAAACTAAATTAAATCATAATGGTGGGATTCTGATCTGATAGGATGGGTGCACTTCTAAGAAGAGCAAGAACCTCTTTTCCCTCTTTCTCTCCCCACCCCCCCCACCCCCAGTCATGTCTCTCCTCTCTCCATGTGCATGTATCAAGGTCTTGTGGGCACTCAGTTAGAAGGTAGACATCTACAAAGGAGGAAGAGAGACCTCATTGGAACCTGGTTATGCTGTCACCCTGATCTCAGATTTCCAGCCTTCGTACCTGAGAAAACGAATTTTTGTTAAGACACCCAATCTATGGTATTTTGTTACAGTAGCACAGGCAAATTAAGACAAGGGTTTTTTGGTTCCATCCCATAATCTTATACAATGTGCTCTAAGAAGTACTAGTGTTTATGATAGAACACAGCCTTTTGTTTAATTAAAGTGGAAGCTGAAACTTTCCCTTTACCATTTTGAATGCCACAGTCTACCGAACAACAGGCAGAGAAAAGGTTCATTCATTCTGCTTTTAGGACAGTTGAAAATGGGGTTGTTTTTCACAGTGTAAGCCAGGAGAGCACAGAACCTGAAGGATTCACTAGAGTTTTTCTTAGTACTTTTTTTATAACCATGTCAATGGGAAAAAGGGCAAAAATAAGTCAGGACCACATAAATAATTGTATTCTTCATGAATCAAGAGTCGGGTCATCTCACCAGGTAAATAACTCTTGAAAATGAGGTATTGGCAGAGAACAAAGGGGGAGAATGGAATTTGAGGGGGACAAAAGCAAGAGTGATACCTGCTTAGGCTTGTAATGGCCAACTTAATGGCCAACTACTGAGACAGGGACTGGGACAATTAAATATGTTATTTAATGATTTCCTTTCATCTTTTTCCTTGGATATTAAAAAAGAAAAGATAAAAATATTAGCTAATGTTTTAGGTTTCAGGGCATGCCAACCTGGTAAGATAGCTGAGAAGATTTTGTGTATTCTATATTTGTGAGATGTGAGGAAGAAAGAGAAGGGGAGAGGCTGAAGGACAAAGAGGTAAACTCCTTGATTTATCTTCAATTCCGTCCTCCACATCCATTACTCACCCTGTCCTTACATACGTTCAACCTGGAAGGCTCACTTGTATGGACTTCTATTAGCTTTGGCTGTTGATTGAGATTGATCAAGGAGCGTTGGCAGAATATCAGAGGGAGGGAGACAATTTACGTCAGAAACTTCAAGTTTTAAGCTCCACCAACTCCTATTTCCACTTTTGTAAGTGCCTAGCACCCTTGCACACCATACTGTGTAATCTATATGCTTATTCATTTAATGTCCCCTGAAATTGCCTCCCCCTACCTTGGTAAGGGTATTAGGAAATGGTATTATTCAGAACAGAGTCAGGTGTAGCCTTTTCTATATAACCTTCCCTGATTCTTCAGATTACTCTTATTTACACTCTTGTTTTAGTTTTGTATATATCATGATTATTATCCTAAATATATGATATTGTGATCCCCAGTCCTAAAGCTTTCTCTTCTCTGAGACTGCTGCCCATATTTTATTCATATTTATAGTCTAAGATATAAAAACAGTACCTGCCAGTTAGTAGATTCTAATACTTGTTAAATCAAAGTGACAATAAGGGAGCAGAAGGAAAAGAGTTGAAGTATGGCATTCAGAAGTATCGTGGTTGGAAGACAGGGACAAATGAAATTCCTGGTTTCAGGGGCTCTCAGGGTGTTTGGATGACGCTGGTAGGAGTGACGGCAGCTGTGCAATAAAAGATGGTGGAAGCAAACCTCAAAAGTTCTGTTTTGTCTGTATAGGGCTCTAATGCAAGCACTTTGATGCAGTGGAGGATTCAGTATATTTGCCAGTAGAAGGTTAGTAGAAGGGAGGGAAGGAGACTATGTTATAAGAAACAACATGCTAGAAATGCCGTATAGATTCAATATGTGTTTCCCAGCTGTGCCTGCTCCTAGGCTTTTCTAAGCCTAGAGCAAAACTGTTTCAAGGCCTATTCCCAGTTTTAAGTGCCCCAGCTAAATGCTGAAGGCAGTTTAAAATTGAGCAATTAAGGACTCAAGAGAAATCCTCATAAACAATGTAAAGACACTTACTGGCTGAAATATCCCTGTTTCTGGTAAACTTCTGATCTGGTCAGTTCCTATGGATAGCAATGAGTGCCATTCTAGTAGTCTGCCACATATTTGGGGGGAAACAGACACAATTAGTCATCTTGACTTGTCATTATGTAACAATTTAAAGTTGGTTATATGAATTTGACTTGGAAAAACTGGAAGACATTTGTAGGGCAGTTTTCTTCCGCTCAAAATGGTTGGACTTGATAATCTAATAAAAACTCACAAAATAGTGGAATCTAGGGGTGCCTGGGTGGCTCAATCCGTTAAGTGTCTGCTTTCAGCTCAGGTTATGATCTCGATCCCCATATTGGGCTCCCTGCTCAGAGGGGAACCCACTACTCCCTCTCCCTCTGCCTGCTGCTCTATTTATGCTCTCTTTCTCTCTGTCAAATAAATAAATAAAATCTTTAAAAAAAATAGTAGAATCTAGAGAAAAAATCTAAAATAGAACACATGCACTCTAAAACAAATGCACATCTTAAAACCTAATGTATAGGAGACATTTAACAAATATCTGTTGAGTGTATAAATCTTGGATTTAATTCAGTGAAATTGAAAATGAATGGTGCTATCCCTATAAACAAATCGGAGGCTTTCTTCCCCTGCTTTCCATAGCTGTGCATAGTGAATTAACATGCTCCAGACAAATGTGCAGTATGAGTCCCTGTGTACAGTCAGCTGTGAATAGGGAATTTGTATAGATCTCAAGTGTTTCTATTTATTCATTCATTCATTCATGATTCATTTATACAATTCATTTATTTATTTGAGAGAGAGAGATTGGGGGGAGTTGGGGGGAGACAGAAAGAGAGGGAGAGGGAGAATCACAAGCAGACGCCCTGCTTAGTGCAGAGCCTGATATGGGACTCGATCTCAGGACCCTAAGAGTATGACCTGAGCTGAAATCAAGAGTCAATTGCTTAAGCCACTGAGGAATCCATGTGCCTCACCTCAAGTGTTTTTAGACACATCCTTTCTAGGTCTGTATGTGAGCCTGGGAGCGTTTTCAGCTAATGTGCTGAACTGACCTTGTCCAAGATTGGCATCTTCTTGAGAATTTTCCTGTGCTCTGCTTGAAAGTAAACATAGTGTCATGAGAAGTACGGTGAGAAATGTGTCTTGGGAAATGTCATTCATTTATCTTATTCCACAAGATAATGAGTCATTCGTTGTCTTTAATTTTGACAATTACAACTACAACTACAACTACATCTACATCTACATCTACATCTACATCTACATCTACATCTACATCTCGGCAAGCAAAATTGTACCTGCAAACACTTTGTCTTGTCCATATAACATTTTTAAAAAATTATTTTTATTAACATATAGTGTATTATTTGCCCCAGGGGTAAAAGTCCGTGAATTGTCAGGCTTACACACTTCATAGCACTCACCATATCACATACCCTCCCCAATGCTGATAATCCAACTACCTTCTCCACACCACCCCCAACAACCCTCAGTTTGTTTTGTAAGTTTGCTTTGCACGCTTGTTTTATTTTTGTGTATATCATGATTATTATCCTAAATATATGATATTTTGACCACCATTCTCCCTCTTAATCCCATCTTGTTTCATTTTTTCCTTCCCTACTCCCCAAGCCCCCCACTCTGCCTCTCAAATTCCTCATATCATTGATATCATATCATAATGGTCATTCTCTGATTAGTTTATTTCGCTCAGCTTAATACCCTCTAGTTCCATCCACATCATTGCAAATGGCAAGATTTCATTTCTTTTGATGGCTACATAGTATTCCATTGTGTATATATATATATACCACATCTTCTTTAGCCATTCATCTATTGATGGACATCTAGGTTCTTCCCATAGTTTGGCTATTGTGGATATTGCTGCTATAAACATTTGGGTGCATGTGCCCCTTTGGATCACTGCATTTGTATCTTTAGGGTAAATACCCAGTAGTGCAATTGCTGGGCCATAGGGTAGCTCTATATTCAACTTTTTGAGGAATCTCCATTCTGTTTTCCAGAATGGCTGCACCAGCTTGTTTTCCCACCAAGAGTGTAGGAAGATTCCCCTTTCTCTGCATTCTCTTCAACATCTGTCATTTCCTGACTTATTAATTTTGGCCAGTCTGACTGTTGTGAGGTGGTATCTCATTGTGATTTTGATTTGTATTTCCCTGATGCCAAGTAATGTAGAGCACTTTTTCATGTGTCTCTTGGCCATCTGGATGTCTTCTCTGCAGAAATGTCTGTTCATGTTCTCTGCCCATTTCTTGATTGGATTATTTGTTCTTTGGGTGTTGAGTTTGATAAATTTTTTATAGATTTTGGATATTAGCCCTTTATCTGCTATGTTATTTGCGAATATCTTCTCCCATTCTGTCAGTTGTCTTTTGGTTTTGTTGACTATTCCCTTTGTTGTGCAAGAGCTTTTGATCTTGATGAAGTCCCATAGCTCATTTTTGCCCTTGCTTCTCTTGCCTTTGTGAATTTTCTGTTAAGAAGTTGCTGCGGCTGAAGTCAAAGAGGTTGCTGGCTGAAATCCTGTTCTCCTCAAGGATTTTGATGGATTCCTGTCTCATATTGAGGTCTTTCATCCATTTTGAGTCTATTTTTGTGTGTGGTGTAAGGAAATGGTCCAGTTTCATTCTTTTGCATGTGGATGTCTAATTTTCCCATAGCATTTATTGAAGAGACTGTCTTTTTTCCATTGGACATTCTTTCCTGCTTTGTCGAAGATTAGTTGACCATAGAGTTGAGGGTCTATTTCTGAGCTCTCTAATCTGTTCCACTGATCTATGTGTCTGTTTTTGTGCCAGTACTATACTGTCTTGAGGATGACAGCTTTGTAATAGAGCTTGAAGTCTAGAATTGTGATACCACCAACTTTGGCTTTCTTTTTCAACATTCCTTTGGCTATTCAAGGTCTTTTCTGGTTCCATATACATTTGAGGATTATTTGTTCCATTTCTTTGAAAAAGATTGTTGGTATTTTGATAGGGATTGCATTAAATGTGTAGATTGCTTTAAGTAGCATAGACAGTTTCACAATATTTTTTCTTCCAATCCATGGGCATAGAACATTTTTCCATTTCTTTGCATCTTCCTCAATTTCTATTATGAATACTTTATAGTTTTCTGAGTACAGATTCTTTGCCTCTTTGGTTAGGTTTATTCCTAGGTATCTTATGGTTTTGGGTGCAATTTTAAATGCGATTGACCCCTTAAATTCTCTTTCTTCTGTCTTACTGTTGGTGTATAGAAATGCAACTGATTTCTGTGCATTGATTTTATATCCTGACACTGTACTGAATTCCTGTATGAGTTGTAGCAGTTCTGGAGTGGAGTCTTTTGGGTTTTCCACATAAAATATCATATCACCTACAAAGAGTGAGAGTTTGACTTCTTCCTTGCTGATTCAGATGCCTTTCATTTCTTTTTGTTGTCTGATTGCTGAGGCTAGCACTTCTAGTACTATGTTGAATAGTGGTGGTAATAGTGGACATCCCTGTAGTGTTCCAGACCTTAGGGGAAAAGCTCTCAGTTTTTCGCCATTGAGAATGATATTTGCTGTGTGTTTTTCACAGATAGTTTTGATGATATTGAGGTATGTACCCTTTCTCCCTATGCTTTAAAGAGTTTTGATCAAGAATGGATGTTGTACTTTGTCAAATGCTTTTTCAGTGTCTGTTGAGAAGATCATATGGTTCTTGTACTTTCTTTTATTAATGTATTGTGTCACATTGATTGATTTGTGGATGTGGAACCAACCTTGCAGCCCAGGAATAAATCCCACTTGGTCGTGGTGAATAATCCCTTTAATGTGCTGTTGGATCCTATTGGCTAGTATTTTGGTGAGAATTTTCACATCTGTGTTCATCAAGGATATTGGTCTGTAGTTCACTTTTTTGATGGGATCCTTGTCTGGTTTTGGGATCAAGGTGATGCTGGCCTCATAAAATAAGTTTGGAAGTTTTCCTTCCCTTTCTATTTTTTGGAACAGTTTCAGGAGAATAGGCATTAAGTCTTCTTTAAATGTTTGGTAGAATTCCCCTGGGAATCCGTCTGGCCCTGTGCTCTTGTTTGTTGGGAGATTTTTGATGACTGCTTCAATCTCCTTACTAGTTATGGGTCTCTCAGGTTTTCTATTTCCTCCTGGTTCAGTTTTGGTAGTTTGTACCTTTCTAGAATGCATCCTTTTTTTTCTAGATTGTCAAGTTTGCTGGCGTATAGTTGCTTATGATATGTTCTTATAATTGTTTGTAGTTCTTTGGTGTTTGTTGTGATCTCTTCTCTTTCATTCATGACTTTTTAAATTTGGGTCCTGTCGCTTTTGTTTTTTGATAAGTCATGCCAGGGATTTATCAATCTTAATTTTTCCAAAGAACCAACTCTTAGTTTTGTTGATCTATTCTACTCTTCTTTTGGTTTCTATTTCATTGATTTCTGCTCTGATCTTTATGATTTCTCTTCTTCTGCTGGGTTTAGGGTTTCTTTGCTGTTCTCCAGTTCCTTTAGGTGTAGGGTTAGGTTGTATACTTGAGACCTTTCTTGTTTCTTGAGAAAGGCTTGTATTGTTATATACTTTCCTCTCAGTACCACCTTTGCTGTGTCCCACAGAATGAACAGTTGTATTTTCATTTTTATTTGTTTCCATGATTTTTTCAATTCTTAATTTCCTTGTTGACCCATTTATTCTTTAGTAGGATGCTCTTTAGCCTCCACATATTTGGGTTTTTTCCAACTTTCCTCTTGTGATTGAGTTCTAGCTTCAGAGCATTGTGGTCTGAAAATATGTGGGGAATGATCCCAATCTTTTGGTACCAGTTGAGACCTGATTTGTGACTTAGGATGTGATCTATCCTGGAGAATGTTCCATGGGCACTAGAGAAGAATGTGTATTTTGTTGCTTTGGGATGGAATGGTCTGAATTTATCTGTGATGTCCATCTGGTCCAATGTGTCACTTAAGACATTTATTTCCTTGTTGATCTTTTGCCTTGATGATCTGTCCATTTCAATGAGGGGAGTGTTAAAGTCTTCTATTATTATTGTATTATCGTTGATGTGTTTCTTTGATTTTGTTATTCTTTGGTTTATACAGTTGACCTCTCCCATGTTAGGGACGTAGATATTTAAAATTGTTAGATCTAATTGTTGGACAGACCCTTTAAGTATGATATAGTGTCTTTCCTCATCTCTTATTATAGTCTTTGGCTTAAAATCTAATTGATCTTTTAATTGCCACCCCAGCTTTCTTTTGATGTCCAATAGCATGGTAAATTGTTTTCCAGCCCCTCACTTTAAATCTGGAGGTGTCGTTGGGTCTAAAATGAGTTTCTTGTAGACAGCATATTGATGGGTTTTGTTTTTTTATCCATTCTGATGCCCATGTCTTTTGACTGGGGTATTTAGCCTTATTCCACTCAGGGTAAGTATTGAATGATATGAATTTAGTGCCATTGTATTGCCTGTTTGGTGACTGTTACTGTATATTGTCTCCATTCCTGTCTGGTCTACTACTTTTAGGCTCTCTCTTTGTGAAGAGGATGCATTTCACTATTTCCTGTAGGGTTGGTTTGGTGTTTACAAATTCTTTTAATTTTTGTTTGTCCTGGAAGCTTTTTATCTCCCCTTCTATTTTCAATGATAGTCTAACTGGATATAGTATTCTTGGCTGCGTATTTTTCTCCTTTAGTGCTCTGAATATATCATGTCAGTTCATTCTGGCCTGCCAGGTCTCTGTGGATATGTCTGCTGCTAATATTTCTACCATTGTATATTCCAGCCTTCTTGTCCTGAGCTGCTTTCGGGATTTTCTCTTTGCCACTAAGACTTGTTGAGTTTTACTATTAGATGATGAGGTATGGCCCTATTTTCATTGATCTTGAGGGGGATTCTCTGTGCCTCCTGGATTTTGATGCTTGTTCCCTTTGCCATATTAGGAAAATTATCTACATAATTCACTCCAATATACCTTTTGCTCCTCTCTCTCCTTCTTCTTCTGGGATCCCAATTATTCTAATATTGTTTCATCTTATGGTATCACTTATCTCTTGATTTCTCCCCTCATGGTTCAGTAGTTGTTTGTCTCTCTTTTACTCAGCTTCTTTATTCTCCATCATTTGGTCTTCTGTATCACTAATTCTCTCTTCTGCCTCATTTATCCTAGTAGTAAGAGCCTCCATTTTTTATTGCTCCTCATTAATAGCTGTTTTGATTTCAACTTGGTTAGATGTTAGTTCTTTCATTTCTCCAGAAGTGTTTCTATAATGTCTTCCATGCCTGTTTCAAGCCCAGCTAGCACCTTAAGAATTGTCATTCTGAACGCTAGTTCATTCATTCATTTATTTATTTATTTATTTTTTCTGAACTCTAATTCTGACATATTACCAATGTCCATATTGATTAAGTCCCTAGCCATCCATACTGCCTCTTGTTCTTTTTTTTTTTTTTTTGTGGTGAGTTTTTCTGCTTTGCCATTTTATCCAGACAAGAGTAAATGAACAAGAGAATAAAATACTAAAAGGGTGGCAAAGACCCCAGGAAAATGTACACAAACCAAATCAGAAGGGATCCAAAACCTGGGGGAGAAGAATGGGGAAAAAAGAAAAAAAATTTTAAAAAGTATATATATATATTAGACTGGTGAATAGAATAGTGCCACCCACTTGATTTTGGGTGAATTTTGGTCTCTTAGAAGAAACTACAAGCTACCTTCCAAAATCTTAAAGAAAGAAAAACTTAGTTATATATGTGTGTGTATATTTTGATTAGAAGAAATCTTATCCCAAAATTTTTTAGAAAAAAAAATAAATGTATACAAAAAATAAGGTTAAATATAATGAAGGGATAAAATATGACTATAATAATGAAGGTTTAAAATGATTTTTTTTAGAAAGGTGTTTTTAAGATAAACTTGTTAAAAAAGGTTAAAAGAGGAAAGAGGAAAAGTTAAAAAAATAGAATAAGAAAAAAATAGAATTAAAAAAAATTAACTTTGCAAGACTAAAGGATCATGGGGAAAAAGCCATGAATTCTAAGCATTGCTTTTCCCTAGCTCTGGAGTTCCACTGTTCACCTTGATTGGTAAGCTTGGTCTTGACTGGATGTTCTTGCTGACCTTCTGCAGGAAGGGCCTGTTGCCAGGATTCTCAGATGTCCTTCCCCGAGGCAGAATTGTACCGCCCTTGCCAGGTACCAGGCTAAGTAATCTGCCTGGGTTTGCTCTAGAAGCTTTTGTTCCCTGAATGCTTTCCATACTGTTTTGGAGGATGGGAATGAAGATGGCGGCCTCCCAATCTCTGACTGGGGGGAGCAGAGAGCTCCAGGCCCCACTTCCTTAGTGTACCTTCAGAGATAAGCAGTCAATGACTCCTCTGTCCCTTTTATGTCCAGCTGCACTCTGAGCTCACCTGGCCTGTGACCAAGTGTTTCTATCTCTGGCACATAGCCCCGTTTAGAGTCTCCAAACCCGGCAGATTCTTGCTGCACTGCTCCTCCCAGAGGAGGAAAGTGAGTCTCTCTGGATCTGCCAATTGTGAGGTGCTTGGTTGAAGAGCAGTGGTCCGACTGTGCCTTGTATCATGGTGTAAGGTAACCCTGATCTGAAAGCCCACTCTTTGGGTCTGTCTCTACAGCCAGCTTCCCTGCTCCAATACCTGACAGCTTTGCCACACTCAGACACCACCGATCTTTCTGTGATCCCATAAGACCTGAGACCACACTGTCCTCACAAGGGCTTCACCCCCGTCTAGCCTCTGGAACGATGTCCCTCAGTGGAGCAGACTCCTAAAAGGTCTGATTTTGTGTTCTGCTGCTCTCTCACTTGCTGGAAGGTGACCCCTCCCCACAGCCCTCCCCTGTGTTTCAGATTCACTTCTCTACACGTCCTTTCAGAAAGTGGTGATTTCCTATTCCTAGAATTGCTGCCCTTCTTCTCTTCTATCTCCTATTGAGTTTGTTGGTGTTTGGAATGGTTTGATAACTATCTAACTGAACTCCTGGGATCTGATGTCATTTCAGTCTTCTACTCCTCCACCATCTTGCCTCTCACTCCCACATAACAAATTAAAAAAAAAAAAAAAAAACCAACAACAAAACTCCAGCAAATCACCCACATTCTTACATGGGAAAAAAGAGCTACTACCCCTGCACACATGGGCTTACTCCAACCTTAGAGCTATTGGTGACTTAGAATTAAGAAAAAAGGTGTGCAGTGTGTAAAGGATTGAGATACCAGTTTATCCACTTCCTTTTTGATTCAGATGTTTGGTTCAGATGTTTTAATGCTCTGACTTTTTCTTTTCTTTTGCTTCCTGAAACTTTCTGTTGCTACCTTACATTGCAAAATTAAGAACAGATTCTTTAGAAAAAATTAATGAAGACATAAACACTTTGATTATTATGTTAGACAAAGCAGTTTAAGATATGTAATTGATACATCACAAAAGATGTGCATTTTGTTCACATTTTCACTGAATACTTGAAAATCATGATGCTAGGTAAGACTGTGTTTTATTTCTGTGTAAAGAAGGTAGTTGTTCCTTCTCTCTAGTATAGCTTTTTCTCTATTGAAACTGGAATTTTGAAATTATCAGGCCATAACAGATCTAATAATGAGATGGGATAAATAAGATGAAAAGTGAAGTAGAAGGTTCAATATGCTCATTTGACTCATTAACATTTTCTTCTCTATAGTCTTGTTCATTCCCAAAGAGATAGCAAAAATTTCAAAGTAGCTGTTTGAAACACTTTTTGAAATTTCAGTTCCAAAAAGTGTTTATAAATTGCCTTGTAATAGTTATTGTATACTAGGGAGCAAAAGGAATGCAGAAAAAAATAGAAGGAACAAGGGAAACAATGTATTTGCTAGTTTTATATAAGATATTCAGTTTTTGAATAGGAAAGTGGCACTTTTAAAAACTTATATAAATTAGGAGAGGTGTGACCAGTCCCTTTTAAATGTTCTGATCAAAATAAAATAAAAATGTTCTGACCAAAGTGATTAATTACTTGAAAAAAAATTATTAATACTAACCAATACCTTTGTTTGTATACCTCAAGTTTTCAGTGCTCTGAGAGTTCTCAAAGCCCATCAAATCTACCTCCACTTTAACTCTTATACATGGCAATCCATAGTGTCATTTTACAAATGACAAAACTCAAACTGCAGAGGATAAATAAACTTTCCATGGCCACCCCATGAAAAAGTGGCAAGGTCAGGTTATAACTGAGATTATGCTCAGATAGTTGCTCTGGTTTTAGGATTATATCATGGACATTTTAATTAGCATTCTGGTTACAGTGTCCAATTGATAGTTTGTACAGTTATGAATCCAGGTTTGTTTCTCTCCATCTCCCACTAAAAACAGCATATAAATTAAATTTGATAATATTTAATATGTTATTATAGAATCAGAAAGGCAGAATTCTTTTCTCAGAATGTGAAAACTGTGGTCTCACTTAGAGGTTTGCCAGGAAAAAAAAAAAAAGACATTAATGACTTACGACTAAAGATGTGAACGCCTATCTGATAAAGTTTAAAAAAGCTTTAAAATAACCTTGATCGTAATAAAGATCATAGTATTTTGGAGCAACTCTATTTCAGAAAAATTTCCTGAAAGAAATCCCATTAACATGGGACAAATATAGCCCAAGGTCAGTGATACAAATGGGAGAAGATAGAAGGAGTAACAAGATTCCCTAGAAGAAGTTTCTTTGACTTATTAGTTCAAGAACATAGGCTTCCAATTGGGTTCTTGGCAGGGAGTAAAAGAGATAAATACTCTTTTAATTCCCGTGATGCTGTTGTGACACTGGATACCATTTCTGCCGTGCAACAGAATGCAACATGCCAAAGCTAAGTGGTGCATGGTTTGAAAAAGATGTAAGAATTGTTTAACATGGAAAAAAAATCTGTTTAAAAATTCTTATTGCTACTTTCTTCCTTCCCCCATTGTATCTTTACACAGTAACAGGTGCTGAGTTACAGAGTCATTATAATTTCATCTGATGTCAGATTATCATTTGGGGGCACTAGTTACAAATAAGAGCCATGTTTTAGGTGGTGTGAAGCAAACACAGTGTGACACTTTATCAAGATCAGCCCAACTAGAAGTCCCCCCCCCTTTTCCCTTGATCAGTATCTGGTTGAAACACTGGCACAGGGTTAACCCTGAATAAATGGTAGCAGTTATTGTCATTACCAACTCTTTCTAAAGGAGATTTTTGTCAGTTCAGTACCTCACACAGTTTCTCTAATCTGCAGTCCTCTACTTTGTGAACCCTTCAATTTCATCCACCTTGGAAAAGACTCCTTTCAGAACTGGACCAAGGGCCATGGTCACTAGAAAAATGTCGTTCTTCTACCAATTAAGTGGAAAGATTTGTGACGTAGTTCATCTGTAGAGCTTGGGGACAACTGATGGAGGATTTGCTAGCTTAGAAAGGATTACTAGCCAAATCTTAAATCTGACATTATTTCTCTAAATATTTAAGATATTTTATTATTTAACTTCATTTACTCTTTAGCACAGGCCTTTATATCACATTACAAAAATACTTAAAACTACACATTTTCTGCTAAAAACATAATATTGTTTAAAGTAATTTCCCCAAAGGACACCTGGATGGCTCAGTCAGTTAAGTATCTGCCTTCAGCTCAGGGTCCTGGGATCAAGTCCTCCATTGGTCTCCCTGCTCTGTGGGGAGCTCTGTGCTTCTCTCTCTTCCTCTGCTATTCCCCCTGTTTGTATTCTCTCTCTCTGTCAGATAAATAAACAATATCTTTAAAAAAATTTTTCGCTAAAAATAAGTTTTCTCTAGTTCACATGATGTGCATGCAGGAAACAAGGTATCTAGGTTCTCAATGCCTTTTGTCTGATGGCATATTAGTTTAGCATTTCCCATCATAGTGGCCTGCTATAGTATTAAAATGCTGATCCATTAATTCTCCTATTTTGAGAGGGGTTTTTAAAGCAAAACAAGTTTCTTTACTCCAGTATTTCTTAGAGCCCTGGCTAGACAATATATATTATAAATCTAGAGGGAGCTATGGATCATGCAGTATTGGCCAAACACATTTACCTGTGGAATATATATTTTAGGTCTATTTAAGACCATCTTCTGAAAAAACATTTGAGGACCTACTGCCATAGCAAATAGTAATATTTTTGTGAACTTTCTGAGTGAATCCTAGTTCAAATATAGAAATAGTTCAATCAATGAGATAATATTAATAAGGATACAACCCAGAGGAAAATGTTTCATTATTTCTTAATTATTAGATTACATTATTAGATCAAGAAATCTATAAAAGCTTGTGAATAGTTTTATTAGATTTTAGTTTCTCATGGAAAAACCATAAAATTGCTGCCAAATACTTCATATTATTTAATATATTTAATGATTTACAAAATATAAATCATATTTTTAAAAAAATTAAATAAATAGGGTTTGATATATTTAAATATCTTTTAACTTGGAAAAAAAATCATTGAATTGTGGATGAGATGCAGAATAAAGAAATGAAAATGATACATTGGGATTCATAATGTGCTACATAATGTGCTACATAATGTGCTACATAATGTTGAATGTGCTACACTATAGCACATTCAAAAGTCACTGTTTCTTGCTCACCTCTAAGAGTTCTTAAATGATCAATGAGGAATTCAATTACTATATCATTTCCAACAAAAATGGAAAATAAAATAAAATATAATGAAAAAGGTTTTTGTGACCTAAACGTGAATATATGTCCATAGGAGCTGAGATTTATTACATGTAAAGTGAACTATAATCCTCATATATTTCCTACTGGAAATATTAGAATTAAGGGACTGATTTTAATGAGATATTTCAGGGTTTAAAAAGACATAGAAAGATTGAAAGTGAAGAATTCATAGATTAAAAATTTGAAAATACAATCTAATGACAAAAGCTTATGCCAGTTAATTAACTTTGGGAACAGTAAATGAGGGTAGACATGACTATCTTCAGGATGATTCAAACATATCCTTCTGAACAGTAAGGGACTATTAATACACCTATTGCCAACATTAGAAGAAGAACAATACAGTTTGGGAACATTTTTGGTTTTTTAGATAGAAAAGAGGACCATGAACTATTATTTGATATAAAGCTTATCATGCAGATGCTAATTATTTTTTATAGTGATATTCTATGCTATCTTTCTTTGAAGGTATATGTATAAATCCACATACACACCTAATATATATTATATATACATGTATAATTCATTCAAAAGAAAATTAAGGGGGCACCTGGGTGGCTCAGTGGGTTAAGCCTCTGCCTTCGGCTCAGGTCATGATCTCAGGGTCCTGGGATCGAGCCCCGCATCGGGCTCTCTGCTCAGCGGGGAGCCTGCTTCCTCCTCTCTCTCTGCCTGTCTCTCTGCCTACTTGTGATCTCTGTCAAATAAATAAATAAAATATTAAAAAAAAAGAAAATTAAGATCATTTGAGGTGCTATTTTAAAAATTTTATGAGTCTGTACAAGTGAGGGTCTCCAATAATCTTACTAACAATTCAACAAACCCAAGTTTTAAGTGATCATTTTAACTGGAAAATTCAGTGAAGCAGAGTAAGGGAAGAATTATGATAAAGAGGGACATGAGTATCAGTGTCCACTTTTAATGTGTTGCATGCAGGAGAAGTCAATGGATGTGTATGCGTTTAGCATTATACCAATTTGCTTTTTTTAATTCAAGTTTCAGTTAACATATAGTGCAATATTAGTTTCAGGTGTAGAATTTAGTGATTCAGCACTTACATACAACAATCAGTGGTCATCACAGCAAGTTCCCTCCTTCATACCCATTAACCATTTAGCCCATCCACCAACCTACCTCCCCTCCAGCAGCCTTCAGTTTGTTCTGTATAGTTAAGAATCTTCTTTTATGGTTTGCCTATCTCTTTTTTTTCTCTATATTCATCTGTTTCATTCCTTAAATTCCACATGTGAATGAAATTATATGATATTTGTCTTTCTCTGCCTGACATGCTTCATTTGGCATAATATACTCTAGTTCTATCCATGTCATTGCAAATGAGAAGCTTTCACTCTTTTTGATGGCTGAATAATATTCCATGACATGAACACGCATGTGAATGTGCACCCCCCCAACACACACACATACACACATACCCCACATCTTCTTTATCCATTCATCAGCTGATGGATGTTTGGGCTCTTTCCATAATTTGGCTACTATTGATAGTGCTGCTATAAACATCAGGGTGCATGAGTCCCTTCAAATCAGTATTTTTGTATCTTTTAGGTGAATACCTAATAGTTCACTTGTTGGATCATAGAGTAGTTCTATTTTTTAACTTTTTGGGGAACCTCCATACTGTTCTCCAGAGTGGCTGCACTGTTTGCATTCCCACCAACAGTGTAGGAAGGTTTCCCTTTCTATGCATCCTCACCAACATTTGTTGTTTCCTACATTGTTCATTCTAGCCATTCTGACAAGTTTGACGAGATATCACATTGCAGTTTTGATTTGTATTTCCCTGATGATGAGTGATGTTGAGCATTTTTTCTTGTGTCTGTTAGACATTTGTTTGTCTTCTTTGGAAAAATGTTTATTCATGTCTTCTGCTCATTTCTTAATTGGATTATTTGGGGGTTTTGGGGTATTGAGTTTGATGGGTTCTTTATAGATTCTGTATACTAATCCTTTATCACATATGTCATTTGCAAGCATCTTCTCCCATTCCAAAGGTTGACTTTTAGTTTGGTTTTTCCTTTGCTGCACAGAAACTTTTTTTATTTTGATGCAGTCCCAATAGTTCATTTTTACTTTTGTTTCCCTTGCCTCAGGAGATGTATCTAATAAGAAGTTGCTATACCAACATCAAAGAGATTGTTGCCTGTGTTCTCCTCCAGGATTCTGGTGATTTCCTGTTTCACATTTAGGCCTTTCATCCACTTTGAGTTTATTTTTGTGCATGGTGTAGAAAAGTGGTCCACTTTCATTCTTTTGCATGTTGGAGTCTAGTTTTCTCAACACTGTTTGTCAAAGAGATTGTCTTTTTTTTTTCCTTTGGATATTCTTTCCTGCTTTGTCAAAGACTAGTCGATCACATTCATTTATTAATTTTAAAGGATACATTATGAGCTACTCTTCTTCATGTACAAAATGTGGATAGTAATGTATTTTTTATAGTTATTAGAAGAATTAAATATACTGTAGGTAAAGTATCTACTAACAGCACTGTTTATTGATAATCTATGTTTTAAAATTAATTTTGGAGATAAGTTAATGGAGACTTAGAAAAAGCCAGATGTATAATTAACAAGAGAAATGTCAGATCTGAATCTAGCTCTTCTCCTGACTTATAATTCTGTCCCTAATTACTATACCAGGGCAACTTCTCCCCATCTTTTATAGTTCATCACAATTTCATATTTCTTTTGTTGAGAATTTACCATTTTTTAACCTGTCTTCTTATATTTTTATGTATTACCTTTATTCATAAATTATAGGCTTTTTAAAGGCTCATGCATATTTATATCTCTCATTTTTATTACAAAAATGATTTAAATATCATGGATATTCCAAAATGCCTATTGAATGAATAAATTAATGAATTAGAAAAGAATGGCTGCAATAATTAGATTCCCTTTGAATGGATCCAAGAGCTCACCTAATTCTAAATTCTTCTTTGGTGAATGCTACATTGATATGAGGTTGCAGTGTTTAAAGTTATTATAAATATCCCAACTTTAGCTTCTGGCAAACCCTACTGAGATATATAATCATAATGCTAATTTGAACTTTACACTTAATGCTTCTCAATAATTTTATTGCCATTGATACTAGCACTAATTTTCTACAGTACTTGAAAGTTTAAAACTATTGTGCTTATAGAAAAAGATAATAAAATATTTAGTTCCAGATTTTTAGCAAGAGCTCATGCAGTTAGTTAATGAAATGCTCAAAACCACACTAAGTGACATTTTGAAGCAAAAATCAAAGAAAGTCCTCTGCGGACACATGTTGTACATTTAAAGACCTAATTGAGCTATGTAAAGTTTATCATTAAATTGCAATAGGTATGGGGGGAGGGGGGTTGGGAGAGGGAGGGTGGGGTTATGGACATTGGGGAGGGTATGTGCTATGGTGAGTGTTGTGAAGTGTGTAAACCTGGCGATTCACAGACCTGTACCCCTGGGGATAAACATATGTTTATACAAAAAAATTGCAGTAGGAATATAAAGTTTTTTCCAGTTAATAAATTAATTACTTTTCCCAGGTTGTTTGATATCCTAATGCAGTCTTGTGCTAGAAAAGATAGATTATATGGTTCAAATAATAATGTTTAAGAAACAAACATTAGAATCATAGAGAACTATTTTAAATAAAAGAAAGAAAACAAGAAGTTTGCTCCTGATTTTTTTCAAAGTTGCAAAATGCAAGGAGAGGAATCAGGCTGAATCAATTGTCTAACCTGCAGTTGAAGGCTGATGGGAAGCAGCTGAGTGATGATTACTGTGAAGAGATTACACCAGATGAAATGGAGACATCTGAAAGTGTTCAAGATCACACCACCAAATGGTGGCGTATGTAAATTGTACTGGAGTCTTTGAAAGCTTATGATTAAGTGCTCAAATAGCACAGTAGCAAATGTTTTCCTCTCCTATAGTCCATGTTGAAATCCTCATGTTAATTAGTGTGAGGGGCAAATGTCACATATGGATTTAGGTGGCTATTTCTAAATGATAGAAAATACAGATCCTGTATTTGATTGAAAGTAGTTGAAGAGAAGCATAAGGGAAGAAATCACCCTGTAGGGAGACTGTTAAGACAAAATCAGTAGCTCTTTGGGGGAACTTATTAATTTAATTTTATCCAGGTTCACCTGGCATTTTTGTGAAACTGCAGTCCTAATGATATAGAATCAATCAGAATACACAGGTGATACATCCTGTTGGGGAGACCAAGGAATGTTAACAGATGTGGTCGTAACCAAACTTTCGCTAAGGGAGCCAACCAATGTACATATAATCAGTTTTTCCTTCAGCTGCCTATGTTATTCTTATATATCTCTATGTATTTTTAAGTTCTTTCTGTTAGAGAATATGTTTAGTAATTTTTCTGTTTTTAATTAGTACTTTTCATTTGTGGCACGAATATCAACTCATAGGTGCTCATGAAAGGTATTGACAAGAACCCATGACCATCAGAATCAATGAGATATATTTCATCTATGCATAAGTATTGTATATTCAACAAAATGCTCTATGGTAGGAATTGTGTGGGACTGAAAGATGTGTAATATGAGGTCTGTAAGCATAAGTGCTTGCAATTTAGTTCGACATACAAGATAAAATGAGTCTTCCATCCACCACCCCTAGTGAATTATCTTATATACTTACTCCTTTCATACGTTCTATCAGGAAGTCCTCTTGGCATGACCTCCAAAATCTATTTCATATCTTTGCAAACACTCCACTCTAAGTTTCCATCATTCTCTCCAAGAATGATTTCAAAGCTTTCTAAAAGATATCTATGTCCACTGTCCCACCTCTTCCTTGTTCCCCTCCTCCACCTAATCCAGCCTCTGAAAACAGCATGAGTAAATTCTTAAAGCTAAATTCTTTCTCTGCTAAAATATCCATCACTACTTCTCACCAAACTTGGAATAAATCCAAGCTCATAGCCATGATCTTTATAGCTTTAAATAAATTGGCCTCTTCCTATCTATTTAACCTCATTTCATACTACTTTTACTTTCTCTCAGTGTATGAACCATATAAACCTTTCTGATTCTGATTCCAATGTATTTGTAACTCTTCTAGGATCTTTATATTAGAGATATGCCTTACTAGAATGTTCTTGGTGTGTACTTTTATGTCTCCTTTATATAATATAATATCTCACCTTAAACATTTTTTCTTCAGGTAAGCTGTATTTAAATATTTCTGTGTAGCAAATTATATAATAATTTAGTCACTTAAATCAACAAATGTTTATTGTACAGTTCCTGTGGGTCAGAAATGGCTCTGAGTGGCTTAGTTGAGGTTCTCTGGCTCAGGGTCTCATAAGGGATCAGCCAGGGCTAAAGTTTATTTCAAAGCTCAGCTAAAGGATAATTCACTTCCAAGCTAGTGAGTGGTTGTTGGCAGAATTCAGGTACTCACTAGACACTGGCAAGAGACATTAGTTTCTTATTACATGGGCTCATTCACAAGGCTTCTTAAAAGATGGAAGCTGATTTCCCTCAGAGTGAGTGAACAAAAGAGGGAGAGCCCTCTCTTCCAGCTCAAGATGGAAGCCATTTTTAACCTGATCTTGGAGAAACGACATCTTATTTCTTCTGCTGTATTCTGTTCATTAGAATCTAGTCAATAACAAGTCTAACTACTATAATCTGGTCATTAGAATCTAGTCAATAAATCTAACCCACACTGAAGGAGAAGGTTTTATAGAAGAGTATGAACAACAGAAAGTGATGTTCATTTGGGGCCATAGTAGAAGCTGCCCACACCATTTTGTTTTAAGGCCCTTGATGATTCATATCCCATCCACATACAAAACACACCCCATCCCAATGTTTCTAAAAGCCTATCAGAGCAAGAGTCCAAAATCAAGAATCCCATCATTTAAATATGGGTAGATTGGATGAAACTCCTTAAGAATAGCTACTGAAGTACAACTATTTGGGTTTGGTTCCTCTTGATCTGTAGAACTATGAAACCAAAGGGGTATTATACACTCTCCCTATACTCTCTCTCACACTCTCTCTCTCTTCAATAGAGGGACAGAAACAGGATATCCGCTATAGATATCCATCTTCAAAAATGAGGCACAAGGAAGTCACTGGTCCTTAGCAGTTATGGAATCCAGTCAGGTAAATGTTGAAAGTTCTTTGATTAGTTTTCAAGGACTATAAATAATTCTTTAGCTCACAGCTCCACAGCCTGAGCTCCTGGTTCTATTCTATGAGTATGCATTCTTTTTCATAAAAGGTAACAAGTTCTTACAGGATAGTACCTTTCTTAGCCTACCTCTTGCCAGTAGAATTGAGGGGTTCCTCTTTACAATTTATCCTATTTCTGTGTCCCTCACTCCATGCTAACAGTATTTCTGTTGCTTTAATTCTTTTTCTTAGGAGGGTTCATCTTTTAAAAACTTTTTAATATCAGAATAATCAACATAGAGTCTTTTATTAGTCTCAGGCATACAATATAGTGATGCAACAATTCTATACATGACTCAGTGCTCATCATGATAAGTGTACTTTTAATCCCCTTCACCTATTTCACCCATCCACCCTCCCCACCTTCCCTCTGGTAACCATCAGTTTGTTCTCTGTAGTTAAGAATCTGGTTTTTTGGTTTGTCTCTTTTTTTCTTTGTTCATATGTTTCTTAAATTCTACATATGAAAGAAATCATATGGTATTTGTTTTTACTCTGACTTATTTCACTTAGCATTATACTCTGTAGATCCATCCATGTTGTTGTAAATGGCAAGAGTTCATTCCTTCTTGTGGCTTAGTAATATTCCAGGTATATACATACCAATATCTTTTTTATCCATTCATTATCTATTGATGGGCACTTGGGTAGCCTCCATAACTTGGCTATTGTAAATAGTGCTTCCATAAACCTAGGGGTGCATATATCTTTTTAAATTAATGTTTTCATACTCATCAAGTAAATACCTAGTAGCAGAATTACTGGATCATATGGTAATTTTTTGAGGAACCTAGTTTTAATGTTTTGAGGGACCTCCATACTGTTTTCCAGTGACTGCACCAGTTTGCATTCCCGCTAACAGTGCATGAGGGTTGCATTTTCTCTACATCTTTGCTAGCACTTGTTGTTTATTGTGTTTTTTTATTTTAACCATTCTTACAGGTATGAGACATCTTATCGTACTTTTGATTTGTATTTCCCTGATGATGAGTGATGTTGAGCATCATTTCATGTGTCTTTTGGTCATCTGTATATCTTCTTTGGAGAAAAACCCATGTCTTCTGCCCATTTTTATTTGGATTATCTGGGTTCTTTTGTGTTGAATTTCATAAATTATTTATATATTTTCAATTTTAACCCTTTATCATATACGTCATTTGGAAATAACTTTTCCCATTCAATAGGTTGCCTTTTGGTTTTGTTGATTTCCTTGTCTGCGCAGAAGATTTTATTTTGATGTAGTCCCACTAGTTAATGTTTGCTTTTACTTCCCTTGCCTCAAGAGATATATCTAGAAAAATGTTGCCACAGTGGATATGAGAGAAATTACTATTTCTGTTCTTTTATAGGATTTTTATTGTTTCAGGTCTCACATTTAGGTCTTCAATTAATTTTGAGTTCATTTTGTGTAGGGTATAAGAAAATGGTCCACTTTTATTCTTTTGCATTTAGCGGTACAGTTTTCTCAACACCATTTGTTGAAGAGACTGTCTTTTTTCCTATTGCATATTCTTGCCCCCCCTTTTTTTTTTTCTTAACCTAAGATTAATTGACCATATAACTGTGTGTTTATTTCTGGGCTTTCCATTTTTCTATTGATGTATGTGTCTATTTTTGTACCAATACCATACTTTTTTTGATTACTACAGCCTTGTAATATATCGTGAAATGTGGGATTGTGATACTTTCAGTTTATTTTTCTTTTTTAATACTGCTTGGGATATTTGGGGCCTTTTGTGGTTCCATACAGATTTTAGGATTTTTTGTTCGAGTGCTCTATAAATATTGATATTTTGATAGGGATTGCATTAAATCTATAGATTGCTTTGCATAGAATGGACTTTTTAACAATATTAATTCTTTTAGTCCATGAGCATGGGATATCTTTCCATTTGCTTAAGTCAACTTTTATTTCTTTCATCAGTTTTATACTTTTTAGGGTACATAGTCTCTCACCTCCTTGTTTAAATGTATTCCTAGGTATTTTATTATTCTTGATGCAATTGTAAATGAGACCATTTCCTCCTGCTGCTATATCATTATTAGTGTATGGAAAAAAGGAATGTATTTCTGTATACCAATTTTGTGTTCTGTGACCTTACTGACTGTATCAGTTCTAGCAGTTTTGGGGGGGGTCTTTAGGATTTTCTGTATATATTACTACATCATCTGCAAATAGTGGTGTTTTACTTCTTCCTTACCAATTTGGAGGCCTTCTATTTCTTATCCAATTGCTGTGGCTGGGACTTGTAATACTATGTTGAATACAAATGATGAGAGTAGACATCCCTGTCTTATTCTAGATCTTAAGAAAAAACTCTCACTTTTCACCATTGAGGATGCTGCTAACTGTAAGTTTTTCATATATAGCCTTTATTAGGTAGACATATGTTACCTCTAAACTTACTTTGTTGAGGGTTTTTATCATAAATGGATGTTGTGCTTTGTCAGATGATTTTCTGCATCTGTTAAAATGATCAGATATGGTTTTTATACTTTCTCTTGTTGATGTGATGTATCACATTGATTGATTTGTGAATATTGAGCCACCTTTGTAACACAGGAATAGATCCCACTTGATCATTGTGAATGATTTTTTTTAAGTATTGTTAATCAATAAGAGAGGAGAGAAGAACCATATGGTCTTCTCAATTGATGCAGAAAAAACATTTGACAAGATACAGCATCCGTTCCTGATTAAAACGATTCAAAGTATAGGGATAGAGGGAACATTCTTCAACTTCGTAAAATCTACCTATGAAAAACCCACAGTGAATATCATTCTCAATGGGGAAAAGCTGGCAGCCTTCCCTTTGAGATCAGGAACATGGTAAGAATGTTCACTCTCACCACTGTTGTTCAACATAGTACTAGAAGTCCTAGAAACAGCAATCAGACAACAAAAAGAAATAAAAGGTATTCAAATTGGCAATGACAAAGTCAAACTCTCTCTTTTTGCAGATGATATGATACTTTATATGGAAAACACAAAAAGCTCCATCCCCAAACTACTAGAACTCATACAGCAATTCAGTAATGTGTCAGGATACGAAATTGATGTACAGAAATCATTTGCTTTTTTATACACTAACAATGAAAAAAATAGAAAAGGAAATTAGAGAATTGATTCCATTTACTATAGCATCGAAAACCGTAAGATACCTGGGAATAAACCTAACCAAAGAGGTAAAGGATTTGTACTCAAGGAACTACAGAACACTCATGAAAGAAATTAAAGAAGACACAAAATGATGGAAGAGCATTCCATGCTCATGGATTGGAAGAATAAACATTGTTAAAATATCTATACTGCCTAGAGCCATCTCTATTTTCAGTGCCATCCTGATCAAAATTCCACTGGCATTTTTCAAAGAGCTGGAACAAACAATCCTAAAATTTGTATGGAACCAGAAGAGACCCCACATTGCTAAGGAAATGTTGAAAAAGAAAAACAAAACTGGGGGCATCATGTTGCCTGATATCAAGCTTTACTACAAAGCTGTGATCACCAGGACAGCATGGTATTGGCACAAAAACAGACACAGACCAGTGGAACAGAGTAGAGAGCCCAGACATGGACCCTCAACTCTGTGGTCAAATAATCTTCAACAAAGCAGGAAAAAATATACAGTGGAAAAAAGATAGTCTCTTCAATAAATGGTGCTGGGAAAATTGGACAGCTATGTGTAGAAGAATGAAACTCGACCATTCTCTTACATGATACACAGAGATAAACTCGAAATGGATAAAAGACCTCACATGAGGTAGGAATCTATCGAAGTCTTAGAGGAGAACATAGACAGTAACCACTTTGACATTGGCCACAGCAATTTCTTTCAAAACATGTCTCCAAAGGCAAAGGAAACAAAAGCAAAAATGAACTTTAGGACTTCATCAAGATCAAAAGCTTCTGTACAGCAAAGGAAACAGTCAACAAAACAAAGTGGCAACCCACAGAATAGGAGAAGATATTTGCAAATGATACTACAGACAAAGGGCTAATATCCAAGTTCTATAAGGAACTCCTCAAACTCAACATACGCGAAACAGATAATCACATCAAAAAATGGGCAGAAGACATGAACAGACACTTCTCCAAAGAAGACATACAATGGATAACAGACACATGAAAAATGTTCATCATCATTAGCCAACAGGGAGATTCAAATCAAAACCACATTAAGATACCACCTTATACCAGTTAGAATGGCCAAAATCAATAAGACAGTAAAGAACAAGTGTTGGAGACAATGTGGGGAAAGGGGAACCCTCTTACACTGTTGGTGGGAATGCAAGTTGGTGCAGCCACTTTGGAGAACAGTGTGGAGATTCCTCAAGAAATTGAAAATAGAGCTTCACAATGACCCTGCGATTGCACTACTGGGTATTTACCCCAAAGATACAGATGTAGTGAAAAGAATGGCCATCTGTACCCCAATGTTCATAGCAGCAATGGCCACAGTCGCCAAACTGTGGAAAGAACCAAGATGTCATTCAATGGACGAACGGATGAAGAAGATATGGTTCATATATACAATGGAGTATTATGCCTCCATCAGAAAGAATGAATAACCAACTTTTGTATCAACATGGACGGGACTGGAAGAGATTATGCTGAGTGAAATAAGTCAAGCAGAGAGAGTAAATTATCATATGGTTTCACTTACTTGTGGAGCATATGGAATAACATGGAGGATATTGGGAGATGGAGAGGAGAAGTGAGTTGTGGGAAATTGGAGGGGGGAGACAAACCGTGAGAGACAGTGGACTCTGAGAAACAAACTCAGGATGTTAGAGGGGAGAGAGGTGGAGTGTTGGGTGAACCTGGTGGTGGGTACTAAGGAGGGCACATATTGCATGGAGCACTGGGTGTGGTACATAAACATTGAATTTTGGAACATTGAAAAAAATTAAATTAAAAAAAACAAAACACACATACAAAAGTATTATTAGATTCAGTGTTAATATTTTGTTGATGATTTTTGTGACTGTGCTCATCAGAGGTATTGGCTTGTAGTTCTCTTATTTTGTAGTATAATTATCTGCTTTTGGTGTCAGGGTAATTCTGGCCTTCTAAAATAAATTTGTAAGCTTTCATTTTTCTATTTTTTGGAATAGTTTGAGCAGAACAGGTATTAACTCTTCTTTAACTGCTTGATAGAATTCACCTGTGAAGCCATCTGGTCTTGGACTTTTTTGTTTGAGAGTTTTTTGATTACTGCTTCAATTTCATTGCTGGTAATCAGTCTGTTCAAATTTCCTATTTCTTCATGATTCAGTTTTGGGGGGTTATGTTTCTAGAGATTTATCCATTTCTTCTAAGTTGTCTATTTGTTGGCATGTAATTTTTTTTATAATATTCTCTTGTAATCCTTTATACTTCTGTGATGTCAGTTATTATTTCTTCTCTTTCCTTCTGATTTTGTTTATTTGAATCCTCTCTCTTTCTCTCTTATTTTTTTATGACTTTGGCTAAAGACTTATCAATTTTTTTGATCTTTTCAAAGAACCACCTCCTGGTTTCATTGATCTGTTCTTCTATTTGTTTGTTTGTTTGTTTGTTTGTTTTTTAGTTTCTATTGGATTTGTTTCTGCTCTGATCTTTATTTTTTTCCTTCCTTGTACTGGTTTTGGGGTTTGTTTGTGCTTCTTTTTCGAGTGTAAATTTCTAGGTGTGAGTTTAGGTTGTTTATTTGAAATATTTCTTGCTTCTTGAGGTGGATCTGTATTGCTATAAACTTCCTTCTTAGTACAGTTTTTGCTGCAGCCAATGAATTTGGACTGTTGTGTTTCCAGTTTCTTTTGTCTCCTTGTTTTTTTTTCTTTTTTTTTTTTTAATATCTTCTTTAATTTCTTGGTTGACCCATTCTTTCTTTACTGTCATGTTATTTATCTTCCATCTATCTTTCCAGATTTTTTCTTGTTCTTGATTTTTAGTTTCATAGTGTCACGACTGGAAAAAAAAAATGCATGGTAGAACTTTATTTGAGTTCGATGAGACTTGTTTTGTAGACTAACAGATGATCTCTTCTGGAGAATTTTCCATGTGCTCTTGAAAAGGATGTGTATTTTGCTGTTTCAGGATGGAATGTTCTGAATATATATGTTTGATCCAACTGATCCAATGTGTCATTCAAAGTCACTATTTCTTTGTTGAATCCCTATTTGGGTGATTTATCCATTGATCTAAGCAGAGTGTTAAAATCCTTTGTTGTTACCATACTATTATTGATTACTTTGTGTTTGTTGTTAGCTGCTTTATATATTTGGGTGCTCCTATGTTGGGTGTATAAATATTTATAATTGAAAATTGTTCCCTTTATGATTATGTAGTATCCATCTTTATTTCATGTTGCAGTCTTTTTTTTTTTTAAGACTTTATTTATTTATTTATTTATTTATTTATTTTTGATAAAGAGAGACACAGCGAGAAAGGGAACAGAAGCAGGGGGAGTGGGAGAGGGAGAAGCAGGCTTCCCATTTGAGCAGGGAGCCTGATGTGGGGCTTGATCCCAGGATCATGACCTGAGCTGAAGGCAGACACTTAACACCTGCACCACCAAGGTGTCCCACAGTCTTTGTTTTAAAATCTATTTCATCTAAAATAAGTATTGCTACCTCAGCTTTCTTTTCACTTCCATTTACATGGTAAATACTTTTCGATTCTTTACTTTCAATTTGTAGGTATCTTTGGGTCTGAAATGAGTCTCTTATAAGCAGCATGTAGATGGATCTTGCATTTTTATCCATTTTGCCATCCATGTCTTTGATTCGAGTGTTCAGTACATTTACATTCAAATGCATGTGTGTACTTTCATTGCAATTTTGTTACTTGTTTTATGGTTGTTTTTGTAGTTCTCTGTTCCTTTCCTCTCTTTGTCTCTTCTTTTACAATTTCCTGGCTTTCTTTAGTGATACATGTGGATTCCTTTCTCTTTATTTTTGCATATCTATTACCAGTTTTTGATTTGTGGTTACCATTAGGCTTATAAATAACATCTTCTGCAAATAGCAGTCTATATTAAGTTGATGGCCACTTAAGTTTGAACCTATTCTAAAAGCACTAACTTTTTACTCCTCTCCCTACCATGTTTTAAGTATATGGTGTCATGTTATATGTCATTGTATTTTGTACATCCCTTGACTGATTTTTATAGGTATACTTAATTATACCACTTTTCTGCTTCCCTCTTTTCTTACTTCTGCTTATTGTCTTTTCTTTCCAATCCAAAAGTCCCCTTTACCATTTCTTGTTTTAGTGGTGATGAACTTCTTTAACTTTTGTTTGTCTAGGAAACTCTTTATCTGTCCTATTCTGAATAATTGCTTTGCTGGGTAGACTATTCTTGGTTGTAGTTTTTTGTTTGTTTGTTTGTTTTTGTTTGTTTGTTTGTTTGTTTTTATTTCAGCACTTTGCTGATTTAATTCTTTCAAAAACTATGGGCCACCTATAAATTTCATTGGAATTTACTCTAAGGGCACGTCTGCAGAACTCTTCTGGACAACTGTTCCCTACTTTGGGGTCCTCCTGAGATGACTGCTGGGCAACACTCTTTGGTTTCTTAAAGAACCTATTGCTTAACTGAATCTGTGGGAGCACATTTTTTATCTTTTGTGACTGACTAGTGTGTTGTGTACAAACCTTTAATTTTTCATCATTCTTGATGAAAGCAATAACAAGAAGTTTCACTCAGACCAAAAGCTTCTTCTCTAGACCATGGTTCTCAGGCAAAACCTGGATTTGTTCTTTTCAAAGGCATTTATTTATTTTTATTTTTATTTGGTGTGTGGAGAGGCTAAGAATTCTCAAACCATCAAGTCCAACACTTTTTTTTTTTTTTTACTAGTTCTTCCTTCTGCTTATTCTCTCAAATTGCATTTTACTATAAGCAGCAAGAATAAACATATTACTTAACATCTCAGAACAAGAAACAGTGAATACCTCTAGTTTCCATAGATCAGGAATCCAGGTATAGCTAAAGTCATGAATGTCTCAGTGTCTCTCATAGCTCCAATCCCACCATCAGCCAGGACTGCAGTCATCTCAGTGTTTGACCAGAGCAGAATACTCTTACAAGCTCACTCATATGGCTGTTGTCAGGGCTTAGGTCCTCACAGATTGTTGGTCAGAGACATTACTTCCTTGCTATGTGAACTCTCTAGAGAGAGTGAGCCCTAGACAGAACCATCATCTTTGTAAACTAATCTCAGATGATAGTCCATCAGTGATAGTCCATCACTTTTGCTGTATTTTTTACTGGAAGTGAGTCAGTAAGTCCAGTCCACATTTCAGTAGGGATATTTATATACGAAGGGTATGAACACCAGGAGGTGGTCATTGGAGGACATCTGAGTGGCTATTCACTACAGAGGTAAATATGACAACCCTATGTAAAGTAATCACTCAACCATTCTTTGTATTATTTTATGCTAATTCTCACCATCATACTTTCTATCTGATATCCTTGATTTAAAAAAAAATATGTTTGCACTCATCTCATTATCACAAATTAGAGTTATAGCACAGACTAAGACTGCAAAAATAGACAAAAGCAAGTTAATGAAAACTATAAAGGATGTCAAGGGAATGATACAATAAGATCTGCATTTTATTTTATTTAATTAATTAATTTATTTATTTTAAAAATTTTCGTGTCATTTTCATTTAATAAGCCAGTAGTAGAGCAACCTAAAGACCTTGGCTGTGATCACACCAGGATGTTTTTATGAAGAGTTGCAGGAGAACACGGTTGGCAGCCAGCATCATCGGGCTCACTGAGCTAAGCCAACAGTCTCAGCACCAGCTCCCCGGAGGCCTCGGCTGGAGACTACGGCTGGGGCGTGTAGCGGAGATACTTCTTGCCTGAGGGGAGCTCTTTGGTGAAGACTCCTTTAGGGAAGATTTTTTTGGCCTTATCTTCAGGAATGGTTGGAAGAACCATCACGCTGTCTCCGTCCTTCCAATCAACTGGGGTGGCAACCCTCTTTTCTGCTGTTAGCATTTTAGATTCAAAGTCTAATAACAAGCCCAATGTAGCTTAGAGCCAAAGACCCATTTAAAGATAAGGGAGGTTTGGCATTAAAGGTAAGAATTGATTCATTCTTCATGAATCAGGCTATCTAGACTTTGGAAGGCATAGAGGTAGGAGAAAATTTTAGATGGAGCAAATGTGATAGCAATTTGGAGAAGAAAATGTCTACTCTAGGAACTGTAGAGTTTGATGGAGTAAGGAGAATATTGAGAATCAAGATGTTTAAGTATAAAATTGAGACAATAAGTCTTTATAGATAGTTAGGATGCATTTTTTACAAAAGTGATTAGCCCATCTGTTTTCCTTAAAGCACCTTATCAAGTTGACTCTAATTATGAATTGGGACTTTATTATCATGGATTGTAGATCCTTCTTAATATTCTCAAGGGCAAAGGCCCAAGGCAAGTCCTAGAAATGAAGCATCCTATGGGGTTTATCTAGTGTGGTCTACTTTTATGAAACATATCCTCAAGAGTTCGGAGGTATTAGGACAAGACTGTCAAACAAAATAAGAAAAGAAAGTAGGTTATTTCAAGTAACTCTAGAATACTTTGAGAATATGGCCAAATAAGTATGTTTAAAATCATGGGAAGGGAGCAAACCTTTATGGAGGGCTCCATTTCCCACCCAAGAGGAGTTGTCTATAATATGTTATCAACAATGCAACAGTCCTTTATTTTGTTAATACTAAGATCTCAGCACACATTTTTTAAAAAATGTAGTTATGTTGTGCCTCTAGTTTTACAATTAAATCCTCAATGTGACTGAAACAATTTCATTTGATACTTATGATTTAATCTAACATGTGATGTGGCATGTAGCATTAATGATAACATTTGTATTCCATGGCTTGGGGGGGAGGAGGGAAGCAGCCCATTGCCAATTATTCTATAGGCTGCTGTGTACTCACACCGCTAGACTAAATGATAGCTCTTCCACTTTTCTATGACCACAACACTTTGTCATTATAATAATTTTGCATGAAAAATGAGATTATAAAATTTATGCTTTTATAATCTTTTAAATTGCTTTAGACTTAACTGAACTTTTTAAAACTATGGAGAAAATAATATCAAAATAGTGCTTTTACAATATTGTCACATATCATTTATAATATGGTAAAATTCAAGATTCATTCAAATAATGTATGTTGAGTGACGAATATATGCAATAAATGAGTGAAGCCTGTATCCATTTTTAGTGGTGTTATTTTGGGACAGAAAATAAAATTAATATTTCATTTAGGCCTTAAAGGTATTGATATTTTAAATGCTGATTAAAATTTATATGTATACATTTATAACAAGTATTCCATTGAGGAAGCGTATTCTACCTTCCAAGTCTAGTACTTTTTAGGAAATTAAAAAAAAAATTTATATATGCTGTATTTTTAAAATGTTATTTAAGTAGGCTAAAATAAGCTTATAGATTATTTAAAATTAAGACTCCATGTGAAGTATAGTTAACCAAGATAAAAATAAAAGGAAATAATAACCCTAAGAAATATGTGTTAAAAGTCTGAAGATGAAACAAAAGCTTCTTAAAAAAGTAGATGTTTTTTAGACCTAAGTACTCTGTAGAGGTGAGAGGGTTTTTGGTTTGTTTTGTTGTGGTGGTGGTGGTTGTTTTAGTAAAACTGTGGAAAATAATTTGATATCTTTTTTCTAACATTATTAAAATTATCTAAGGATATTTTTAGGATATTTTTAATGTGACAATTATCTATTCATTACTTCAGAATAGGTTTTTCCATGCATAACAGACAGTAAATATGTACTTTAGTACATTTCAATCTAATAGGTATAATTGTAATTCTATCCACACAGGTAGATATTATGTAATTGAGTTGCCAATACTTTCTTCATTACTGTATTTTTGCTAAAAGTAAAAATAATAATTTTTTAAAGCATGATATATTGGTCAAGGGCACATCCTATGGACACATATGCTTACTATCCCCATACTGTGTTCTGAATTGTGTTAACATCATATTGAACACAGAAAATTTTCTTATTATATATAAGCTTCAAACTCCAAGTTACAATGAATCTAAAGAAATAACATAAACCAAAAACATTTCCTGCTGCTTTTCTATGTAATTCATTTTTCGAGTTTCCAATACAACTTGAACATTGTAAATATCACTCACAAGATTTGGGCAAAGACCCCAATGGGTCCTATTCTCTCAGAGCTAAAGGAATCATCAGTGATCTTTGCTGACACTCCAGTATTCTGGCTTTCTCCTCTCCAAACTACCTGTAAATCCCACTCCATTTGATGCCTCCTCCCCTTCAGAATCTTTAGCTGCCAGGCTCTGTCTATTTTTATAATGAATACATAAATGATGTGTTGGCATGGTCCTAACAAAAACTAAGCTAAGGAAAAAATGAGTTTCTTTGTTCAAAACAGAATAAACCTGATGGTTTTACAAACTACAGTAGGTAAATAATATGTCATTGATTCCAATGTGAATAATAAAGGTGTTCAGGGACTGCTCTCATAGATGAGGTTTCAGTTTCCATATCTAGCAATCTGGATACTTGCCATGGTAATAATTATTTCATGTAGGTCACAAACCACTTCAAAGTAAAGAGTATAATGGAAAACACTTTCAAGAGCAGTTCATGAAACTGAATGAATGGAGCATAAATTCATATTTTATTACATCAAAGATCATGTTTGTTCTTAACATTACAATTGCAGTGGACTGAACATTTCTGGTTTAAACATGTCTTCTCAAATTTATAGTGAATATTACAAGATGTTTTCTTCTCTACCATAATCACTTGTTGGGTTGTCATTCAAAGGAAGTGGAAGTTTTTGAAATTACCCATGAAACAGATTTTGATAGTTTATTTAAAAATGAGTTTTATTATTTATTACAGCTATCTTAAGTCAAAAGCTTTAAAGCATTAATGTAATATTTTCTTCCTCTGGAAACCATTTTTCAGTTTAGAGTCTATCCTCATTTGAAATGCTCCAGAAAAAACCATGCTATCATTGACTTTATAGAACTCTTTCAGTTCCTATACTGGCAAGAAAATTAAAAATTTGCCAATATCCACTGCGGGGGCATTTCATTGGTTTGACCACATATCCCATACTCAACAATGACATGATCATACAGGTTACTTAAATGAGCAGAGCAGGCTAAACATGTAGAAATTCAAATAACACTGGTCTTACCTAAAGGAAATTCAATTTACAACTCAAACAAACAAATAAAAACCCTGGGTACTCAAATAGAATCAGTCCAGAAATGGAGTTGAGGGAGGGGAGTGGTCACCAAATTTTAACCCTTTGTTTACATGGCAACCATTTATCCTGAAAGTGGAGGAAACTATGAATAACTATTCCTTATTTATCATACACTTGATGAAATGATATATTTTCCAATAGATTTATTTTCTAATATTTTAATTAAAATATGAGCTGGTATTATTTTGATATAATATTCTTGGCTGCCTTTTTTTCTCAATTCTCTGCCTGGAATTTATTATACTATTTATCACCACAAATTGGAGATTTGTAGATACCTCTTTATTTTTTATTATAGGTGAGAAAACCAAGGTGTTGAGAGGTTAAATGCTGTACTTAGTATCACAAATCCAGTTAGACAAGATTCAAATCTTCTTCTTCTTCTTCTTCTTCTTTTGATCAGAGAGAGAGAGAGAGCACAAGTAGTAGGAGTGGCAGGCAGAGGGAGAAACAGGCTCCCCACTGAGCAAGGAACCGGATGTGGGACTTAATCCCAGGACCTTAGGATCATGACCGGAGCCCAAGGCGGCCACTTAACTAGCTGAGCCACCCAGGTGCCCCAAGATTGAAAGCTTCTTAATTAAGACCAAGTTTATGAATATATGTAAGGAGTAGGCACAGAACTGGCACATGGGTTATGTTCATGTATCACATTAATTAGCATAAATCTCTTTCAGTTGAGATTGTGCCTTGCTTGTTGTCCTAACCGCATTCTACATTAAGCCTAGGTGATGTTTATCAGGTAAGCTACAATAAATTTTGCTTTATATTTTTTTAAGTAATGATGCTTTTTAAAAAATTTGGAAGCATTATTGGCAAAGGAGAATTCTAGAAGATCAAGATTGTGCTAACCTGAGATATAGAGTGATCTCTACAGCCTAGCTTAGCCCATACAGTTCAGTTTTTCTTCTTACCTTCTTAAACAAAACTTTGTTTAAATACTCAGAATGTAAAAGATGTTTTCAAAACCAATAAAAAACAGATATTATGAAAAAGGAAGTATTCATTCTTCACAGAATTAGTCCAGCACAAAGTAGCTACAGTAGAGACAGACATAGTAATGGGGCACTTCTCTTTTAAAAGTAGTTCAGAGGGGTGCCTGGGTGGCTCAGTCTGCCTTCAGCTCAGGTCATGATCCCATGGGATCGAGTCCCGCATTGGGTTCACTGCTCAACAGGGAGTCTACTTCGCCCTCTCCCACTCCCCCTGCTTGTGCCCCTCTCTCATTGTGCGTCTCTCCATGTCAGATAAATAAATAAAATGTTAAAAAAAAAAAAAAGTTGTTCAGAGACTCTGGAAGCAAAATAAAGGAAGTCATGAATGTTTATAGTCCCCTTGGACACAACCAAGATGGTCTGAGAGTTGATGCTATCTCTTGGTGTTCAGAACAGCAGAGAGGTGTTAAGGTGGTAAATAACACACTTAGCCTGGGTAACAGGCTGTTCACTCCAAAAGGTACTACAGAAATCCTGAAAATGACCTATGGAAACTTATATGTGGAAGGGAACATAAGTCAATATTTATGGAAGCAGGACTTAAACCCTGAAATCAAATCATGATTTAACTGAAAGAAGCATGAAACATTAAAGTATTCAAGTTCTGACTTTGCCCCGTGCCTTAGTTTCTTCAACTGAAAAGTGGCAACAATAGCAGAACTTACCTGTGTTGGGCAGAATTCTAAGAATGAATTCTCCAGTCATTGGGGCTGGGGAGGATGGCAGAGGACACTTTTGTGAGTTTTACCTGTGGGAGCTTGACTAGTTCTCACAGGAAATAACAGAGAAAATCCCCTGACACATCTGGCAAAGGTAAGAGAAAAGGAAACATTTTGCATGTGCAGGAGCACTCTGTTTTTCTTAGCGAGGCCTGCCCTTAGGAGAAGGTAGTTAACCAGAGCCTAACATACTAGGTTTTATTAGAGCCTAACTGGCCTCAGGGAAAGGAAATACCCAACTCTAGCCCACTCTAACCTTCCATGTGAGGGAAGGTACCTACCTAACTATAGGCCACTCTGGCCATCCTATCTGTCCCACCCCCACCCAAGTGGCAGTGTGGGTAGGTTCTGAGAAACATTTGCAAAATTCAAAGTCCAGAGGCAGAGGCCCACCTCTCCTGGGCTTTAGACTGTTCCCCACTCCCCACACTTTACCACCACATTATTACAACTCTAGTTAGAGCAGTTTTTTCTGTTCAACACTTCATGTCTGCCTATCAAAACAAAAATATTACAAGGCACACCAAAATGCAAAAAAACAAAAACTAATAAAAACAACAAACAAACCACGATTTGAAGAGACAGAGGAAGCATCAGTCCTAGACAGGGCAGAGATGTTGCAATTATCAGGCCAGGAACTTAAAAATAGTAGGAGGAATATGATAAGCATGCTGACAGATAAGTGGACAGCATGTAAGATCAAATGGGCAATGTAAGTAGAGAGGTGAGAATCTTAGGAAAGAACACAAAAGAAATGCTAAAGATCAAGAATACTGTAATCCAATTGGCAAATGCTTTTGATGGGCTTATTAGTAGACTGGATTTAGCTGAGGAAAGACTCTCCAAGCTAGAGGATATTTTAATAGAAACCTCCAAAACTGCAAAGCACAGAGAACAAAGAATGAAAAAATATCCATGCAAACATATGCAGTGTGAACCAGAAGAAAAAAACAAAAAACAAAAAACGAAAAGGAGAGGAGAAATATTTGAAACAATAACACCTGAGAATTTTCCCAAATTTACATCAGTTACCAAACCACAGGTCCAGGAAGCGAAGAGAACACCGAGCACGATAAATGCCAAGAACAAGCAAGCAGACAAAAACTACACATAGGTGTATCATTTTCAAATTATAGAAAATGAAAGGAAAAAAAATATGAAAGAAGCCAGAGGACAAAAACACTTCACTTATAAAAGAGCAAATATAAGAATTATAGCTGACTTCTCAGAAAACATGCAAACAAATGGCAGGAAGATTTAAAGTGTTGAGGAAAAAAGAAATAAGTAAACACCAACCTAGATTTCTTAGCCTGTGAAATTCTCCTTGAAAAAGTGAAAAAGAAAACCTTTCTCAGACAAACAGAGAGAATTTGTTACCAATAGACTTGTTTTGCAAAAAAAATGTTAAAAGAAGTTCTTTACAGAGAAGGAAAATAACTTATGTCAGAAACTCAAAGCTACATAAGATTATTAAAAAAGCAACGAGTAGTTAAAAACTCTTTTCATATTTTGTCTAACAGTTAACAGTGTGCTCAAAGTAATGGTAACAACAGTGTATTAGGTTATGCTTATAAACAAGTGAAATGAAAGCAATTATACAAGGAAGAGGAAAGACAATTAAGATTATTTTGTTGTTATAAAGTACTCACGTTACCCGTGAAATAGTACTGTGGACTTGGATTAGTATAAATGTATTTTGCAAACTATAGGGCAATCACTACAAAAGGTAGAAAGAAAGAAAAAAGCATAACTGATATATTAAGAAATCAGAAAAACAAAGAATCATATAAAATGCTCACTTAAAACCATGAAAGAAAAACAGTGTAAGACAAAAATAGGAACAACAAGAAAAGAGAAGCAATTAGAATAGTAATAACTATGGTATATATTAATCCAACTATATCAGTAGTCATTTTAAATGTCAGTTGTCTAAGTGCACTGATTAAAAGACAGATATTGATAGAGTGACTCCAAAAACAGGTCTAAGTGTGTGCTGTCTACAGGAAATCTTTTTTTTTTAAATGCAAAAATGCATATAGATTAAAAGTAAGTAGATGAGAAAGGTATACTGATCAAAAAAAAAAAAAAGAGTATAGGTACCTATATGAATTTCAGGTAGGTACCTATATGAATTCCAGACAAAGCAGATTCCAAACCAGTGAAATTTATCTGGGATAAAGAGGGGTATTACATAATGGTAACGGGGTCTGCTCCCCCAAAAGGCATGGTGACTCTTAATATATATGTGCCTGATAAGAGAACATTAAATACATGAGGCAAAACCTGATATAACTGAAAGGAGAATTAGATGAATCTATTCTCATTTGGAGCCTTCAACACTCCCTTATCAGAAATTGGTCCACCCGCCAGTAGAAAATCAGGGAGGACAGAGGTTAACTCAACAACACCATCAATCAACTAAATGTAATGAATATGGAATACTTCATCCACCAACAGAAGAGTATACTTTCTTGTGAAGCTCATAGAGAACATTCACCAAAATAGACCATATCATGGGCTATAAAGCAGACTTTAACAAATTCAATAAAATAAAAATTATTCAATGCCTGTTCTAACATTACAATGTATTTAAACTAGAAATCAACAACAGAAAAGTCAACAATTGGAAAATCCCTAAATACATGGAGTTTAAACAGTGCACTTCTAAGTGACACATGAGTGAAAGAAGAAACGTTGAGAGAAATGTTAAACACAATGAAACTGAAAACACAACTTATCAAAATTTGTGAGATGCAGCAAAAGCAGTAGTTAAAGGGAAACTTATAGCATTAAATGTATTTATTAAAAAAAAGACAGAGTTAACTCATTAAAATCTAAGCTTTAACCTTAGAGAACTAGAAAAAGAAGAATAAAAATCAACATCTGAGGTGTTAAATCCAATTTAAATCCAAATAAGTAAAATAAATAAAGATCTGAATATAAATCAGTGAAATTGAAAACGGAAAATCAACAGAGAAAAATCAATGAAATTAAAATCTGTTTCTTTGAAAAAATCAACAAAATTGTTGTGTATAGCCCAGCTTATAGAAAAAGAGATATATATAGAGAGAGAACACAAATTACTAATATCAGGAGTGAAAAGGACATCATTACATATCCCTAAAGGAATAATATGAACAACTCTGTACTTACAGATTTGATAACCTATCTGAAATGGACCAATTACTTGAAAGACGATCTGCCAAAGCACACACAGAGAAAAAGGCAAGCTGAATAGACTTATATCTATTAAAGAAGTTGAATCAATACTTAATAACCTTCCAAAACAGAAAGCACAAGGCCCAGATGAGATCACTGATGAATTCATTAAAGGACGATTTTATATGAATTACCTAAAATCTCTTTCAGAATATAGATGCTGAGGGAATACTTTCTAACTCATGAAGCTACTATCACCTTATTACTCAAACCAGACAAAGACATTACAAAAAAATAAAACTTCAGACCAATATCTCTCATGAATATAAATGCAGATTTCCCCAACCAAATATTAGTAAATATATATAAAGAATTATACACCATAGTCAAGAAGGATTTATTCCAGATGTGCAGTGCTAGCTCAGCATTTGAAAGTTAATGTAATCCATTACATCAATAGACTAAGAGAAGAAAAATCACATAATCATACCAATAGATGTAGAAAAAGCATTTGAGAAAATTTAACACACATTCATGATAAAAAATATTCTCAATAAATTAAGAATAGCAAGGAAATTGCTCAACTTGATAAAAAAGTCTTCATAAAAAATTTACTTTTAACATCATGCATAATGGCAACTAGTTTTCCCACTAAGATCAGAAGGGAAAGGATGCCCCTCTCATCACTGCTTTTCAACATTGTGGTGGAAGTCCTAGACAAAGGAATAAGAAAAAGAAAATTAAAAAATATATATATATATACACATACATACATACATACCCTAATTGGGAAGGAGGAAACAAAACTGACTTTTTCTTATGTGACATGATTGTTTACATAGACACTCTAAAGAATTGATACACATACATACATACAAACATATCAGCAACCCTCCTGGGACTAAAGTGATTATAGAAAGTTTGCAGGATGCAAGGTTAATATATAAAAGTCAATTGCTTTCCTATATACCAACAATAAACTAGTGAAATTTGAAATTAAAATCACACTATTTATATTAGTAACCTCCAAAAGTAAAATATTCAAGTATAAAGACAACACAGTATGTACAAGATCTATATGAGAAAAACACAAGCCTACAATGAATGAAATCAAAAAGACCTAAATGGAGAGAGATTTCATGTTTATAGATGGGAATACTCATCATCAAAATGTTGGTTCTTCCCAATTTGTTCTATAGATTCAATGTAATCCCCATCAAGTTACACTGAAGATATTGACAGACTGATTCTAAAAGCTGCCTGAGGAGGGAAAAGACTCAGAATAGCCAACAGAATATTGGAGAGAAACAAAGTTGAAAGACTGATACCATCTGATGTCAAGATGTAGTGTAAATCAACAGTAATGAAGACAGCATGCTATTGGCAAAAGAACAGACAAATAGATCAATGAAACAGGATAGACAACCCAGAAACAGACCCATATATACATATAGTCAACTAATCCTTAACAAAGGAGCAAAAAGGCATTTACAGTGGAGGAAAGATAATCTTTCCTGGACATCTACATGTAAAAAAAATCAAGACACACAACTTACTCCTATTATAGAAATTAACTAAAAATGAATCAGACCTAAATGCAAAACACCAAACTACAAAACTCCCTGAAGATAATATAGAATGTCTAAATGACTTTTTAGATGCAATATCAAGGACCTTACCCACAAAAGAAAAAAAAAAGATAAGGTTCATTAAAATTAAAAATTTCTTCTCTGGGAAAGATGCTGTCAAGAGACTAGAAAGACAAACCACAGACTCGGAGAAAATATTTGCAAAAAGACATATCTGTTAAAAGATTGTTGTTCAAAGTATACAAAGAGCTCTTAGAGCTCAGTAAGAAAACAAACAACCCAATTAAAAACTGGTCCAAAGACCTGAACTGACGTATCACCAAAGAAGAAATACAGATGGCAAATAACCCTATGAAAAGATGCTTTACATCATATGTCATCAGAGAAATGCAAATTAAAACATTACACACCTATGAGTGCAAATTAAACCATTACACACCTATGAGAATGACCCAAATCCAGAACACTGACAATACCAAAATGCTGGTGAAAAGTGTTTAACAACAGAAACTCTCATTCATTTCTGGTATGAAGGAAAAATAGTACAGTCACAATAGAAGACAGTGCAGTGTTTTCTTACAAAACTGAACATGCTTTTATCATATGATCCAGCAATCACGCTCTTTGGTATTTACCCAAATGAGTTGAAAATCTAAAATCCTGCACACAAAAACCTGCACACAGATGTTTATAGCACCTTGCCAAAACTTGAAAATGCCCAAGCTGTCCTTTAGAGGGTGAATGGATAAATTGTGTTACATTCAGACAATGGATATTTTTCCATGACAAAAAAAAAGAATGAGCTTTCAAGTCACAAAAGAATATAGTGAAATTAAATTCTTATTACTAAATGAAAGAAACAAATCTGAAATATATATGTATATGCATGAAATTATATATATATGAGACCTGATTCCTTTATATGACATTCTACAAAATATTAACTATGGAGACAGTAAAAAAATCAGTAGTTGTCCAGGATTAGTGGGGAGAGAAGGATGAATAGACAGTACATGGGATTTATAGGATACTGAAATTATTCTCTATGATACTATAATGGTTGGTGTATTCCATTATAAGTTTATCCAGATTCATAGAATGTACAACACCAAAGTTGAATCCTTATATAAACTATGGGGTTTGAGTAATAAACAGTGTCAATGTAAGTTTACAAATTGTAACAAATGTATCACTTTTGGTGGGTGATTCTGATAATGGGAAAGTCTATGCATGTGTGAGGGCAAATGTATATGTGAGATCTCTGTATCATCCTTGCAATTTTACTGTGAACCTAAAACTGTTCTAAAAATAGTCTATAAAATCTCACTGGTTTAACTCATCCGATTAAAAAAATCTTTATGTTTATATTTATTTTTGTATTTATATGTATAAAATCCATGATGTTTTAGGCTCTGTGATAGAGCTGGAGAAGATGTTATCTCTACTCTGATGAGTAGAAATGGATCCGTGGTCTCTATGTTGTTCTTTTTTCTCTCAGCTCTTCAAGTTTATTTTCTCCTTTTTTTAAAACTCTGTGTTAGATTTACTCTTTGTTTTAAGCTTTTAGCAGCATTAGAATTTTTTTTTAAAAGATTTTATTCATTTACTTGACAGACAGAGATCACAAGTAGGCAGACAGGCAGCAAGAGAGAGAGGGGGAAGCAGGCTCCCTGCTGACCAGAGAGCCTGATGCGGGGCTCTATCCCAAGACCCTGGGATCATGACCTGAGCCGAAGGCAGAGGCTTTAACCCACTGAGCCACCCAGGCGTCCCAGCATTAGAATGTTTAATGAGGCTTACGTTTCTTATAAGTAGCCATGATATTACTAGCATTAATGAGGGATAGAGGCTATTTCTTCTGGCTTTAGAAATGTATTGTCAGGAATCGTATTCATGTAGAACACCATGTAGAACCATGTAGAATGTAAATAATGAGTTTTTCAGTCAGCATTGTGTGCTTTCTAGAATACAACTATAGATGAATGTCCTTTGGTTTTTGTATGAGGCACATATTTCTGGTATGAGTTTCAATGGCTAGATTTAGCAGTCAAAAAGCAAAGTGGTTATTTTTCTCCTGTCCTGTTGAGAATTTATCAGTTATGAGCTTTATCAGTGAAAGAATTCATTGGAGAAAATAATTTTTCTTGCAAGGAGAGTAATATAGTCTGAACTAAGAATAGTTCCTAAGTGTTCCTTAAGAAATTACCTTTTTATTTTGACTTTTGATCAAAGTAATTTTACAGATCCCTTTTAGCAATATTTGTGTTGCCCAATACTGTAATATTTGAAGTCTTAGTTACAAAAATGTTGAAAATATGAAATAATTTCTGAACAAAATAATAAAAAAGGCCTCTGGCCTGGATTCTCTTTCTATGTGACTGTTTATAATTCCTGATGGACATAAGTGATTGTGAATGATAATGCTCCTCAGATGTGTTTATGGCCTCTTAATTTCAATGCCATTTCACCATAACAACATTTTTTTCAAATGTATTTTCTTCTTCCTCCCCCTCCTCCTCCTCCTCCTCCTCCTCCTCCTCCTCCTCCTCCTCCTCTTCTTCTTCTTCTTCTTCTTCTTCTTCCTCTTCTCCTTCTCCTTCTCCTTCTCCTCCTCTTCCTCCTCCTCCTCCTCCTTCCCCTCCTTCTCCTTCCCCTTCTTTTCCTTCTCCTCCTCCTCCTCTTCTTAAGATTTTATTTATTTATTTGACAGAGAGAGACACAGTGAGAGCGAACACAGCAAGGGTGAGTGGGACAGGGAGAAGCAGGCCTCCCAGGCAATCAGGGAGCCCAATGTGGGGCTTGATCCCAGGACTCTTGGATCATGACCTGAGCCTAAGTCAGATACTTAAAGACTGAGTCAACCAGGCATCCCTGTAACAACATTTGTGATCATTATAGTTGTGGTTGGATAATAGATTTTTTTTTAAAAATTAGGGAGGATATCATTAAACATGATAGCAGTAGAATACTTCTGAGATTAAAAAAATGAAAACAAAATTCTTATGACATTCATTTATGTAAGAACAAATTAATAATGTTGATTGAAAATATTTCTTAAAGCCTTTCTTTTAAGAACTTATTAGCAAATTTATTATTTTTTAAGTTACAAATTTTTACTAAGGATAAAACTAAAGATTTTTACTACATTCTGTGGTTCCTGACAGTCACTGAGCACTGGTCATAAGGCAGACATTGAGTAAGAATCTATAGGAAGTAGAGGAACAAGATTTTGAATGTATAATTAGGAAAAAATATTTTAAATATCACAGTACTAACTAAATGAAACCAAAGGTGATTGGTGCCTAGTTATAACAAGTGAAGGGTAAAGTGAAAGTAAATGTTTAGGAAAACAATGTCTCAACCATATCAAAGGATAGTAACTTGATAGGAATCAATGAAATACCAATTTGTAGCTTCTCATGAAGTTGAGATTTTCATTAAAATTGTTGTAGACCCAGTTATACTTCATGACTCAGAATGTATCCTCAGATGTAGTTGATTTTTGCTTGTGATATGTCTTTTGGTTCTGTTCATTAATATTTACTGTCTCTGCCAGCTATCCATAAGACACCTATCTCATCTAGAATATTGCAATAGTCTTCTATTGAATTTTCACTTCACTTGCTTGCCAACTCAAGGGAAGCTCTATGTTATAGTTTTAAATTGTGGCCTTTGGGTTAGGAGGGCTTAGTATTATACCATTTCTCTTAATAGTTTTGTGATACTGGGTGAATTACTTAGTGTTTCTGCATGTTCAGGATTAAAGACATCACACATTTCATATAATTATGATTACTAAATGCAATAATGCTGATAGAATGCTTGGTGCCTGGCATGCAATAACCAACAATTTATTCATTAGTATTCTTACATTGTATAAATATGAGAAGATATTTGACACATTTGAGCGAAATATGTCAGAGTTGGTGCTGTGCCTTGAATATCTGATCATGGAATCCTAAATCGATTGATATAAAGAAGAGGCTTAGTTAATAATCCAGTACAAAAGTTGATGTAATATTCCAGGAAGAAGGTGATTGTCTTAGCTCTGGCTACCCTAACAAAATATCAGAGGTGGATGACTTAAACAATAGACATTTGTCTTCCCACAATTCTGGAGGTTGAAAGTCTGAGAGTCCAGTGCTAATATGATCAGTTTCTGGTGAGAATGCTCTTCCTGGCTTGCAGGTGACTATCATTTTGCTGCATGTTCACATGACCTCTTCTTTTTTTTTTTTTTCCCCTGAGAGAAGGTAGGAGAAGGAAGGAGGAAGGAAGGGAAGGAATGAGGACAGCCTGCTCTGCTGTCTCTTCTTTGATTGGGGCCTATATTTATTACCCCATTTAATCTCCTTATAAGCCCTATCTCCAATGGTCACATTGGGATTAGAGCTTCAACATACACATTTGAGTCAAGGTGGGGTTTGGGGAGATGACCCAAGTCACTCCCTAGCATTAATGGAGGGCTAAAATAGAGTAGTAGTGGGAATGAGATAAGATAAATGAGAGTGATGCCTTGGTTTTGTTAAAGAGCGGCTCAGTTTGATATGTGTCTAGCAAAGGAAGGAAGATAGTCATCAAACCGAAGATGACTTCGAGATGGCTAACACCCATGACTGGAAGAAAGAGGTGTGCTAAAAAAAAAAAAATAAAATGGAAGAGAAGCAATTTGGTGTCAGAAGGTGATGGTTTTAGTTGTCACTTTCCAGAAAGCAGTTAAAAATTCAATCACTAATATTGTGTGAACTAAGCCCTGACCCTGAGCGTTCTACTGGGGCCTTAAAAATGAACAGTGAATAGAGATGGTTCTATCTTCAGGGGATTCATAGTCTGGTGAAATGTTGGACCAGAACATAGCAGAAAAGTCAAGGCTAGAGTTTGGGGACTCACACACATTGAGGTGTTAGTGGAAATTGTATGTCTGGCAAAGAACCAGGGTGATATATGGAGAATGCTTTAATTGCTCCAAATTATTCCAATTATTACTGTTCCACAGTAACTATTGTGTAAAAACTGTATGGGGTAAAAATGAAACATTTTAAAAAACATTTTAAATAAATGTTTTTTAAAAAATTAAATTAAATTTCATTAAAAAATGAAATATTTTAAAAAACATTAAAAAACAACTCTACTTGGAAGTCAATGCAGATGTTTCATGCCCAGTGAAATGAAGCAAAATTTGAATCCTGATTAACATTTGTTTATAAAGGGTGACGATGACTGTCACATGCTTCAGGTATGTGTGCAACTACTTAATATCTGATGAAGCATAAACCCAGTAAATATTCTGTTACCTCCTTTCTACACATAGTTTATATGTTCCTTATCTTTATCCCATAAAGGTGAAATTCCCTAAAGGAGTTCTTGGGACAGACGTGAAACAACTAAGTATTCCAGAATGGTCTCAGGAAACCTTGGTTAGTTCTTAACACAAAGCGGCAGACATTCACAGCAGTTTATGGAGACTTTAGGTTTCACTTAGCTTTCCAATAAAAATTCTTCAGGACCCAGGGTGAGAGTGGAAGGTAGGTTGGGATTTAACAGCAAAGGGCTTAGGGAGCACAGGTCATAACTTTTGTTTAAAATGAACTTGTCAGTGGGGGGTGTAGTTTGTACAGCTGCAGTGGAGACTATGAGAACGCGTCCAGCAACTTCATAAACACAGTCTTCATTCACAATTTCAAATGGGAGTCTGGTTAGAAAGCATTCCTTCTCTCAATCTCTTTATCTTAAGGTGAATGGGTTAAGAGAAGAAAGGAAGAACATATCACCATTCATGTGAGAATTTTCTTTTTGTCAAGAAAGAAAATTATAGACAGTCCTTGTCATCCTCTTCATATAAGCAATGAAGGGGAAAGATATTAGGCATATGTTGTTTGGCTCAAATGCTTTATAACTTAGGAGTTTTGACAGTTTAATGATTTTATTAATGACTCTATTTTGCACTAAAAAATGTATGATTTCCATTTCAGTAGGTTCTTGTGGATACCAAGGAGTATTTTTGTTAACAGGAAATTCAAGTAAAACCTTTGGGAAAATTAAAAAATCTTTTCCAGGTGTCTTGCCCATAAATAGGCAGAGCCAATTCTAAAAGGTCTCAATCCTGTTTTATGTGTGTATGTGTTTCAAATAATAAAAAGGTTTACTGACAACTTAAAATACATATATTGGACACTACAAGATAAAAGGACCTTATTACTCTGAATACTGTAGGTCTGTGCTGTCCAATACATCAACCACTAGTCATATATGGATATTTATTTATAAAGTAACCTTCTTAAAAATTAAAAATGCAGCTCTTCATTTACACTAGCTGCATTTCATGTCCTCACTAGCTAAGTCATCTTGTGGCTACTGTGTAGGACAATACAGAATTTATAGAACATTTCCCTCATCACAGAGAAATATATTGAATAGTGTAGTGATTGTCTAAACTATATTTTAGACAAAGACCTTACCTTCAATGAGTAAACTGTTCACTGGGGACAAATGAGATTAACTAATTTATGGAAATTAAAAATTTCAGGACAAGGGTAGGTTCTAGAAATATGTTCAAATACAAGAGAAGTTAAAGTTGTCTGTTGTGGAAGAGTTTGCAGTTCTCAAAATTAGTACTTTTCTAAATATCAGACTCGACTAGGAGTCCTTTCTTCCTTAGAAGTCAGGCTGGCATATTAATTTAACCTCATTAAACTATGAGCTTTTTACATAGGACTCCACATAATCTCATTAGCCCTTTAAGGGGGGTTGCTCTAAACATAACCAAAAAATCCGGACACCTGGGTGGCTCATTTAGTTAAGCAACAGCCTTCAGCTCAGGTCATGATCCCAGAGTCCTGGGATCGAGTTCCTCATTGGGTCTCCAGCTCTACAGGGAGTCTGCTTCTCCCTCTGACCTTCTCACTCTGACCTTCTCCCATCTCATGTTCTCTCTCTCTCTCTCAAATAAATAAATAAATAGAATCTTCAAAAAAAAAAAAAATCATGGCCAGGTAATGATCAAGCAACAAGTCTTGCAATAGACATTGTCTTCTGTGTCCAAACCACCATGTCAAATGCACTCATATGCCATATATGAAATCAACCAGGAGGATGAAATTATTCACAAGTTGTGACCAATGGGGCACTCTGTAGCTTGTTTATTATGCTACTAGTAAGGTATTCTTAATATTGGATACTGTAGATTTTCAAGCAATGGAAGGCAGAGGAGCTGCTCGGAAGTAAACTTCACGTGGGTGGGCAAAAGAAATGCTAGCAGGCTGCAGTGCAACTCTGCACAGCCTTGACTTTGCCAGCAGCAGACAGATTCACCTGGCACATAACAGGGCAACATCAGGCGGCTCTATTTGAAGTAAGGCTCCATGCAGCCAGAGAGATGAAGAGACTAAGCCACAGAATGTGACGAGTCTTAAATATGAGTGTCCCCAGCCAAGCTTGTATTTGTTGGCACCAGGATTACCTGTCACAACCAGGGACGTTAGTTCCACCTTTACATATGCACCATGATGCTGTCAGTGACATTTAGAGACAAATTATGAACACTCAGAAAAGAGTGTACTTCATTCACGGTGTGATGGAACCATTTTCCTTGCCCTTTAATATTTATCTTAAAGATTGCAGAACTAGTGGAACCTTCTAAAGGGTTGCGATCAAGTTTTAATTCTCTTTATTTGCTTTTCATTTGATTCACAGTCTATGTGTGAATGGAGTCTGCATAATTATCTCAATCTTTATTATTTATCTACCCACTGAGAACTGTTAACCATTTGTGAATGTCCCATGGTGTTTACACCTCCAGGCTTTTACTCATCATACATTTCTGGAATGCCCTTTACCTGGGCAATGTTTTTTTTTTTTTTTAAAGTTTGTTTGTTTTTACTTAATAATCATAATGGCTTTTTAACATTGGGGTTATGTTCTCTCATTTCCTCCTCTAGTCCACAAAAATGCCAAGCATGATATTCAACCCAGAACAAAACTGCTTCCTCCTTTATAAACAACATGCAATGGCAGTTTCATTTCTGGCTCCCTAGACTACAAGTTCTTAGAAAGTAGAGATTTTACTTGAAAACTTCTCCATAAAACTAAGCCCAGGACCATGCCATATGAGCAAGTCAGTGAGCCAGCTCCTGAAGAGGACACTTCGCCTACACAGTTCCATCACTTACCTGGGCAATATTTTTATTCATTCTTCATGATCAAACTCAAATTCTTTCATTAATGCACTCCAAAAAGGTCTGTTGGTAGTCACTATGTTCCAAACACATTTGTCAACTTAGGGAAACAGCAATGAAAATAAGAAACTTTCATGAAACTTACTGTCTTTGGAAGAGGTGATAAAACTAAATATATAGCTGGGTGACTGGGTGGCTCAGTCAGCTAAGCATCTGCCTTTGATCGACTCCCATGTAGGGGTCCCTGCTCAGTAAAGTCTGCTTCTTTGCCCTGCTTCTGGCTTGCATGCTTTTGGTCTCTCATGCACTCTCTCTCAAATAAATAAATAAAATCTTTAAAAAAAAAAATAACCCTTTTACACTGTTGGTGGGAATGCAAGCTGGTGCAGCCACTTTGAAAAACAGTGTGGAGATTCCTTAAGAAATTAAAAATAGACCTACCTTATGACCCTGCAATTGCACTACTGGGTATTTACCCCAATGATACAGATGTAGTGAAAAGAAGGGCCATCTGTGCCCCAAAGTTCATAGCAGCAATGGCCATGGTCGCCAAACTGTGGAAAGAACCAAGATGCCCTTCAACGGACGAATGGATAAGGAAGATGTGGTCCATATACACTATGGAGTATTATGCCTCCATCAGAAAGGATGAATACCCAACTTTTGTATCAACATGGAGGGGACTGGAGGAGATTATGCTAAGTGAAATAAGTCAAGCAGAGAGAGTCAATTATCATATGATTTCACTATTTGCGGAACATAAGGAATAACATGGAGGACATTAGAAGAAGGAATGGGAAAGGGAATTGGGGGAAATCGGAGGGGGAGATGAACCATGAGAGACTGTGGACTCTGAGAAACAAACTGAGGGTTTTGGAGGGGAGAGAGGTGGGGTATTGGGTGAGCCTGGTGGTGGGTACTAAGGAGGGTACATATTGCATGGAGCACTGGGTATGGTGCATAAACAACGAATTTTGGAGCACTGAAAAAAATTAAATTAAAAATAAACATAGTTTTAAAGGCAAGACTGTGCTACATAAGGAAAGCTAATATGAGTGTAGAGAAAATGAGTGTCAGAGATGCATCTTTGAGGAAAGGATAGGTCAGTAAATTTTCCAGTGGAATCATAGAGTGAACCACAGCAAAAGTAATACTGCTAAGTTAGCACAAAGAGACAAGAGCAGTAAAAGCAGAGGTGGTGAGGACGACAGGAGTGAGAGAGGAGCTCAGAGAGTGAGGCAGAAGCCAGATGAGGTAGGGCATTGTGAGATCATGGCACTGAGTTTATACTTTAATGTGCCTGGAAGCCATTGGAAATGTTGAGACAGGAAGTGATATGATCTGTTTTAAGATTTAGAAAGGTCACTTGGCTGCCAAGTGGGGGATAGATTGAAGGGTCAGAAATGGAAGCCAGGAGGCCAGCTGGGAGATTATTGAAGTATGAAAGATGATAGAGGCTTAGTTATGGAGACTAATCAAATTCAGGACAAATTTAAAAGTTAGAGGTTACAGTACTCGCTGATATATTGAGTATGGCATGTAAGGAGAAGGGAGAAGCCAAAGAGAAATTTCTGTCCTGAGTGATTGGATGAATGCATTCAACTAGGGCAGGAGCATGTTGTGTAGATGTGTTCTATATAGAGAGCTATGCTTTAGCCATGATAACCTTGAGATGCTTACTAGGCCAATGGGAGGAAAGGTCACATAGATAGATACATATATTTGGAGGTTGGGAGTCCTCAGTTGTATTGATGACCTTTAAGAGCCAAAATATTGATTGAGATTACCTAGCGAGAGTGTAAATAGAGAAGAAGGGGCCCAATATAATATATAAAATATATTTTATATATCTATATAAAATATAATATAATTTACAAATTGGCAGGAAAAGGAGCTGACAAAGAACAAATCACTTCCTCTAATGAACTACCAAAAAAAAATAATTCCATCATTTTTTATATATATATATATATAATACATACATTCTACATAAAATAGTCTATGTATAATATATAGATTATAGAATATATATATAGGTCCTATAATATAGGAGCCAGTCACATTATACCGTGGTTATTTTATTTTTTCTTTTTGTCTTTCTAATAGGTTTCTTATTTATTTTTGTATCAGGAACATCGCATCCTGAGCTTACCACATAGTAAATACTCAAAAAATGTTTGCAGAATGAAAGTATGTCTAAGCAAATTTTATGGGGCTTGTCCAAGATCTTTTCATAATATATTTATGAGAAAAATGATATAAAGTAACACTTAAATCTGTTACTGAAAGACAGTGATAATGCATTTCTCTGTAAAACACACATTGCCCTTTTCTGAATTCCCTGTATTTATCATTGACACATCAACAACTTTCATTTTGTTTTTTTATCTCACTTCTTCCATATCGATAACTCCTTCTTAGTCTTTCAGTTACTACTTTTCTTTAGAAGCCAAGCACATTTTCCATCACGCAATTTATTTTGATCACTGGCCACGCCCTTACTACCCATTCCAAATGCAGATCAGTTTCCATAAGGATGTGTAGTCACTGTCGATTGGCCCAATGGACCAGACTTTCAGTTAAATACAGCATGGGAGGCTGTATGTAACTGTAGACTTGAGAGTATAGAGGCTCTTGGGGTGCCTGAGCATTGTAGTCAAGTGTTTGGTTCAGCTCAGGTCATGATCCCAGGGTCCTGGGATTGAGCCCTGCATTGGGCTTCCTGCTCCATGGGAAGTATGCTTCTCCTTCTGCCTCTGCCACTCTCCCTGCTTATGCTCGCTCTCTGTCAAAATAAATAAACAAAGAAAAAAAAATATGGAGGCTCTCTGATAGCACACCTATGCCTACGGGCAGGTATCCACAGATGACTGGCTTTAGGTGTTTGCCTGCAGGAGCTCACTGAAAGTCAATGCAGATGAGGCCATTTTACCTAGCAGGAGACATTAACCTGCAGGAACCTTGTAGGCACAGGTGTATTTTAGGACCATAACTGTGTACTTCTTATACATATGTTTAACATTATACATTAATCATAAATACTAGGTCAACAAAGTGAGAAATACCCAATAAAGTAAGTGAAAAGAAGAGTTGTGTCAAAAGGCAAAATCACACAATTGCAGAGAATACATTTGTCTACCTCCCCATTTTGGATGCTTCATCTCTATCACCGTTCTGGCTTTCATTCCACTACAATTATAAGAAAAGATAGTTTGAAAAATAATCTTAAGGCATGTTGATAAACAGAAATATAACTGAACTAAAAGAAACCTTCTTGAAATTTTGTTGTTTTAAATATAATAAAGTAATTAAATTTTTAAATAGCCATATAGAGCTCAGAAACATTTTTTATTTCCTATTTACACCAAGTATCAGTGCTAATGTTTAACAATTCAGGGTCACGTTGAGCTGCAAATCTGGATGGTGATTGAAAGGCTGTTCTACATTTTCTGCTTTTTAACATTGTTAGCACATTTTGGGGGGTGCCTGGGTGGCTCAGTGGGTTGAGCCTCTGCCTTTGGCTCAGGTCATGATCTCAGGGTCCTGAGATTGAGCCCTGCATCGGGCTCTCTGGTCAGCAGGGAGCCTGCTTCCACTCCCCAACCCCCCGCCCCCGCCAACCCCTGCCTGCCTCTCTGCCTACTTGTGATCTGTCTCTCTGTCAAATGAATAAATACAATCTTAAAAAAAAAAAATGTTAGCACTTTTTGTTGTATTTGATCAGTGAAAGTATTAAAAAAAAAAAAAATACCTCACCTCCTTCCCTAACTAACCACTTCATGGTGATCCTTTCCTAAGCAAGAATTCCTTCCGGGTTTTCATAGCATGCACTTTGTCATCATACATAGGCCTAAATATTGCCTCAGGAACCAACCATTTCACTTATAATAAGGTTGTTCCCCATGTCCCACCCCCCACCCTTCCTCACTTACATTGTAACTTTCCTCAAACTGGTAAATATATTCTCAATTTTCTATACATCTTTTCACCCCACCTCTACAACATGAATTTTTATTGAATTGTATGGAAGATTCCTAAAAATAAAATGTGGCTTTGAATGTATAGTGGAGATTAATGCACGTGATATTCTTGAGATTCAAGATCATAGTAGAGAGGGTCAGAAAGGAGTTATACTGCTTGATGCGTATTACGTAGTACACAAATTAAAACATATATTTGACATTTGCTGGGGATTTAGACTCTGCTATAATTTCATATGCAGGTGGGTGCTTAATAAATAATTTTTGGGGATAAGCCAAGAATATGCTGTATATAGGATTTGAGCATATGTTCCATGATATTAATGATAAAACATATGTTTAAAAACATTTCCATCCAAGCCTGGGACATATTGCCTCCATCTTTTACGGAACATCTCCTCCAAAAAGACCTTCTCATCTTGAAATAAAAACGCTTGAAAATCTAGGAATGTTCCCCTGGTCTCATTCTTTTTCCTGCTTGCCAAGAGCATAACCTTCAAAAATCTAAGTCTGCTAGTGCCTGTTTTGCTTTAAAACTTTTCAAGTCTGTAACATGGCACCTGGGACCCTCCACACATTTACAATCTGATCCTAATCTACTCTGCTTTTCCTGTCTTGTTTTTCACTGTGTTTCTCCGCCCACCGTATTATATGGCTGTATTGTTCTCTGTTCTTTGAACACACGATGGAGTTTCACACGTTCATGCTCTTTTTAGGACCATTTAATCAGGCTGGAATGTGTTTGGCAACCTTCTCAGCATGGTGAGCTCTACTCAGACTAATCCCCTTTTTAAAAAGTTGTCTCCTCTGAGAGCTTCTCCCTGCTTTCCGGACCCTTCTTTGCCCTATCCTACTTCATCGACCAGCCTGATTGTTCCAAGCAGGCTATTCTCTTACTTGCATCTCATGTTCTCCTTGGCCAAACTTTATGGAGTGTGGGATCTGGCACAGGTGAGGGGGATAATCACGGGTGAGCGACACTCTTGACGGGCTTCTTCACATTTATTCTGCTCATTTTGGATGCTCCATTTATTTTATTTGTAAAATAGATTTTAAATGTCAGAAATCACATTTTTTTGTGGGGATAATGTAAGCATTCAAGTTGTACATGATTAAGATATGGGGAAAATATGTAGAGAAAGTAGAGAATTATTCAAGTACTTCAGTTTCCAAATTCTGAAGTAAACATTTTAAACAGCATGATGTATAGTCCTTCAGTGTTTTTTGGTTTGTTTTTGTTTTGTTTCGTTTTGTTTTTGCATACCTTCTCATGTCTAGAAAGCCAGACATCTTTTTAAGAGAAACTGTATCTTTTTATATACAGCTTGATTTTATTCCATTGTCCTCTTCATTCGTCTAAACAGCCAGGTCTACCTTATCCCTTTATATCTAATTTTCTACCCTATTCCTCAAACCTTTAGTATCTGCATTGGTGACTGCAAATTACTCATGCATTGTTTTTATTGGTATTTAGTCTGTTTCCAGTTGATTAGTATAGTCAACAATGCTGTGGTATATTTCCTAGAATATATGCCTTTTCCCATTTGTGACACCAAAAACTAGGGCTCACCTTGCTCAGTTTTCTATCCATAAGAATAACAAGAGATTCATTAATCCAGGAAAAAAAAAAATAAGTGTAAGAAAAGGAATAGTAGAGATGATTAAATACATACTAAATGCATAAATTGCATGTGTAGCTTTCTTATTCAAGCATGATTATATGTAGCAAACCATAAATCTGCTACTTAGCAGATGCTCATAGTATTTTACAAACACCCCACCCCCATTTAATTTTTGAAGCCCTTAGTGTGTGGCTAAAGAAACTCCTTCAGACCTGATCTGCTTTGGAATATTTCTTTTCCTTAATAGACAGTGTTCTTATTTTTTTTTTTTTTTAATTCCATGAAGTATTTCATTCACATGCAACTAAACTAGTCTACTTTGTATCTGGGTTCTTAATACTAATTAAAGATTGTTTCCATTCTCTGAGTTCCAACCACTATTATTCAGGGGTCAAATACAGAGTTTCCAGTCTTTTTATATAACAGGAGTTATTTTCCTTTACTATGCTGTGAAATGTCTCCTTTTTTCATCAGATTTTAAGGTCATTTCCACTTACAGGGCTCTTAGGAATTCTGCTATCTATTATTTTAGCTGTATGTATGTCTCTGATCAGTTGTACCATTGGATGGGCAGCTACTTTTAATTTCTTTGCATGCTACCATTTGCTACCCTGCAAACAGAGAAAATAGTGCTCCTTTTCAGAAAGAAGAACTCTGAGAGTCAGGATGGTCTCTTAGGCAGATTCTTGTGGAAAAGTACTATTCTGTACCTCTCTAGCCACAGCAGCCTCTGCTTTTACCATTTAACCACTTCCCACCACCATGTTGTAGGCTGTAGTGACATCTGTGTCCACATGTTATTGCGTCTATTTGTATACGTGTCTTTCCAGCAGGAATGTGAACTACTCCAAGGAAGAGAATATTTGTCTTCTTCCCTTGGGCATGGCAGAATACCTGAGTCAAATGCTCAATCAATTTTGATGAAAGAATTGCCGTATGTAGAAATAACTTTTCTCTTTATTAAAGATGGAATTATAAAGACAGCTCATTTTTAAGTTATTTAGTGATACTGATCAGATTCATTCAGTTGAAATTTTATGTGTTGTTTGAAAAGAGAGAGGTTGCCATAGCTCAGAATTTTTGTTCCCAAGGAAACACTAAAAAAACTTCCTAAGGGCTTGAATAACCTCTTGTTTTGGGTGGAAAGAAAGTTCTGGAAAACTTTTTTGTGGGATGCTTGGTTGGCTCGGTTGGTTAATTATCTGCCTTGGTATCAGGTCATGGAGTCCCACATCTGGCTCTCTGCACAGCCAGGAGCCCGCTTCTCCCACTCCTGCTTCTCCCTCTGTTTGTGTTTATTCTCTCTCTCTCTCTCTCTCTCTCTCTCTCACACACACACACACATACACACACAAATAAATAAATAAAATCTTAAAAAAAAAAAGACAACATTAAAAAAAAATAAACTTTTTGCTAAGAAGCATTGAAATCCAAGAGCCATTTTCTAACCTCTTACCCAAGACTTTTTTTTTAGGGGAAAAAAAAAAAAACTGGCTGAAAGAAAAGTTACAGGGCAACTAATATTCAGAGAAAATAATGCCTATTTGAAAAAAAGAGACTGCTTATGCTTCAACTTGATGGATAATTTTCCCTCATCGTAATTAGAGCTTATTCTTTACATTTATTTTCTTCATCTTTCTCTTAGAAGACAAATTAGAAGGCAGCTAGAAAGGGCACTCTACAATTTTGTCACAGCCAACTCTGTCCATTCATGTTCTCTGTGAATATGTTGACCATCTGATGATAGAATGAACAGAAAATGGAGGCAGCAAACTACCAGCGCTGTTTAAACCCTTCATTTTCATTTATGCTAGTTGCCTCCACCATACTTCTGCAAATAATTATATTCCTTTGTAGGAACAATTTTGACTGTCATTGCTTCTAGCAGATTTCTTTAAGTGTGCTCTTTGAAAAATCTGGCTAGAAATGTTTTCTAAAACCATACATGCACTGCTCAGAGCCTGAATGTATTCTGCCCCTCTTGAATGAGAGTTGGAACTTGGGATGCAGTTTTCCCTGGCTTCAGTCTTCTGTATAACATGGGTGATCCATGTTTTGCTTTCTAGAACATACTGCCTGGCCACTGGTACTAGCTTCTACTGTAAATGAATTCTTTACATACCCACTGACCTTTGCAGCTATACTCTCTGACCGTTTTGTATATTCTAACAATTTCTATTGAGTGTATTTGTGCCTGGTCTGGTTGTATACAACCACTGATTAATTTTCTTTCTCAATCATCTCCTGTATGCTCTCTAAATCTCATTCTTCAGGTAAGTGAACTGCAGAAAGGGATACATCAGGCTCCAAATCATTTGAAAATATTACATGTGAAGTTCCATTTATGATTTATTTGTCCAGAGGACTACCAGTATTTTTTGTTTTGTATTTTGAATTCTTTCCTCACCATGCTAACCTTGTCAGGGCAGCCAGAATCCTCCAGGTCTGCTTAAAGACATGTTGCCCCCTGAAGTCCATGATCCTGTGTATTGGGCATTTTATATTGATCTGTGAATTTATAAAGTGTTTGGTATCCACTGTCTCCTTCCATACTGGAAAATGAGCAAATGTAGGGATATAATATATTCACTACATAGTAGTAACTTTAAAAATATCTAAATCACACATGAGGGTAATACCAAATGTTTTTAGCCTTTCACATAAGCATTTTATCAGTATGTAGGAATCTTCAAAATAAAAGGCAATTATGTAGCTTTACTAAGCATTTTTTTCCCTGACTAAAAATATCCACCCAGAAGTCTCAAATCCCCCTGGAATTATACCAAACCTGGTACTAGACATCCAATTGTCAATTTTAGTTGACATATTAATCCATCTCTCCCTTGGCTATGCTTTGGTAAGTCAGCAGCATTGTATTAATCAGAAGGCTAGTGGTTGAAATTGGATAACAATTTTGTACAAGGGGAAGAATGTGGGGAAAATACATAAATACATATCTGGCTTAGCATTGAAGTAGAAAATTCTAAACCTATGAGTTAGCTGTCAATTTATATGCACTAAAATCAGGAAACAGCAACTGCCAAAGATACTAGCTGATTTAAATGAGTATGATTTTCAAAGAATTTGGAGACATAGTGGAACTTATTTCTTATGAGCAGACATTTCAAAGTATGGGCAGTCTTATGGACAAAATAAAAACAATAATTAAATCTCAGTACACCTTTGTCCATTAAGGTCAGTGATTCTAAGTTAACCCCAAATTCCGCTTGGTATTTACAATTAAATGATATTTGGAAATCTAATTCCTAGCCAGTTTTAGTTTTCTGGTTTATAGCTAAATGATGTATGTATACATGGTGTATAGCTAAAGGATGAAGAACACGTTTCAGGTCATTATTAATTTAAAATGTTTTTATTATTCTTATCAAGAATTTAGTAATGCTTTCATTAGTTCTGCCTCTGTCACTCCCTAAAGAGTTGCACTGTGTGGATTTATCAAGTTAGCGTATTTTTTATGACTTAGTTGATTAAAAGTGATAAGACATTCAAATTATATGACCAAAGTGAGATAATTTTCCTACTTTCCTAGTTCTGATATTTTTGGGGAAATAAAAGGAAGCTTCCTTCTTATTTGTCCTCCAAGTAGCTTTAAAGTGTTTAGCCAAGTCAAAATAATAAATGAAAATTGTTACACTATTTTATCTTCACTAATAAGCTAGAATCAGGATTGAAAAGATGATAAACATGAGAAGACATAAGAATAGGAAAATTTGGCACACTAGTAGAAATTCACAATTGTAATTGTTCCTTACAAAGGTACTTTTATTTTGTAGGTTTGAGATCTAAATTTTACCACTTAAGTATTTTTATTCAGATGACAGAAAAAAGTTTAACTTGTAATTATAACTAATTAGGAGACATTTAGCCATTTTTATTTTATAAGTGAGTTTTCCAGGATGGTTGTATAGAATCTCCTCATATGTCTATAAATATTTTTTAGAAAGAAGTAGAAGAAAAAAAAAAAAGGAAAAAGTATAATCAGTTCCCTGGTGACTTATCAGCTATATTTGTCACCATGTAGTAAAACACTTCTCATCTATGTTTCAGTCTCAAATGTCACTTGCAATCTCTCTCTCTTTGTAAATTGTTAATAACAAAATATTTGGATTTTAGGCAGGGAAAGAAAAGGAAAATATTGTGCAAATAGAATGGAATGTCCCTCCAAGCTATGTCCACTAAAATGTGCATATAATGCTCAAATTCTATGAACACTGCCTTGACATTTATAGTCCAATAAAATTATGGATAAATTTTAGAATCAAGTTTTTAAAATAGCAAGCTTATACTTGTAGCATCTGAAAGCTCTGTGTTTGCAGATTTAGTTTGTAGATTTCAATGTGACACTAGGAAAAGCTTTTCAGCAACAAAATCTTGGTGGATGGAAATGGTCTAGTTCATTAACAGCCGGGTCTTCAAGACCCCAGGGAGGGGAAGGTAGAACATATAGCCGTAAAATTAATGCAAACCTAGAAATGGATGCCAAAGTTTGTATTATCATCTTACAAGTCTCACATATCTTTAGGACACTGATATTTTAGAGTGAACAAACTATTCACAATTTAGATAGGTAAAGAGAGATATACCTTAAGCTGCTTTCATACTTGAAGGAGAATTTAAAAACAAACAAAAACCAAACAAACACAAAACCTTGTTGGTAAATTCTTTGTACCTATCTGCAGGAAGATAATATATTCCCTTACTTGGGATAAAATATTAACATCAATCTAAATCACTAAAGAAAATCCAGTTTTTAACAGGAGTTTTGGATAATTTCAGATAATTGTAAAAGAAAGACCGTATTCAACAGTGCACCTGAAATCTTTGGAGTGATTGTCTTGGATGCTTGCATGGTAGCTGTGCCCTAACTTCTGAATATGAAATATTTTACAATATAAGATTATGAAAATATGCCCAATCCAACATAAAATTGTACTCAGTTCTTTTGTTCTTCCTGCCATATAGCTTTAAATGGTTTCATAGAAATGATTGGCCGCTTGATTTCCAATTTCACAGATTTTAGAGGGAAATCAAATTCCTTTTTGTTGAACTATGCATTTTGCATGAACTTATGCATTTAATTTGTTATACCATTTTCTTGTTGCTGGAACACATATTCAGCAGAGTTTTGTCTGGTTGTTTATTTACTTTTAGTGTTGCTTTGATTTTTTTGTTTGTTTGTCTCAACCACTGACATATAATGATAGGACAACTAACACCATTGACAAAAGCTGGGGAATTTGTTATAACCTCAAACAGTGCTTTTTTCAAGGACAGAATCAGTATAGAGAAAGCTGGGGGTAGGCTACATCCTGAACTTACAAAAAATAATCAAAGTGAGTGACATTAGACATTTATAGCACATAATCTACAAACCTTAAAGTGTTGCCTTTCAAATATCCATACTTCATTTCTTAGGAAGGAAAAGAAAATAGATGCCATGCTGTTAGAAAGGTAAGTCATGTAATCATAGAAGTGAATCTGTTTTTAAATTTTAGGGTGGCTCTCTTCTCGTCCAACTTGTGATTGCCAGTCTCATTGAAAAGAAAAAAAAAAAAAAAAAAAAGACCAAGAACCTAGACTTTGCTTTCTTTGCCGTGCTTATCTCAGAGGACTTCCAGGTTTTCTTTGCACATTTTCCCCCTTTAATACTCTCAGAACGTTGACTGTCTAAGCAATGCTCAGTTACAAACCTAATTTGTAAGTCAACTCTGTAAAGACAAAATCTGTGCTAAATAAGAGTTTTAAATAATTACCTGTGAGCTTATCTGAACCAGGTAATTTGTAGTTTATAAAATCCTACCTTAAATTAAATTTGTATTAATTCACAAAGATGTTCTATGAGGTTTTTACCTTTTAGCTACTTCAGCATAGCAATTAAATTAGATAACACACACACACAAATAAAAAGATGAGTTTTCAGAAAGTCATCTAACTAAAAAGCCAGCTCTCATTATGCTATGAAAATCAAATCATATTCCTGCTAATTTTCTTTGTTCTTATTTATTCAATGGCTCTGTAGCCATATCTAGGCCTCTTTATTATGTCATTAATTATTTATAAATGAATACTGTTACAGTAACCTTTTTGCAACATCCAACTAAATTGTCTAAGAAAAGATGTATTCTGGGACTAAATTGACGAAGAGATGGTTAAGGTATTGCTGAATCAGCTAAACATACCATAATGCTTAGGGTAAGCATTTAGGTTTCACACACATACAAATCTAGTTTTCTTTTCCCAAGTTACTGTCAGTTTTGTAAAATGGTAGGCTAAACTGATGTTTCTGTTCTTTCATAAATGTTTATCTGAAAATGATTGGGTACTGTCAATTGAAGTCATGCAGAAAGGGTATACCAATGAAAGAATCTATCTTGTTATGTTAATTACTACCTAACATTTGAAGGTCTTATATTATCATATATGTTTAAAGATTTGTTGCTGACAGGTGATCATTGTGATGAATGTGCTTGGGACTGTATAGACTTTAGGAGAGTAAATTTACTGTGGTTGTAAAAATGGGCTTTGATTTCTGCCTTCTTTGACCTCTTTCACGGAGATAACCACTAGATAAGGCTAACCCAAAATTTATTTATCAGATAGATTTCAGTGTAGCTCCAGTGTGCATGCTTTTTCCTATTGTGTCCCATTGATTTCCTCTCCAGCTTTTCTTCTTCCAATCTCTGTCTCTCCCAGTTTTAATTTTTAAGGAAATCCTGTGGATTCTCTTTTTCCTCCTATTTCCATCTCTCCTTTATGCCCCCAAACGCCCAAAGTTGTATTCTGCACATTAAGTCATTCAGCAAATCAGGTACTCATGAAAAGAAAACAGCCCACCTTGTTTCTCTCCCTTCAACTCTGTCCAATTTAGTAATAAACATGCTACATTTTCTATTATGACTTCTATTGCAATGCTTAATAGTTTAATTCTGCATCAAACGTTTCTGACATATTAATTTCATTTGTTTCACAAAGTTCATATTAAGTGTGCTCTAAGAGATTTGATTGGTATATCACATGTATAGATAATGTAGGATTAGTACAATCTAAAATTTGAGAAGCCTCTGACCTTGAGATATGACAAATCTATAGCAAAAAACTCCTAATATTGCAATATTAGGAGTTCAATTAAAATAGTATGTTAGATCAGGCTCATATTTTGCTGTCATTTTAAGGTATAAATAGGCTTCTAAAGTATTAAAAGTATTCATAAGAGTTATTTTAAAAACTAGGGAAAATAGAAAAGATATAAAGAAACAAAAAAGTGATCCTTTGTGGTAAACTATACCCATTTGCACAATTATGTTCAGTTGTGCCTTTGTGTATTTTTCTGTATCACAAGGTGATCCTGGACTTGCAAGTTAGTATCTTGCCTTTAAAAATTCCACTCATGTAGTTTCATATCACAAGCACTTTCTAATGACATTTACATAGCGATAAGAACATAGACTCTGGAGTCCATCTTCCTAGGTTTTACTCCTGGCTTTGCCACTTATTAACTCTATGTGAAGTATCCAATGTCTGTTGTATAATTTGTGCTGTATAAGGGTAAGCTATTCTTTATAAATATTTTAGACTATTTAGTATTCCATTATAAATTATAGCATATTTTATTAATGCTTTTCATACTATTTGACAGGTTATATTTAGTTTTTGCTTTTATAAATAAATTCTGCAAGGAACATCTTTAAAAGGTATCTTTCTTTTTTCCCCCAAATTTCTCCTTGTTTCCCTGAGAGATTCATAGATGGGGAATTACTGGGCCAATAGAAGTTGCTATTTAAAAGTTCCTGCTGCATTTGGCAAATTATTTTCCATAAATGTCACCACATTATTCTCAAGCCATCTATGAAGGAGCTGCACTCACTACGTCCATGTCATGTGTTATCCTTTTTTTTTTTTTTTTAGATTTTATTTATTTATTTGACAAAGATCACAAGTAGGCAGAAAGGCAGGCAGAGAGGAGAGAGAGAGAGAGGAGGAAGCAGGCCCCCCACTGAGCAGGGACCCTGATGCTGGGCTCGATCCCAGGACCCTGGGATCATGACCTGAGTTGAAGGCAGAGGCTTTAACCCACTGAGCCACCCAGGTGCCCCTGTGTTATCCTTTTGAAATGATGGTCCTTTTAGTCCTTTACTGACAGAAATTTTTCTTCTCAAACTCAATACTTCTCAAACTTCGGGAAAGTTTTCAGTTCTGGAAATGTCTATGTGTTAGCGTATCATGTACTGGGGTTGCATCTGAGACTTCTCTGGTAAACCAGACACATTTTCTAGGGCATGAAAAGGTTTTGACATTTTTTTTTCTGTGGGTGTTTGTTTATATAAATAAGGAATACATATTTCTGCATCAGAGCTACCCTGAGGGATGGCTAGTGGTTCTGCCCGAAGACCCATTATACAATTAGACATGTAATGGTTAATGGTTCTTCTTACTTGGCAAACTTGATTCATCTCTGTATACATCATTAGTAAACTTTACAAAACACCTTTCTCAGGATTCTTTGATTGCTTTGTGTGTGCCTGTGAATTTGTTTTGGGTTGGTCAGCCCCTATGATGTAACCTCTAGCCTCTCTACCAGAAAATGAGCTCCTCAAAAGCAGATATAGGATCACCTTTGTTTTACATTAAAAAAAAAAAGAAAGAAAAAGAAAAAAATCATACATATGTGTATATATATATATATATGATTTATATATATATATATGATATATATGATAGATACATAGATGAATGTATGGATATGCATATCAAGTTAAGGGGAAAAATACAGATGTTTACAAGTGAGTATGGAATAATGTAAATTCTTTTCATTTCTCAGTTATGTCCTGAAATGTGCTAATGGGTAAGTTGATTGTTTCGAGGATTATCTGAAGAATTGGCAGGCATTTGAAACTGAAGAAAGATTAGAACTATAAAATAGTATGCTTTGACCTCAGGTAAGAATGACTCAGGTGTTTCTTTCCTCAATTTATTCCTCCAATTTCCACCTCCAGGGTTTTAGAGACTGTCATTTCTGTGGGCATTAAAATAAACAAATAAAAACCTTTCAAGAAGTGTAGACAAAAGGATGGGTTTGAGAGTTCTAAAAATTAACTTGGGGCTAATTTCTTTGTTTTAGCTTGTAAAGTATCTTTCTAGATATAAGTTGCTGCTAATGAAGTTTTGCACTCCTTCCAAATTTTTGCTGCTTTCGATAAAATTTCATGTAGAAAAGTCATGTTTTAAAGGAGCCTTAGAGTCATAAGCCAAATGCTGTCAGCTTTAGAAATTCTCAAAATTCAACAAGTTTATTTTTTTTTGTAGATTATAAAAAGTCCCAAAGTAGAATTCACTCTTTAAAATAAATTAATTTGATATTTTGGATTATCTGAGATCACTGAATAACATGAGCCTGCATAATCTCACTTTATAAAGAAAGTTAACAAAAGTTTTGGAGAGAGCTGCTCTAGGGGAAGCTAACAATGTATCTTCACAGCTCATTTTGCCTAATTTTGCTGGTTTCTGCTTCAGATTTCTTATTTTGCTGCTCTGCCACTTGAAAAGTTAACCTCGGGTTTCTCATCAGCATTCTTAACAAAGGACCTCATGGCATTGTTGAGGGACAATTAAAAAAAAAAATCTAGATACAGACTTTAATATTGTGCTTGAAACCTAAAAACCACTAAATAATGTCAGCTACTTATTATTATTCACAGTGATATGTATCCTATCTAAAATAATAATATACATTATGAATACTTAGTACAAGAAATTTCCCAGATTCTTTTACTCAATTAAATTTGTTTCATTTGATTCAATTCACATTTCCTTAGAAGTCAAAAACCTGGTACTGTTCTTGGGATTTAGAGAGCCAGACTAATAAATGTAATACTCCCTGATATGAATAAGCCCAAGATAGACACGACCAACTCTATTCTTCATCAACTAGGTCCCGCTATGTTTTGCCTCAGTGGAGGGTTCTATTATATGGCAACCACTGTCATGAAGCTACATTTTATAGCTTATAGTTTTCTTAGTGTTGAATAGTCTGACTTTCTTCTGCTCTGTATTTCCTCATAAAAGTCTTGCTTTCAGGTCCCCAGCTTCGCTTGTGCATAGACACTTGAGCTTATGTTAGAGAGGAATGGCACCTGTGTTCTCAAACTTTCTAGGCTGATGACACTGTTGATGTTTCAGTAATTATTTCATGGCACTCTGAGGCTTAAATAAATACCTAACAGTTTCATTTATTAAATAGTTAGGACAAAAGTCTTTAATAAGCATCTGAAAAACATTATACATAGGAGTTAAAAGAAAAGCTTATTTTCACATACAGTTACATAAATGAAATGTCTGTGCCTGCTGAGTTCTGTGCACTTGAACAGTAGAAGCTGATCTGATATCACCCTCTTAATTTCCTGTTACATAGTACTTTTTGCTTGGGACTTGCTTTTTACCACAGGAATTGCCAAAATTCCAGCTCTGCAAAAATATGACATCATAGAAGGAAAGTAAAAACCTAATGTTGGAACTGTGAACTACCTCAGGCTAGCAGTTTGCATGGTACCCAACAGCTATTGGGTAGGGGAATACTTCAAAATTCTGAAATATTTTTCCATGGTTCTGAGTTTCTTAGAGTGCTCTAGGGTACCTTAGTGCAGTTTAGAATCTGAGGCACTATGCTTCATGGGCTGGTCTTCCAGGCATATTATTCATGTTGGAGTGGTCTTCTCTCATCCTGGAAGAGGATTTTCTGGAACTGACATTTTTATTTAAGTACTTCCAACTGTAGCTGAGGGGGAAAAAAAGGGTCATACAGATATGTCACTTAAATTTGACTCTAGCATAAATTTTTGACTCTGTTTTCTTATCTGATTAAGAGAGAAGAAGAAGAAGCGATAATATTGTTTCTATAACCTATATGGGTTATTGTAAGTTCTCAAATGGTCGATTCATTCTTACTCCTACCTGACATTAATAGCCATAAAACAATGGGCAATTTCTTTGCCTCTGTGGCCTTAAGTTTCCTCATGGATGAAATAAGGGTATTGAGCTAGGTAGCATTTGAGTAAAGTTCCAATCTAAATTTTTTTGTTTCCATGACACTAAGTAGATAGAAGATTTCATTGGCTTTGTTTCCTTAGCACAAAGTACCTTGCTAGCTAGTATTCTGCAGATATTGGCATTTACTAGTAATTAAAATCACACACACAAAGCTGACTTGTATTATCATATTTTATTTCTAGATATGCTTGTTTTCAATTATTTTCCTTTCTTTGCAATTTCTTTGATTGAAATTAAATCACAGGCAGCATTTTTTTTCGTTCTTGTTTTATCTTCTGAACTGCTATACACACAAAAATCTATCAAAATCTTCAATAATGGAAAAGTCAGCAGTTTGGAACTATGATTTTCTTTCGCAGTAAGTTATATAGGTCAAATTTCTTTCAGAGCAAAAGGATTTCAGCATCTAGTGTTAATTCATATGTGAGTATACCATCAGATATAATTTAGCCATCAAAATTTTGGTTCTCTTTGGACTATATTTTCCTTGAAATACTTAAAAAGGAACAAATGAGAAACAGAATCTCAGTCTATTACATTGAACAAAGGAAGAGAAAGAAGAGTGGATATCTCTAAAAAGGATGAGTTATAACACATCGAAATCTAACTCAACCAGAACTGCAAGAAGAAGGTTTAACTTATATATTCATGAGTGTCTGTTATCCATTGAAAATTAATACAAATTTCAGAAATTTGCAAAAAACTGTTCATCAATTAAGAATGGAGAACATGGGAAGCCTGGGTGGCTCAGTCCATGAAGCTGCTGCCTTCAGCTCAGGTCATGATCCCAAGATCCTGGGACGGAGTCCTGCATCAGACTCCTTGCTCAGCAGGGAGCCTGCTTCTCTCTGCGCCTCTGCCTGCCACACTGCCTGCTTGTGCGCACGCGCTCTCTCTCTCTCTCTAACAAATAAATAAATAAATAAAATAAAATAAAATAAAATAAAAAAGAAAAAGAATGGAGAACATGTTCAAAAGGGAATTTACTCATACAAAATTAATTAAATATTATTAAAAAAATGCCTTGGGTTTTCCAAACATCATCAGGTAGTGGGTAAAAAGAAGTCTAAATTAACAAAAGTAATTCAAGTGGTTCTGATTTCTTCAAAATCTCACCTAGTATTGTGTAAAAGTCCTCAAAAGCATCTCAATGACCTAAAGTATTTTAATCATCCTTATTAACTTCCATTCTCTCCATTACTTTTTATATTTTAGAAACTACTTGGATGTGGTTCCTTACTGTTGCAAAAATTGTTGGTGCTATGTGAAGACTACTGGGACAGATAGCAATGAAGAGATCTGCATTGCTCAAATGCCAGAAAGGCAGCATCTCCAATTTTTAAATATCTGACTGTGAAATACACATTTATAACCTTGGCTTCAATTTTGATCTCAAGATTGTAAAAGTCCATGGGGCATCTTTGGCTAGATCTTCTGTATGTTCTTCCAGTGAAGCAAATTAGAATTCAATAAATTTCCTATCCAATCGGCTTGGTCCCTGTACTTCCCATTGTAGCTACTGGCATCATCATGCCTCCAGTAATTCAATTTAGAAAATGTGAAGCCATTTTCAAGTCCAAATTTTCACCGGTTTTTACATTCAACAGAAAACCAAGCCCTGTTGAGTTTTTCTCTATGGTATCTATGAAATCTGTCTGCTCCTCTTGAGAATACTCCATCTGATGGTGCTAATCTCATTAGTCATCTTCATATTCTTCTCTTTCTTACATTTATTTAAATCGATATACTAGCTCCACAATTTTCTTCCTGTAATTGAAATCTGTCACTCTATGTTGCGTCCACAAAAACAAAAACAAAAACAAAACAAAACAAAACTAAAAACCCTTTAAATTCCCTTTGCACTTAATTCTCAATACAATCTGATCTCTATTCTTTGGACTTACTTCCTTTCACAATCTAGGTTTTCTATGTATGGACAAACTCACCATTCATCATATTTGTCTGACAACCCCTTTGCCCAGACACCCAATACTCATATTTCCACCTAAAAAGTTAAGAAACTTCCTTCCCACCTTAAATTCTTTTTTCAAATTTTGCTCAGTTTTTTTTTCCCCTATTTAAGGCTCAATGTTTATGGAATATTACCCAATCCCAATACCAAATAGAATTAATTCCTTTTAAATTTCTATAGCATTTAATGTTTAGTTCCATTATACTAGAATCTGACTTATCATAGTGACCATGTTTCCTATAAGGCTATGAGTTCCTTGAACCAAGGACTCACAGCATCCTCATCTTTGTATTAATATACAGTTTTGTGTGGGATGCATGCAGAAGAAATAGTTGTTACACTGAAGTATATTGTAAATTGAGCAAGCAGAATTATTGTAAGGACTGAGTGATTTGGTCAAGCTCAGAATGGAGAAATAAATTCCCCAATTCCTCAGGCCACAGTGCCTCTGATATCAGCAGCAAGATGCCACTGTCATTTTAAGACACCACCGAATCTGGAAGCTGCAAACTATAGCAACTCACTGTCTTTGATCCAATGGAGAATGTTGCCCACACCATTGCAGGGAGTCATCTAATTATGATCCTTGATGCTTGTGCTATAAACCTTATCGTCAGAATGGATGCATCATATTCAGTGTCTCTTTCCACGTAACTCAGTTCCAAATCTAAGACACAAAATGGATTTGGCAGAAACTAAATTACAACAGAACTATAGATATGAGGAGACTGGGAAATGGAGTTTTTCATTTTTCCAGCTTCTGTAGTACAACGTAGCACCATAAAGAGTATTTGAAGCAAAGACTGCATGCCAATGCATGGTACCTAAAAGTTCTCCCTTCAAAGTACTTGCATCCATATACACTGTTCATCCTAAATGAAAGTATCAAAACAAGAACAACTGGAACTACAACATGGTCCTGGCTAACATGATGCAACTGTCCATCTATAAATGAAAATTGCTTTTATCAAGCTCTGTTCCCATCTCTACATGATCATTTTTTTTTAAGAGAGATCTTAATATCTTACTATCTTGTAAACCAGGGATACAAGTATAAAGTTTACCACTACCCACACTGAATATAAAATTATGGGAGAAAGAAAGAGATGGAGGAAAATGCAGTTAATATGAAAATAGACATCACAGAACAAGGAAGGATGTGTGGTTATCTACAGACGACCTCATTTGTCCAGCTGATAGTTATGCCATGGTTGTTATTTACAATATCCCTCCTTGTCTTTTAAGTCCATGCTTTCTTTGCTTCTCATCCAGAGCCTCATGGGATTCTTTATTTGGTTGGGTGACTCAGGCATTCATACCTGGAGGGCTTGAGCTCTCAGAAGTCCTCCCTATGATGAGGTGCTATAGTTTTCCATTCACTGTTTAGCAAAAAAGATATGGCAGTTGTATCAGACACAGAAGATGATTCACTGGGTTCCAAATCTTCTCTGTGTCCTAATGGGCAACAGCCACCCTTTTTCCCATAGTTAATGAGGATTGATCACCATAACCTACACAGTAAGTTACTTTAGTGCATGTTGATTGAATGTCATGAGACTATAGAATGGCCAGGAGGCAGGCTCAACTCTGAGTCCACATGAGGTATCATTATGTTCCCTCGTGGAAAAATTTCTTCCTTGGGGACTAAAATCTTTAACTAGGAGAGGCCAAGATCACAGGGATAGGAAGCAATATTTTGTAAAAGGGTCATAAAGTAGAAGAGTGAGAGATAAACTCCTCTTCTCAGAGTTGCTTCCCAGATCCACGTATCCCAGCTGTGGCAAAAACAGCATCATTATACCAGTTGTTGGTTAAGAAGATTATTATACCTCACCAAAACTTATAAGGTTATTTTTCAGTTGGTACGATGACTGTGAGTGGTAAATATGGTCTTCCATTCTTTTGTAAGTCTCACTGTCTCTGGACAATGGAACACATGTGATGACTATTCAATCATCCTATTGATGATTCTTGCTTGCTCTACTTCTTTTGCTATTAAGTGAGATTCTTGGTCAGAGGCAATAATGTGTGGGATATACTAGAGTGAAGAAGGCATTCAGTAAGTTTATGGATATTGTTCGCAGAATCATTGTGGGCAGGAAAGATAAATCTATGCAGAATAAGTGTGTGTTCCAGTGCTGGCAAAATGCTACTTATTCTATTATCAAAGAGATGCAACATAAGGGACATTTTGCCTGGTGGTAGGTGGTTTTTCCCAGTTGTGCCATGTTAGAGGTCCAGCATTACTTTTTTTTTTTTTTTCTCTGCTCATAAACAGAGCACCATGGCTAGAAAATACAACTTTTATTCCAGATATCTATGTGACCAACTAGGAATCAAGAATTCTACTAAGGAAGATGTCAGGAAGCAACTTGTAGGCTCTGCCAAAATACTTATCCAGTGATACAAATGTAAATCTTTTCTCAGCTTAAATTCAAATTATTTTAACAATAGAAGTGAAACTTATAAAACATCATAAATTAAAATGCTTATGTAACTTCATTGAGCGATGGTGTTAGGTCATTGCACACCCTGTCTCACTAGATTTTCAAAGTAGTCCATATGGCTAGCTTTAACATAGGCATCTAAGTATATGTTTTAAGATAGTCATTTAATATAGGCATTTAAAAGGCTAAGGGATTTTATTTTATTTATTTATTTTTTAAGGCTAAGGGATTTTAAAGACTTTGCCTATGCTCAGAGGGTCACAACTAGAAGACACTCAGTGTCTTTCAAATTCTATCAATATTCTTTAAGCAGAGGTACTATTTAACTTATTATGTGGTTGGACCAAGTGGCTAAAATTTATTTAGAGTATTTACAGTGTACCAGGGATAAGGTTAACATGTTTTAAAGTTTCTCATTTAATCCTCTTATTGACTACATGAAATATATATGTTACCCCATTTTGTAGTTGATAAAATTGAGGCTTAAAGAGTTTAAACACTTTACCTAATATCATAGAGCTAATAAGCAGGATTCAGCCTAAGGCTATAAGACACCAAAGCACACACTTCTAAAAACACAAAATGCTTTCTTTGGGAATAAAATTAGATAAGAAACAGGTTAACAGCTTACACACTAGCATAATTTGTTTTAAGACTTAGGAAAAGGTGTATCAAGGGTGTTACCATAAAGAAATACCCATTTCTACATGAGAATTGTATGCACAGTATACAAAAGAGTCTAAACAAAAATTCCCAGGGTAATTTATATCCTATAAAAATATTGAAGTACAAATGTCAATAAATTCCTTTTGAATCTAATTTATTATGGAAAATGAGCATTGCACACATGTGTATTGTCACCCTAAAGTTGAACTTATTCAACTTTATACAAATATATCTTCATGAAAGTCCTCTTTTTAATAGTCATTTTATGATCTAGATTGTGCTCCATAAATAATCGACAATGGACATTTGAATCAGACACTTGTGTTGAGAATTACAATTTTCAAGAATAATTTGACATGTCTGTGAAATGTAAGTTTTAATATTCTGACATATTTTAGGAGTTTTTAAGTTAAGAAAATCTTCAAGTATCTTACTGTGCTCTAAATGTAGAAAAGGCTCGTGTACCGTACAGATCAGAGCAAATACTTTATCCAAAAAAAAAAAAAAAAAGCAGCACTCTGAGAATAGTAAAATGCTTAGTATCCATGGAATGTGTTTGACAGTAAGATTTTTAAAAGATCTAAGAGGCTGACCTTTCTCCCCCTCCCAAAGTAAGTAGACTTTTTAAAAATGAGCACATCTGGTTTATGTTCCTAAACCTCTGGCCTTTAAAAGCTTTGTTCCCAATTCACACAAAATACCATTCAGGGTTGCTTGACATAGTGACCCTTCCCTGTAGGTGGTTAGGTGAATAAAGTGATTAAATAGAATCAGGAATTCAATACACACACACACACACACACACACACACACACACGGCAAATTAACATTGGCATCCAGAAATGATTAGTAAACAGTTGCTGCTCATGGGCATATCTTAAGCAATTTTACTTTTCTGAAGTTCTAATTATAAAATACTGGTTTTTTTTTCCAAAGCAAATTTGTCTCTTTTTTATAAATAGTTACACTGGAACTATTATCTGGTAATTTAGAACAAAGCCCATCACGTTAAAAACTGAAGGTTTTTTGTTTTATTTCAAAGCTCCAGTGCTGTCACTAGGGCTAAAAAAAAGCCACTGAGAGGGTACTCGGGTTGGATCCATAAATCCAGATGGCCATTCAACATTTAACAAACTCTTTGGTACTCAATTGAGTTAAACATTAAATGGTGCATTGGCAAGGACGATTTCATTTCTATGAGGCCCACTAATAAAATGCTCAGAGTTATTTGTGTAGAGTGTAATTCCTTGTGACTTTGCCTTCCATTTGCCTTGAGGACATACCAGTTTAAAAGTGTTCAGCACAGCACACCATGCATAACAGGTAATCTGCCTAATTAAGTCCTATAAGGATGTTCTAAGTAAAATGCTGAAAAGCTCCCATAACCTCTGCTTCACCCTCCCCATGCACCAGAGCTTCTGAGATTGAGAAACCCCAGCCATTAACTCAAGTGTTTACACTTGAAGCTCAAATTCTACTTTGCCAGAATGGCTCATTTCACATTTTACAAATTTGTTTTCTCATTTGTAAGCAGAAAGAATCTGTCAATTTTTTATATTGTAATTCTTAACTTGGTCTGATAGTGAATGATCTAACATATAACTGTAATTCATGTTGCAAAAATCACACTGTGACTGTGACTGCTATATTCAGAGACCTAATAAGATTTACATCCATATTTTGAGCGAATTCATTTGGTATATTTCAATGAATTATTAATTATGACCAACAATAAAATATTATTTTGCTCAGATGCACAGCAATAGGAAAGATGCCCAAGAGAAATCTATCTGACAGCTCAAAACAGAATGGCCAAAATCACTCATAGGTTACTCATCCAACGCAGCATGAAGCATCTTTGCCCATCAAATGCACACAGTGAATGTTTTTTTTCAACTTGTCAATGTTTTATCAAGAGAATAAAAGTCAAACTTTATGAATCAGATAAGAAACCTCAATTTAATGATTAAAAATAAAATATCACAGGTGAATAATAAGCTTCTTAGGAAGCTCAATTATACTAGAAATTGATAACAATGACTGTTATTCAACTAACATCAATATAGCTAGGATCATTATACTACATAATCAAACCACATATTATATATTATTTAATCTGCTTCTATTGACACAAAATACTCACTACCTTTTATCACACTACCTTATAATCATCCTTTCCATCCTACTCAGTAAAATCTTCAAAGAGAAACATCGTATTAATCACTGACTCATCTTATTTTCTTTTACTCCACAAATTGGACTGATTGCCAAATCAGTCCTACTTATTCATTCTACATACATCTTTTAAGTGTGTTCCTTCTTTATTTATTTTTAGTGAGTCTGCTTCAAACTGGGCTTTGAGCAGCATGTTTTGTTCCTCAACTGTACAAATAGCTCAGTAATCAATCCTCCTTTCTGTTACCTGTCAGCAGTCCCAGAGATATCTTAGAGGGGTCAACTAGCCTACCGGCTTGTCACTGATAGACTTCTTTGGGCGACTTCAGTTGAGTCATCAGTGTCTAATGACTGGTCACTAGTTCCCCAGTCCCAGAAAGAAGTTAATTGTAAACCCCAAGAGACAACAAGCCCCACCAATAGCTGGGGTTAGTCAGGTAACACACACGTACCTAATTTAAGACCCAAATAATTGGAGGCAGACTTTGTAGTCCAGAACTGGATTTGATTCTTACTATGTGAGGACCCTGGGGAAAGTTATTTAATTCTATGCCTCAGTTTCCTTATCTGAAATAGTAATACTATATAGGAGACTGAATCCTGTGGAATGTTAACAATGCCAGGCACATAGACACAGGGCTCACAGAGAGTAGTTAATATGATTGGATTAACTCTTACAGTTCTCAAACCAACCTTTTTGTCAAAATAGTTGCTTTTTGTCATTGCTTGAACTATATCAGCCTTATTCCATCTTTAAATTTCGTCTTTAAGCCTGTGCTTCAAAACGCATAAGTTGGATTTTGTACTTATCTTCAACTGTGGCTCTTAATACTACTTCCCCCTCTGCCATCTCAGTAATATTTTATAAAAACTTTAGAACAAAAATCAGAGACTACCAGTTGACACAGGATTTTTTTAACCTTAAGTGTTTTTTTTTTGAAGTATTTGTTATTTTAAAAGAAAATGAGTTTTCACATAAAAATCTGGATTTTGCCTCCTCTTAAAAAATACAAAGTTAGGTGTTAGTTGGTTCATGTTAGCTCCTAGCAAAACCAGTTGGGCCTGGATAATGGCTTCCCTCTTTTAACAGTATATCCATCATAAATCAACCTGCTACCCACATATCTGTTATCTTTGTGTTCCTTACAGGCATTTAACTTTGTGTTCTTGGCCTCAGAATCTTGTCTAAATTATGAGTCTAAAATGCTTGTGTGTGATGTTTCACTTTTCTGTGTTCCTCCTTATTTCAAAAAGGTATTTTGGCATCACTTAATTCAGTCTTGTCTAGACATGAAACTTTTACAACTAACCTGTCTTTACTTTCCATTCAGTACTTTATGTTAGCCCCTGTGTTTCTAATAGCACACTTCTAAAATTCAGTTAAAATCACCAGACATTAAGTGCCAGCTATGAAATATAGGACTATTACGGGTTTATAAAAGGTGATGCAATGTAAAGAAAGACAAATGCAACAGAAGACTTAGTCTTAAAGGGTGATGGAAGCAAATAGAATTCTAATATAAGGCTAAGTATAATGGGATACAATACTGTTGCAAACAAGTACATTAGAAGCACAGAGGAAAATCCTCATGGTAGTATGAGAGAAGGTACCTGGAAACAGTGACATTTGAGCCAGACCTTGAAAAGTGGCATTGATTTGAAGAAGAGGAAACAAATGTACAGGGCAAGAGGAAAGACAGGATAAATGTATGGAAAGGCACGCATGTAAGAGGGTTTTGGAGGGGAGGGAAGTGGAAGGTTGGGTGAGCCTGGTGGTGGGTATTATGGAGGGCACGTATTGCATAGAGCACTGGGTGTGGTGTGTAAACAATGAATTCTGGAATACTGAAAAGAAATTTTAAAAATAAATAAAAATTAAAAACAAAAAAGATGTGATTGCTGTTTTGGAGATCAAGGTGCAATGAGTAAGCAGGTAGAGTATAGTGGAGGAGAAATTTATTAAGATTATTGCAACAAAAATGGCCATTTGTTTGACTCCTAGGCCAGAGAGTTAAGACTTTATTTTGAAGGCAATAGGCAATTAAAGTTTTTAAACAAAAGAGTCCTATCACATTAGTTTCATTCTAGTTGTCATAAGATCCCAGAAGCACAAGGTATCAATGAACAGAATGAAGGTAAATGAACATTGTCCACTACAAATTTCCACTGACTTAGGGATAAACCTCCATGGCCATTACTGACAAGATGAGGCACTTGCTCCATAGCTGTGAGGGACCGAAGAAGGTAAAAACCTAGGAATGTTGGGGACAGGCATGATATGAAAGGTTGGTCTTTGGTTTTCTGTTCTGTCATTCACAAGACGGATAATGAGAATCTATCCTCATGTTCATTCTGGATGTACATGCTCCACGGTCCAGTTCCAGATTAAGTGCCAATCACCTTATGAATGCTAGAGCAGATGTGGCTCTTGGCAAACGCTTTCTGTAACTGATCATTTGTCTTCTATTTCTTACTTTTAATTATCTGACTTCTAATTCATCCTGCTTACAAAAACTTTTAAAACGCTGTGATAATATATTAACGTGCATTTTTTATTATGTTAAAACCATCTCCTTTTCCAAGATCACAGAAAATATTATTATGCATACATTTTTATCTCTCTGGGATTAAAATTTGCAGGATCAACATTACTAATGAATATTCTACTAAAAATAAACAGACTTCCTTAACTTTCAAGGTTACTGTAAGAGGTGTTTTCCAACTTGCTGTGAGCAAATAATCGTAGGGCAACTGGATTTTGTTGTTTTTTCATTCAAAGTGAAAAAGACTAAAGAGAAAAACTGAGAAATGAGATTTTCTAGGAGTAGTTTGAATGTACGACTCTTGATCATCTTTATTATCCTTGACTTACATTTTTTTTACTTCTAATATCAGAATGTAAAACACTTTTTATTTTTAATATTACTTAAAAAATAATCACAGGCACTTGATTATCTTTGTTTAATGTCAGCCTTTTAATCCATGTATTAGTTCTGCATTATATGTGGGATTATTTTATAATAAATCTTTATGATTGGGATCTTGAAGAGATTCACCTTATATCAACATTTTTGAGAAAAGGGGATAATGGTTCCTTTATAATTCAAAATATTTAGAGAATTTTGTCTTTTCATTCTAATCTTCACAGTTGACCAGCTATGGTTAACATAAACTTGTCCACAAGAAAATCTATAGCATAGTTACAAAAACTAATATAACTATGGAAAAAGTTAATTAGCATAAATTCATTAAAAATCAGGATATATCAATAATCAGTATAACTCCAATTATTCAGTTGTAGGGGACCCCTGAAGGGCATACTTGTTGTCCTCTCTTATGTAAATATCCCATAAAACATATATGCTCTCCAGGACATAATGAAATTCTTTCTATCTGGAAAGTGATCGCAGTTCCTTATTAAGATACGTAATACCTCTAGATCATCAAGTTTGCTTTAGTTTATAATCCTTGTCTCTTACCTTTTTCTTTCATCTTGGCACGTGAGTTTTTGTTGAGTTCTCTGCTCAGCTGATAGGCACTGTCTGACTTGTAATTTGCAGTAAGTCACAGTCATTGTTTAACCTTTATCACCTCAATATCACACTATTTTAAATATCACAAACATTTATATCCAGATCTTCACTAGAATATTAGCTTCAGGAATGAGAGCCATGATCTTTCTTGTTCATTACTGTGTCTTCAGTATTTTACTGGCTTTCTTTCATACCAACCCATGTTTCATACCGGACTATGTTGCCTCATTTTTTTCCATGTGTGTATAAAGGTCCAGGTTCTGGGGCACCTGGGTGGCTCAGTGGGTTAAGCCTCTGCCTTCGGCTCAGGTCATGATCTCAGCGTCCTAGGATCGAGCCCCATATTGGGCTCTCTGTTCAGCAATAAGCCTGCTTCCACTTCTCTCTGCCTGCCTCTCTGCCTATTTGTGATCTCTGTCTGTCAAATAAATAAATAAAATCTTAAAAAAAAAAATGGTCCAGGTTCCTTAGTCATTTTCCAATGAAACTCGAGACCTTTCATGACACCATACTGGAGGAGGGATTGGGGTAACTTGTTATAGCATGGAGAGGGTGGAAATCTCAGCTCGGCACTCAGCCTTTGCTGGCTTGGGTGAGGGTGGGGCACTTTTTTTTTTTGGTAGTGTTTGAATGGAATAGAGTGATTAAAATTATTATCATCTTAGGCTGCCCATTTCCTGGTCGTTTGGTTAGAGAGAACATACATTCATTGTTGCTGAGTTTTTGTTTGTTTTTTTGATCTTCACTCTGGTGTGGCTAGGTTGGTAAACTCTTCTGCTCTGAATCTGAGATACATGAAATGAAAAGAAAACAGTACAAACTCACCACTGTATTGTTCTTTGGGTCTCAAAATCCCTATCTAGTCTTCTACCTTTTATGTACCTTTCAGAATCTTCTTAGATTTGTTTTATGTAATGCTCAGAGCTTACAGTTGTACTGAGGAGGAGGAACAGAAAAAAAGTATATCTACTCCATTCAAACACTTGGGGACTAAAGAATATACTTTTAAACAATCCATAGGACAAAGAAGAAATTTTGAAGACAAAAAATACATAAGAGAGATATCATCACGGAAAATTGTGAGTTGAATACAGAATGAAAGGAGATATAGTAATTTATCCCTTAAAGAAGGGTTCCATTGTCTCCTGGAAAGCCACATTGGATTTGCTATTTTTTTAAAGATTTTTAAAATTTATTTGACAGAGACAGTGATAAAGGGAATACAAGCAAGGAGAGTGGGAGAGGAAGAAGCAGGTTTCCCACTGAGTGGGGAGCCACATGTGGGGCTTGATTCCAGGACCTGAGCTGAAGCAGATGCTTAATGACTGAGCCACCCAACTGCCCCTCGATTAGCTATCAATGATTTCTTTTTTGTTTTAGTATTTTTTTTGCTGAAGAGAAATACAGTCTTGGAAGTGTTGCAGGCTCCATTTGAAATAGAACACTTGGAAGTATATATATGTATATACACATACACACACACACATATATACACACACACACGTATATATTTATGTGTAAATATATGTGTGTGTATGTGTGTGTATATACTTCCAAGTGTTACATACATGCACACACGTATGTATATATATATATGTATATATGTGTATGTGTGTGTATCATTTGGTAATATTGAAGGCCTGGAATTCATTCAGTCTTGTGAATGAATACACATTGAAAGATTAATATACAATTAATATTGAAGTAGCATATTAACCAAAGATATCTAAAATATAATTTTTTTACACCTCCAGAACTTTTAGGCAAGAAATTATAAATTAAAATTGTATTTTTGCTTTATGTATTTCATGTTTTATTTTTTGCTTTAAAGTTTATTCATGAGTTCAAAATCCCTTCTGTAATATGTAGATTATTATAGAAAATAATTTCTTTCTCTACTAACCTACCCTTGTGTTTCTTTTCCTATAGATTCACATACTACAAAGTAGTCTGTTATACTCAAGGTTTCAGAAATGCACTGAACTGCTTTGGAGGAGAACTGACTTGCCCCAGGTTCTGCAGCTCTGCAGCCAATCTTGATAGCTCTTTATATACTTTCTGTACCAAATTATTCTTCCCCCAGCCATTACTCTTTGGACTAAAAATAGAAATTGATTGACTGAAATAGGAAATTTGATGGTTTGTGACTTCTAAACTAGCAGGAGATAAGGTTTAATTGCTTGAGAATATAATTTTCTGGATGATATAGTAACAGAAAATTGTCAATATATTAAGCTGCTATTGGATTTCAAGAACAATCACTGTGTCCTGATGGCACTGTTCGCGATTCACCTTTCTCTGGTAAAGTCTAAACCCAGTGATGATGGTCAGGAAAGGGCAATGAATGTTTGGATCACTGCAATCCCAGGACGTAAGGAAGAAAAGTTTCTGCCTATTCTCCCTATCTTTATTTTCTTCCATTCAACTATTTTGATCTGTCCAGGGTCAGCCTTTGGGAAAAGACTTGCAATATCTCCACGGTTGTCAAGTACATATGTTTGGATTTGGACATTGATATGACATACAAATCCATGCCTTTATCTCCCTTTGTTAACTATACCTATCTTTCCTCTTAGCACTTCTCTTGAGAAATTCAGTACTACTTCTAGGTCACCTATTCTGCCGATTACTTCCATACCTGAGTTCGGCTTATACCTGTATAAGCATGGCAACAAAATAGAGGGGATAGAGAGATATCTTGGGTCATCTTGTTTCGCTCTTAATATTTTGCTATTTGCTTGTGCTAACCCTAAAGCTCCTTGACTTTACTTCCAAATATGTGCAAATCCTCTTGTACTGTTTATATAGAGAAGCTGGTGTTTACTTTCTATTGTATTTTATGAAGACCACTGAAGTTAAATTGACTGATTTTTGTCTTTCATTGTCTTTGTGCTTTTGGTTTTATTTCAGTTTTACACCTATTTTTCTTCAAAAAGTCACTAATTTTTCTAATGTTATTTATGTGTCAGTATACTAATATATTTTACTATCAGTGAGATTATGGAGTTCATACAGTACAAATAAAAGCTCTGGGTATGTTATGAAAGGTAAATAAATAAAAGACCATTTGCTTAGTTTTCCTTTCCAACCTTATATCCTATTGAAAGCTCCTGATATAAGGAAATTCTGAAGATCTTTGCAATAAAACCTCATTACTTGAGATAACCTAAAGGAGGCCTTTGTTTCTTGCATCCAAAAATGATTAACTCATGGAATTCTTAGTTCTTTAAAGATATAGCTCTCCTTTCCTGTTAGGATTTACTAGTCCATCAATGAAACCAGCAGATTTTCTATGAAAGATTTTAGTAGTAAAATTCTTCCTTTAATTGCTGAAAGTAACTACATATTTGTAAGCTTAACATTAATGTCTATCTTTATAATTTCTAGAAGTTACTTGATGTAGAATAATTCACATTGTTTCTGACTGAATTAGATAATCAAAACTTTTAATGTAATCTATTTTTTAAACTTCCCAAATATTTATTCTCTATGTATGACTGGATGATATTTTGGAGTATTAATTTATGTTTTGTTCCTCTGTCTGCATTTTCTTTGTCCCTTCTCTCTACTATGGTAGTTGGCTCTGTGCTTCATTGCCTCAGAATGGGTATGTAGAGACATTGAATCTATGTAGTGATTGGCTAGAAAATGTCCTGGAATTTATTTTCTAATGATCTAAGTGTAAGGAAAAAGATAAGGCCTGAAAGAAAAAGAGGTCTTAGAGATGTAGGAAAGATAAAAACGTTTCCATAAGGCTCAAGAGACACTCTTAGCTATTGAGAGGAGAGAGTTATATAGGTTCTGGAATGGTTGGGAACTGGGGCCCTATTTTCTGACAGTGGCTTGGTGGAGGCAGTGAGACCTCAGAGAGGTAAAGCTCCAGAATTTATCTCTGGATATAGTAACAAGGGCATAAACAATTTTCTCTCACATACGATCACCATATACCAACTGACACCACATGAGATCAACAAATCTCTCAGACCTGATGGTCAAGCACAAACAGGTAAATGGCAGATCTCTGCAGTCAAGTTTATAGACTGTGACTGATGAACAGAGAGACTGCCTCACCCCATCTAGCTGCATCGACCCAGTGTAAGAATCAGGAACCTTGAACATGATGTCAACTTGAGGACTGGGTAGAAGTTCCAACAGTGACTAAACTTAAATTTGTTTGAATTTAGTGGGATCTAGATTAGATAGCAGAACTCAAGTTGATTTAGAAAATTAAATGCATTTTTCATATATCTTAGTTTTTATTAACAAAGTTTTACTTCTTATGAAAATTATCAGAAACCAGTTGTATTCATACCATAAAATATTCCTCTACTTTAAAATATATATTTACCAGTTAGATTTTTTGATATATAGTTAATCTTATTTTTTGAAAGGGGTAGTAGCAAGTATTGCAAGCCATATTCACATATTGTCTTTTATCTCTGTTCCCAGGGTATCACCATGTTAAAAATCACCAATTTATACCTTAAACCAGGAGTATTGTTTTGTTATATAGTTTGTGCTAGTACAAAACCTGGAATTAAGGCCTAAAGACATGAATTAATTTTAGAAAAGTGAGATCTTAAGAAAGACCTCATTATACTTAGAATGTCTAAAGATTTCAAGGACCATCTTAGATTCTACAGTCTTTCCTAGATTTCAAAGGTCCAACAGTTTATAGTCTCCTGTATTCCTTTCCTCTCATGAGACCAAATGGTTTGGAGAAATGACCTTCTAACGTGGTAAATTGATATCTAACTACTAATTATTAATTGTTATTGCAATTCTTGACCTGATCTCCAGAGCTGGAAATCAAATCCTTGTCTCTGGAGTGTAACCAGATCTAATAGGCAGCTTCTGAGTTGACACCAAGAGAGCGTATTAGCAAATGTGTGACTTCTAAACTGTTAACCTTAATGAACAGCGGCATTTCATGTAATGTGTTTTGAAGCTCAAAGTAGGTGAATGTACCTTCCTTTTCACTGATACTAGTTGAGTACAAAATTTCTCTATTCGTTTATTTAGAGTGAAGAAGCATATTAGTGAAAAAAGTACAAGAAAGTTCCCTATTGGTACATTTTTAATAGCTTCAAGCTGTTAACAGTTACATTGTCCCTAGGTATGGGGTGGCACATGTTATGGTTAACTGATTAGCACAGAGCCTCTTTTGACATCCAGACATTTTTCTGTTACTGGTATCAGCCATGAAAATGTATTTCCAAGCAATTAAGCCTTAACTCCTGCTGGTTTGGAAGCCATGAACCTTCAAATTCCCATTCAAATTATTCAACACCTACCACTGGTGGAAAAAAAAAAAAAATACAACTTCATTAGTAAAAGCCACAAAGAAATCTATTGATAAGTTTTTAAAGTTTCTTTAAAATAGGAAAAATGCAAAAGTGTTCAGATTGTAAATTAACCACACAACTCCAAAATGACCTCACTTTGTCTTTCTTCATAACTGCAAGGATTTACTTTATGAGGTCTTAGGTTTAACAACATACTTCAGGAAGAATGTGGACACCAAAATAAAGGCATGAAAGATTATATGTGGGGGAGCAGGGAGAAAACCAGGGCAAAGGAAGTAGGATAGCTTCAAAACTGTGTAGTTTCAACTTTTTTCAAAGTTCTATGTGAACTAGATATTTACTTGGCAATTCTAAAGTTAGAACAATAGGATATTGGAATTTGCCAAGTGATTCTCATTATGTTTATGGACAACTTAGTCTTCCCTTTCTCATTCTCTAGAAGTGCTGTGGAGACATTTGTACATGAATCTGTTTTCTTCTCTCCAAAGAGAATAGAGCAAGAGTAGGAATGGAAAGGAGTTATCATCAGTAACAGTTTTGCAGAGTATCGTGGGATATTATAAGGATATACTTATATTCTAGAGAATTATATAATCATTTTCAGGGCCTTACAAATCCATTTGTTCCAATATTGCATAAGCATATTTTCTTCTACAAAGGTAGCATTATATTTTGAAAACATGTATGATAATGTTATTTGAACTAGACTTCTCAACGTATTAGTGAGAACTGGAGTGTGTAACTCTACTGAATTATTGAAAGTGAAATGTTCTATTAGTGTTTTCCCTTATATTTTATTTTTATATTAGTCTCCTTGATGGTAGTTTGATATTTTCATTTCATATGAAAATCTATAAAGTTCTATTTTTAAACAAAGTTAAATCATTATACTGTAAAGCTCTGCATAGGTGTATGAACTTTTTTTTCCTTTTTTTTTAATGCTTCAAAAACTGCAGTAGAGTTGCTAGATGATCTAGGGCCATTGTGTTAAACATTCTCTCATTTAGGTTTTAACTTTGGGCTTTGAGTTGTTAGTCTTTCATTCTCACAGTAATGGCACGTTGTCATGTTTTTAGCTCTTCAGATGGAAGTTATTATGGATATACGACCAAATTATCTTGATAACTTCCAGGGTAAATCTTTCAAGGGTAAGAAAGGAGAATGAACCAAGTAGAATATCTATGACAAAGCTACACCACTGGAATGAATCTCTACTATAAGTGCATTTTCTCAACTACCAGCAATTACGTTTTTGACATCAGCATGGAAACGATCCTCACTAGTGAGTTAACTGATGTTTATCAGGTTTGATCATAGCAGATATAGAAAGTAACAAAAGTTTGTCATCTGTTGCTACTTTAACCATTGTTGCTTTTATTCATGGCCTTTTAAACGTTTTATAAAGCTCTTTATTAAAACCTACCAAAGGTCCTCTGTAGAACTGAAAAATAATGGAGAAGTGATTACTCCTTTTCAGAAATGTAGAGTTTTCTCACAGAGATAAAACAAGCATAGTAAATTTTAAGCAGCAACCTGACAAAGAGTTAAATGTGTGAGATAAGTAGGAGGGGAACAGCACAGACTTGAGACTTCATTTATACATCAGTTGTTGGGTAAATCTTCATAGAGGAAGTGGGATTTAAATTGGGTATTGGATGATGATTGGAACTGTCCCCGTGAATGACTACTTCTAAGTATCTGTGGGGTGGGGATGGTAGTAAGCCACAGGGCAATTACTCAAGAATCATTGTTATGGTAATAAAGGAGAAGTTCACTGAAGCTTCTTGGTGAGGGGCACTGAATATTAGTTTAAAGAGGTGAGGGGAGAGGGGGGAGGGGGGTTCGAGTAGCCCAGTGATGGGTATTAAAGAGGGCATGTGTTGTAATGAGCACTGGGTGTTACACACAAAAAATGAATCATGGAAGACTACATAAAAAATTAATGATGTACTCTATGGTGACTAACATAACATAATAAAATAAAATTTAAAAATAAAATAAAACACTCATATTTTAAAAATGATTTTTTTTTTCTTATAAACAAAGTAGAATATTTGATTATTTTGAGCCTGGAGAGTGACATGACAAATACTTCTGCCCCACTGGTTTAATCTTCCAGGGGAGATATATGAAGGCAAGATGGTAGAAGTAGAAAAGTTTGTAAAAGTATTCTAGGTATCAGATGATAAGGCTCTGAATGAACACAATGGCAGGGAGAATGGAAAAGAGGAGCTACTTAGAAGAGTCCTCATTTGAGAACAGTATATGAGACTTGGTTATTGGTCATACAAACAAGTTAGAGAAACTAGCCAACATGATTCTTTGCAGCTGAGAGAGCAGTAATACCCTCAGAGACGTTGTATATGATAAGGTGTTATGTTAAAATTGAGGTTTCCACCAAGTAGAGAGTTGCAGTAGATGATATGTACGACATCATCAATGAATCTTATACACATAATGATAAATGGAAGAAATCAGACACAGAAGAGTGGCTACGGTATCACTCTAATTACATGAAGTTTAAAAGCAGTTAGAACTAAGATGTGGTGGAAAAAGAATATGTGTTAATCTTGGTGGGTACTGTCTAAAAAAGGAGCAACAGAGAACCTTCCGAGGTGCTGAAAATGAACATTTTGATCTGGATCATGGTTATGTAGGTATATATCTAAGTAAAAATTTATCAGGCTGTACCTTGAAGGTTTGCGCATTTTGTTGTATGTAAGTATTCAAGCAAAATATACAGAGAAAATTTATAAAGGCATGTCAGGAAATTAATAGAAATATTTTTCTGAATTTGGGATATTTGAAGTATTCATCATCATTAACTTTTTCTAATTTTACGATTTGGAATTTTTTCTTGTTTATACTAAATATTAACTTTTGAACCTAAATTAAGGATATAAAATAGATAGAAAATTCCAAAGGGAAGTATCAAGCTTTTATTTGCAGATATTCAAAAGAAATCTGTGAAAACCATTTCCATGACCCTGGGACCCATCAGCTAAAGTAAGGATTTAGGAAGGAAGGATACATAGATGATAAAAACACTTTGAAAATATTTTTTATATGGCTCTAGTGCCGTTCTCTGAATGTCTGTTCCTCACTCCAGATTTGTGGGAAGTGGGGGTAGGTGGCTACCTCCTTCATGCAAACTTAATTAGAAAATTGGCAAAGGAAATGAACAGGCATTTCACTGAAGAGGATATACAGTTAGCAGATAAGCACGTGGGAAGATGCTCAACATCATTAGCCATTAAGTAAACGCAAATTAAAACCAAATGAGATTTTACTATAAACCCCTAAGAAATAGAAAACAAAGGAAGAAAGCATCAAAGGATACCAAGAAAGAGCAACTAGTAAGAAGAGTGTTGTGTAGCCAGATGAAGAAGGTACATTAATAGTGTTAACTGTAAAGAATGCTGCTGAGGGGTCAAGATAAGAACTGAGTTAACCAGTAAATATGACCTGCTTTTCTATCACACTGCCCAGCAATGCCTCAACACATTCCTGCACAGTGCAGCAGGTAGAATTTAGAAATACAAGCTTGTTGGGAGGTGGAAATTACAGTGCTCCAATAAAATATTTTGATTTAAAATAAGAACATAGATTTTATCTTAGTCCTCATTTCTGGCAGAGAGTTTGTAAAACCTTTGAAATTTCTTAAATGATGAGATTGATAAAGGTGTCTTGTTATGTTAATGAGGGAACTTCTGGAAAGCCCCCAAAGATGGGGGCTGGTTCAGTGGGAAGCCAACAATGGGATTAGAGGGTTGGAATTTTTAGTTCCAACACCAACCTCTGGGGAGGGAAGAGGGGCTAGAGATTGAGTTCAGTCACTAAGGGCTTAGACAAATCATGACAAACACAGTTTAGACAATCATGCCAATGTAATGCAGCTTTCATAAAAACACCAAAGGATGGGTTTTAGGGCTTTCAGATTAGTGGATCCCTGGTGGAGGTGCTGAGAGAATGCATAGCTGGAGAGGGCATCGAAGCTCCATGTCAAGCTCCATACCTTTTCCTCATACCTTGTTTTAGGCATCTCATTCATGTGGATATTCCCGAATTACATAATTTAAAAATAAACTAATAATCTAGTAAGTAGAATGGTTCTCTGGGTTTTGTGGGCTGTTGGAGCAAATTAATTAAACCCAACAAGGGGTTCATGGAAACCTTCCATCTATACAGACAGATGAGAAGCACAGATGATAACCAGGGCTTGTGACTGGTATCTGATAGACAGGGTGGGGGGTAGTCTTGTAAGGCTGAACCCTGAACCTATGGAATCTGATGCTACATCTGGGTAGATAGTATCAAAAGTGAGCTAAATTATAGGACCTGAATTACTTGATGCTGTAGGGAAAGTCACCCTCCAACACATTGGAATTGGAACCCAGAATTTTTACTCAGTATTCCAGGAAGTGCATCCTAACAACTGACTTTATGTGGGGGAAAAGTCCACATAGTTTTTTGGTGTATACCATCACCATGACCTGTTTCAAGTTACCAAAATGATTTCACTGAACATGGAATTGGGAAGAGATATACATGGGCTCTAGCACACTAACCCCAGCATGCAATGTAGAAAGATGTGAAAACATCAGTCATTGAGTATGAGGTTAAAAACAGCACATCAGGGGCACCTGGGTGGCTCAGTGGGTTAAAGCCTCTGCCTTCAGCTCAGGTCATGATCTCAGGGTCCTGGGATCGAGTCCCGCATCCGGCTCTCTGCTCAGAAAGGAGCCTGCTTCCCCCTCTCTCTCTGCCTGCCTCTCTGCCTACTTGTGATCTCTGTCTGTCAAATAAATAAAATCTTAAAACAAAAAATAAAACAACAACAAAAAAACACTCATTAAGTAATAAACTGCTCAGAATTAAAACAACAACAACAACAACAACAACAACAACAACAAAAAACCCAGCACATCAGTTTAAGCAAAAGTTCAAGGTAATGCTTTTCTATGGTCCTCTCAACGAGAGGATTGGGGGCTTTGGGAATGGTGCTTCAAACAAGTTCATTGGAGAAAACGGAGTTCAAAGAGGAGTAGCTTTTCATTGGCTGAGTTGTGGTAGTCTGTCATTGGCTAAGTATTGTCAGGCAAGCTCTTTCTTCCTCCTGCTGGGGTAGTATACAGTATAGGTTTCTTCCTGTTGAGAATTTAGGATGTATCCCTTCCTGTTGGCATCTGCAATTGATGGCCAGTGATAGGGTGTGAGAGCTCCCATTTCTGGCCCTCTCTCCTCCTGATTGCATTTTGTTTTATTTTTACTTTTATTCCAGTATAATTAGCATGCAGTGTTATATTGGTTTTCATGAATTCTATTCATCACTCAGAGCTCATCATAATGAACGTACTCTTAATCCCCTTTACCTATTTCACTCATCCCCCTACCCACCCCCCCCCACTGATAATGATCAATTTGTTCTCTGTAGTTAACAGTATGTTTCTTGGTTTATCTCTTGTTTTTTTTTTTTTTTCATAAATTACACATTTGAGTGAAATCATATGGTATTTGTCTTGTTCTGACTTCTTTTACTTAGAATTATACCCTGCAGACCCATCCATGTTGTTGCAAATGACAAGATTTCATTCTTTTTTATGACTAAGATTCTGCTGTATATATATACTTCATCTTTTTTATCCATTCATCTACTAATGGATATGGTTGCTTCCATATTTTGACCACTGTAAATAATGCTGCCATAAACACAGGCAGACATGTATCTTTTTGAATTAGTGCACTCATATTCTTTGGATAAATACCCAATATTAGAATTACCAGATCATATGGCAATTCTATTTTTAATTTTTGAGGGACTTCTGTACTATTTTCCACAGCGGCTCCACCAGTTTGTGGGCCCATCAACAGTGCATGAGGGATTCTTTTTCTCCATATCCTAACGCCAATGCGTTGTTTGTGTTTTTTTATTTTAGCCTTTCTGACTAGTGTGAAGCAATATCTCACTGTAATTTTGACTTATATTTCCCTAGTGACGAGTGATGTTGAGCATCTTCTCATGTGTCTGTTAGTCATCTGTACGCTGTCTTTGGAGAAATGTCTGTTTATGTCTTCTGCCCATTTTTAAAATTGGATTATTGTGTGTGTGTGTGTGTGTGTGTGTGTGTGTGTGTGTGTTGAGTTGTATAAATTCTTTATGTATTTTGGATACTAATCCTTCATGGATATGTCATTTTTAAGTCTCTTCTTGCATTTAGTAGGTTGCCTTTTAGCTTTGGTGGTTGTTTCCTTCTCTGTGCACAAGTTTTTTATCTTGATCCTGTCCCAATATTTTACTTTTGCTTTTGTTTCTCTTGCCTGAGGAGACATACCTAAAACAAACAAACAAACAAACAAAAAAACAAAAACAGTTGCTGTGGCCAATATCACAGAAACTACTGTCTGTGGTCTCTTCTAGGATTTTATGTTTCAGGTCTCACATCTAAGTCTTTAATCCATTTTGGGTTTATTTTTGTGGTTAGTGTAAGAAAGTGGTCCAATTTTATTCTTTTACATGTAGCTGTCCAGTTTTCCCAACACCATTTGTTGAGGAAGCTCTTTCCTGTTTCATATCCTTGTCTCCTTTCTCAAAGATTAATTGCCAGATAATTGTGAGTTTATTTCTGGGCTCTATTCTGTTCCATGGATCTGTGTGTCTTTTTTTGTATCAGTGCCATACTGTTTTGATTACTACAGCTTTGTAGTATATCTTGAAATCTAGGATTGTAATACCTTCAGATTTTTCTTTTTCAAGATTGTTTTGGCTATTTGGGGTCTTTTGTGGTTCCATACAAATTTTAGGATTGTTTGTGCCAATTGTGTGAAAAATGCTCTTAGTGTTTTGAAAGGGATTGCATTAAATCTGTAGATTGCTTTGCATAGTATGGATATTTTAACAACATTAATTCTTCCAGTCCATGAGCATGGAGTATCTTTCCACTTGTTTGTCATCTTCAACTTCAATTTCTTTCATCAAGGTTTTATAATTTTTGACTATAGATCTTTCACCTTCATTTTTAGGATTATTCCTAGATAAACTTTTATTTTTGGTGCAATTATAAATAGGGCTGTTGTCTTATTTCTCTTTCTGCTACTTCATTATTAGTGTATAGAAATGGAATATATTACTGTATATGGACTGTACCTTACTTAATGCATTTATCAGTTCTCATCATTTTGATAGTCTTTAGGATTTTCTATAAGAAGTATCATATCAACCGCAAATAGTAAAGTTTTACTTCTTCCTAACAATTTGGATGCATTTTATTTCTTTTTGTTACCTAATTTCTGTGGTTAGTATTTCTAGTACTATGTTGAATACAAGTGATGAGGGCGGATATCCTTGTTTTATTCCTGACCTTAAGGGAAGAACTCTTAGTTTTTCACTGCTGAGTATGATGTTCACTGTGTGTTTTTCATATATGGCCTTTATTATGTAGAGGTATGTTACCTCTAAACCTATTATGCTGAGAATTTTTATCATGAATCGATGTTGTGCCTTGTCAAATGCTTTTTCTGCATTTATTGAAATGATATGCTTTGTATCCTTTTCCTTGTTGATGGGATATATCACATTCATTGATTGTGAATATGAGCGATGCTTACATCACAGAAATGAATCCCACTTGATCATGGTGAATAATTTTTTTATATTTAGCTGTAGAGAGTCTGTTCTGACAGTTGTCAGATTTTTCTCTGGGATATTCACACTAATGAAGATATTATCTAGATATATCTGTGGAATGAAGTGAAGCTAGGATCCTTCCACTCTGCCATCTTCCCTGGAAGTCTTTCCCTCCTGACTTCATTTTAAATTAGATTGCCTTTTATTAAGTTTATATATATTACATATATAATATAAAATAAAATATATTTATAATATATACTATATATTTCATATATCATATAGTTTTTATAATATATAGTTTATATATTTAGTATATTATGTGTAATTATATATAATTAATTTAGAACTCCTATTTTCAAATGTACATCTGCAAGAAGAAAAAATTTTGTTTTGGTGAGCTTTGTCTTTTAACCCTTCTTATTATGTCTTTTAGAAAACAAAATCCTGCCATCTTTACTATAGCAATGAAAGCAGGAAGGTACAAATAGGTATCCGTTTATTTTAGGAAGGGCATCACAAAGTTGCATTTGGTATCTCAGCATAAAGTAATCTATACAAACAATTTCACAAGCTCTTTTTAAAGGTCATGTTTCTTTAGAAAAGTGATCACAATATTACAAAGTATCATATGGAAATAGATTTAAAAACATGGAGGACATTGAGAGATGGAGAGGAGTGAGTTGCAGAAAATCGGAGAGGGAGATGAACCATGAGAGACTCTGGACTCTGAGAGACAAACTGAAGGTTTTGGAGAGGGGTGGGGGGTGATGTGAGCCTGGTGGTGGGTATTATGGAGAGCACCTATTGCATGAATCACTGGGTATGGTGCATAAACAATGAATTTTGGAACACTGAACAAAATTAAATTAAATTTTAAAAAATGGAGCACACAACAAAATGTTGCACAAATGATTTTGTGTACCTTGCTCAATTTCTATACATTCCTTGGAAGTACTTTTTAGTATCAGTCATTCCTAACCCCTTACAAAAACTGAAAACTAAAACTTAGTTAAGAAATAAAGTGTAACATAAGCATCCTTGACTTAGTTATCTAAAACTTTCTCAGGTTGCAGTTTGTGGAAACCAAATATTCATCTGTTTCCTCAATGGTTTTTAGTTAGGAGAAATTAGTGTCATTGGTGAAGCAGAAATTTCACTTGAATTTTAAAAATCCAAGTAAAAAACTACATATTTTTTAAATTATATCTTTTCAAGATTTTACTACAACCTAGGTTATATATTTGTCTAGAGAGAATATCATGTACTAAGTAGTTCGTCAGGGAAAAAACAAGAAAAGCACTCTGTAAGACTACATGACATAAAAGGAATATTTGCTCAATTACTCACTCATGGTTCAATTACTCACTCATGGTTCTGGAAGGAAATAGAAAAAAAAAGGAAAGTTTTTCTAGTATTTATTCCTACAATGATTCCATCTTAGCATTTCATTAACAAGAGTCACTTTTGGTACTCAGAATTTAGAAGTGAAATATTTGGTCATAAAATTGATTATTTCTTGCTTCTTTATATTCTTGCTGAGAAGTTTCTGAACTTCTGGAATTTCTATTAAGACTTTTATAAATTCCCGTAAAATTCCAAAATGTTAAAGTTTCTGATGATAAAGTGAACTTGAGTTAAATAGGTAGTAGCCTACACCATTTCAAAATTTCCACTTGGTTCATAGGCTTGTTTTCAAGTGTCATGCACACACTGCCTTTCTTCTGTGAATATTTTAATTTCCTTTCTTTGCTAACATTGGCTGTATAACCAAATTTACCTAATAGGCTTTGGTGAAAAACAGCTAATGAAATAAGACAGTGCAATACCATGTAATTGCTTGATCATGATTTTTTTTTTATATTAAGACATCTATACTGAATTCTCTTTAATGTTCAAGGATCCTTACCTCATTCTGTCAGACTACTCCCCACTAGTCTCATTATTTCTCACAGCAACCCAATGAAATTTTGAAGTGGCAACCATTACTGTTTTATTTCAGTAATAGGAGAAACTGAGGCAAAAAATATATAAATGCATCACACAGCATGCCAGTGACAGTCCTGGGAACAAAATCAGTGTTTCTAATTTTCCTGCCAAAAGCTGACTCCAGGAAACTGAAGAAATTGCTTTGTCTCAAAAAAAAAAAAAAAAAAAGGAAAAAATGATACAGTAGTACTATATCACAATTGCTAGGTGTTATGAGGCATAATTAGCATTTCTGAAAAATATCTATAAGGTTTATTAATTCTAATAATACATTTATTATTTAACAACTCTGTAGAGAATTTCTAATGATTGGATGTAAAATAACTACAAAGCAACATATTATAAGAAAAATCACATATAGAATAAACACATTATTTTTAGTTACTAATCTATTTCAACTTATAAATTATCACTTTGTAAAATAGTTCTTTATTTTCCCAGCCTCTCTGACATACCCACCTACAGACCCCCTAATCATTTTGCTCAAAAGGACTTTAAAATCAATTTTAATTGTTAATTAATTCTTATGAATAAGCAGAAAGACATTTTCATAAATTGATCAACAAAGAGTAGTGCATAAGCTTAATATAGTTTCTATTTAAGTGTGAAATAGAATGTAAATGTCTAAAATTCAGAGTTTGGTATATTGCTGTGTTTCACAGCCTTTTTGCAGATTCATCTTGATTAATGAGATATTAACAGAGCATTGTGGATTCTTAGTAGAAGTTACCTTGTCCTACTGGGCATTAATAACATGCATGATTTAAAAGTCTCCTTCAATCCTCTTTTCTAAACAGTTAAATCACGTGTACTTTCCATATTTTCCAGGGGTGAAAGCCCCATAACTGGGAAGCATATAGACTTTAGAAGTTTATTGTAGAAACTCTCTGACAATAAACATATTCAATCTTTTCCAATTTAATTCTATCTTATTTATGCAAAACTCAATATTGTTATTTCAGAACCTCCTGGTTTCATTTCCTCCTCCTTGAAAAACGGTTATACTTTATTTAATCAGCATTACTGAAGCATTGTTAATTTCTTACCCTTGTAATTTTGCTGTGGGACTCTATTTTTAGCATATCAAATAACTGTGTTTCTTATAAGCTTAGCATTTTAAGTCTTACCAAATATTTTATTATCTATGGATTTGGAAACATGATAGAATACATTATTTGCAGCAGAATTATTATATTATTTATATAAATGGGGGTTGCATTTCTTTAGTTTTTATGATATCCTCAGAAATTCTTGTTGAGATTTCACATTCATTTTTAATTTGTATTTACTTGTTTAAAAACTGGAATTAATTTCACTTATTTGCACATCTTTATTTCACGAACTTTTTCATGACGCAGTAATTTTTTGTTGTGATTTAGAAAAAACAACTTGTAAAATAAGATCTATCCTCAACATTTTTTTAAAGATTTATCTATTCATGGTTAGAGAGAACAGGGTAAGGGGCAGAGGGAAAGGGAGAGAGAATCTCAAGCAGACTCTGTGTTGAGTGTGGAGCCCAACACAGGGCTCTGTATCAGACCCTGAGATCACGACCTGATGCAAAATCAAGAGATGGTCACTCAACCCACTGTACCACCCAGGTGCCCCCTTTTAACATATTTTTAAGTGTACAGTACAAAAATATTAACTATTAGTACAATATTATGCAACAGATCTCTAGAAAATTTTCATCTTACATGACTGAAATTTTTTGTCTATAGAACAACAATTTCTTATTTACCCCCCTTGTCCCTTAGTGGTCACCATTTTATCTCCTCTTCATTTCTTCTGTTTCATTTATTTATTTTTTTAAATTTCTATTTGTTTCTTTTATGTCAGTTTCCTAGTGGCTTTTATATCCTTCAGTCTTCTGATGCTTGTGCAACACTTTTATTTATTTAACATAATTAAAGAAACATTGTTATCATGTAATGAAATATCTGCAAAAATCAATGTATAAGGGATCACAGTGTCTTCTCATGTACCAGGTACCCCAACTTCTCCTCCATCATTCTAAGAAGGATTTACCAAGTCCTATTTCTCTTGGATATTATTATGAAGATCAAGGTTAATGAGTGAGAACAAGAACCAGAAGAGCTGAAAATCTGACTTTGCACTGTAAAGAACAACTGAAAAGTTTAGATCTAGAAACAGTGGGAAAATGGATCAGGAACATTAAAAGCCAATGTGTATTTGATGAAAGGTGTAGCTTTAAAGAGTTTTAGATTTTTGAATGGGGGGATGCAAATATTTTGCAATGCAAAATGAATCCACTCCTTTTCAAAATTTTTCAAGGAAGACAAATTTAGATCAAAATTGCTTCTATTTATTTTTGGTTGATAAATGATTATTTATTGAATTTGAAAAGCTATGTATATTGGAGGGGGAGCTGCTTGTGACTTGATGCATAAGGTAGTTTATTATACATCCTATGTGTATACATGAACCAAAAACTTGACCACCAATGACCACCAAGAACTAACTAAAAAATGAATGTAAATTTATGAAAAGTGACCATGTTTCTTGGAATGTGACAACACTGTCAGAAGAAATTTCAGAGACTTCTCTGAATTATACTTTTTGAGATCAAAGATATAAAAAGGAATGGGATAGCCCCAAAAGAGAACAAAACATATGAAGCTTACTAAGTAGAAGAAACCTAACATGATCCCTTACAAAACTGCAAAATGGGCATTAGTTTTATTCCATTCTCAATGGACTCTCAATTGAATTCTACTGACTGGAAATAGATCAAAGTTAGTTGCTTCTATCCAACATCCCCACACAGAGCTGATACCTTGAGTTTTTAGGTGCTATTTTAGGATTAAGTAATTTCAACCCAAAGAGGGTAATGCTGTCAGAGATTAAAAAAGAAGGAAATGATGGGAAGGAAAAAATAACTGGTCAACACTCAGGTGCTGAACATTTATATATGTTTCACCTCTCTTATAAATACACACACACACACACACACACACACTTGGTAGAGTTCATTAAATTGCTTGTTAATGAATATATACAATGAACTGTTATCTCATCTGTATATTCCATCACAGTTCTTGAATTACCTTTATTGATATACATGACAAGCCTTTAAGTCACCTACCCTTTTAATTTATGAACAATTTCTTCACTGCTGACAAGAGTTCACTGTTTTACTGTTAAATACAGTATGCCCATGCCTACATAAAATGGTCTATACCAAATATGACAATCGTGTTTCCAACTCCTCAACTTTCCTGGCTATTTGAGAATGTATTTTTAAAAAGGGGTGAGAGCAGTTTTCTGGGAAGATTGACTTCAATAATAAAAAGGGATAGTTGCCGTTGGCACTGCCCATCTCCCTGTATTCCTGTATTAAATACAGATCTGATGATTTGATGTCTGGAACTGTAGCACTCCTCTTGCAACCACAAGGTGACAACATGAGGAAAGCCAATGTGTTAGTGATAATCAGTGGAAAGATGGAACCCAGTTCCCTTACTGTAAACCCACTGTGTATGTAACTTCCATCTCAGCCACCATGTGGCCCCTTTAGGACCAGAGCAAGGGAAATAGGTATGAATATGAAGGTCATGCTGCTTGCTTTATCATGACTAGCAAATTATTTTTCCCCTAAATTGCTAGCATTCAGAAAATTGTAGCAGAGTAATTTCTTAACTTGAAAGTAGGGTAAAATGTCAGACAGTTCAGAGTTGTTGACAGTAAGTGCCACACCTTGAAGTTTTCTTCAGGTTACTCTGTGTTTATTTAATCAATTCATTCTAAATGTAATATTGTATGAACAAATTTGTATTTGCCCCTTTGTGGACTTGCAAGAGAGTACTTGTTTATTTGGGAGACTTAGAAATCCAAGAGCAGGACAACTGTTAAGTATATACTTACTAAATGTATGCATTAGGGCCAGCATGCTTTCCAGAAGGGCTGCTCAATCTACACACCCACCATCAATTGATGTACCTATCATCTTCTGCATTTAGCATTGTTCAGTATTCTATTTTTTGAAAATATAATAATCATAAAGTTATAGTATATCATTTTAGTTCTAATTTGCATTTCTCTTGTTACTAATAATTTTCAGCCTCTCTCCATCTCTTTCTTATCTTTGGGATTTCTTCTGTAAATTGCCTCGACATATCTTTGGTTATGCATTTATTTTTGCAAACCCTAAAACAACCACACTTTCATTCTCTGCTAGAAACTAACCTAAAGATCACCCTTCCCTGAATGTGTTTTCCAATAATATCTCTGTAGAATGTACTTGACCCATTAAAACTTTGCTCCCTAATTTAAATCTCACCCTTCATCTAGGCAAATTAGTAGTAGTAGTAATAGTAGTAGTAGTAGTGATACTGCAATATTACTAGGTTTACAAATCTGTGTCTTGATGTAATTATTAGTCCCTAAAATAAGAACCATTCCTTATTCATAAAAAAAGAAAAAAAGTTCAATTAGTTTGAAGTTGATTAGGAGAGAGAATCTGTAACAACTTCGCAAGTTGGATCTCAATTTTCCTTCAGTTTAGGAGAATCCTATAAGAGCAGCTGTTACTTCCTGAAAAAAATACTTGGTATAATAAGAAATATGATTCCCTTAAGCCATCCCTTTTTACCTACATGTAGAATACTCTTGCCATTGGCAGAGACTCTGGCTCATTAGTAGAAATAAACTAATAGGCAATAGGTAGTAGAGCTGAGTTCTATTTTCTCTTTTTCTTTTTCTTTCCTTTTTGCAATAACGGTGGTTCTTTTTTTTTTTTTTTAAGATTTTATTTATTTATTCATAAGAGTCAGAGAGAGAGGCAGAGGGAGAAGCAGCCTCCCAAGGAACAGGTAGCCTGATGTGGGACTCCATCTGAAGACCCCAGGATCATGACCTGAGCCCTAGGCAAAGGCTTAACCATCTGAGCTACCCAAACACCCTCCCTTTCTTTTCTTAATTCAAACTTATAAATTCTGGGCACCAGGGTAGCTCAGTTAGTTAAGCATCCGTCTTTGGGACAGTGTCCTGGGATCAAGCCTGTTTGGGCTCCCTCCTCAGAGGGGAGCCTGTTTGTCCCTCTCCTGCTCCCCCTGCTTGTGTGTGTGCTCTCTCTGTCTCTCAAATAAATAAATAAAATATTTAAAAACAAAACTTATAAATTCATGCATTGAAAGTAGTATTTCCATTTATCAGTGTGCTTAGGTAGCTGAATTGAAAGATTTAAAGTGAGAGAAGGAAAAAGGGAGGAGAATTGCAGGTTGAACCATATACAGAAGATTGCCTGGAGAGATGCAGAAATTCTAGTTGGAGCTAAAGAGGAGAATGAAGGGAATAGGGTATGCATAATAATTTAGGTATTTTGACCAGAGTTTAGGGTATATGTGGCAGAAGATCGCCTTAGAATATTCTCTTATAAAAATACTATAGGCAACTAAAAGTGATGTAAGACCTAGGGAATAAATGCAAGGTTTTGAGTAGGAGAAGAGAGTGATTTAATATGAATTATATTGAGAAGTTTATTTTGGCAGTTTTCTGCAATATGAATTTATGTAGGAAAAACAGGAAGCCGGTGACCCTTTGGCAGATCTTGGTAGATGTCCAGCTGGGAGGGCAGAAGTAGTAATGGCATTGAGAATGGAAATAAAGGGATGACAGATGCTATGCAATTTGGAAATTCTCAGATGAAGACAAGAAGAGAGGGATAGGAGAATTTATGATGGCTTCTGGGTTTGAGGTTTGGGTTTTTGAGAATACAGCCCCTTTATTAAAAAACATCAGACAGAACCATTTTTATATGTCAGAGGTTAAGTCTGATTTAGAATCAATAATGTTTATTGTAGTGATAAAATATCTGAATATAGGTGTTTATCTGACCTTTAAGGACAAGGATAAAGAGTAAATAGAATGCCTTGGCTAGGTTTACAAATTAGATATATATTAGAACTGATAATTAATCTTTAATTGGAAACTAATTTGTTGAGGGAAAGGGTAGAAAGAAAAAAAAAGAAATTCTGTGGGAAAGGCCCTTATTTAGTCAGGAAAGCATCTCTTTGTGCCATCTTTTGATAGAGACATGGTCTTATAAAACCCTATGTCACTGAAGGAAAGTTGTATGTACCACTGAGAACATATTTCACTGGCCAAACTCAGTGATATTTCATTGGAGGATGCTTTAGTCATCGAAACTAAATGTAATACTGAAATTGCTTTAGAGTGAAGGATATTGCACATAATTGTTTTTGCATGAGAAAAGGAAATCAAATTATGGGCTTAGATTTTAAACCAAATTTGAGGCATCATAAACTTTGTATAATAGAAACTATCAGTTAATCTCCCTTTATTTTTGGAAACTTGATAAATTCTGTTATGTAGGACAGTTGTGTATGTGTGTGTGTGTGTACGTGTGTGTGTGTGTGTGGCCGTGAGTGGGTTATTTAGCTGTTATACCAGAATATGTTATTTAGCAATCTTATATCTTTTTTATCTAGAACTAGCCATATGAAATGCAGCTTCACAAAGAAATAAGGCCTTTTGGCACTCAGAATGAATATCCTAAAGCCTGTTGCAGAGGTTGATTTTACTAAGTTAATCAACACATATACTCTAATTAAACAGTTACTATATCCCCTAGAGGCAATAGACATTAATTCTCAAGATTTTGTTGCTGGAAATATCACCTGCTTAACTTGTTGAAAATTCAGATTTACATAATATGTATTATTCTTAGACCAGAAATTTTTAGTTGTAAATCAGAGTGGTACCCATAACTCTACATTTTTGATGTGTATCCTTGTGTGATTCCAATACAGGTTTTTTATGGAAGGCACTGAATTAAAAACATGAAAGGAAAAGAAGGCTCAGGTCCTGCCTCCAGTACCTATTAATGGAAAGCAAATATGCAGACTAGTAAGTGTTCTAGACTGGGATTCTTTAGAAATATATTTAGAGAAAGGAATGTGAATGGTGTGAGTAGAAATATATATAATCTATAGCGTTAGAAGCAAAGAGAAGACATTGCTAGTTATATTCATCATAAGTTTAGAAATCACTCATATTTGTCTTTCATATGCACACCTACCATGATGGTTAAAGTGAAAGATAACTCCAAGCCCAGTGAGCAGAATGACAGCTCCCCAGCCGGAGACTGGTAGCAGATGCACTGGAAGACAGGGAAGTGACTTTGGTGAGCACTGAAGTCATGTGGATAAGAAGCCAATACACCAGTTAGAATGGCCGAAATCGACAAGACAGTAAACAAGTCTTGGAGAGGATGTGGAGAAAGGGGAACCCTCTTACACTGTTAGTGGGAATGCAAGTTGGTGCAGCCACTTTGGAAAACAGTGTGGAGATTCCTTAAGAAATTAAAAATAGAGCTACCCTATGACCCTGCAACCATACTACTGGATATTTACCCCAAAGATACAGATGTAGTGAAAAGAAGGGCCATATGCACCCCAATGTTCATAGCAGCAATGGCCACAGTCGCCAAAGTGTGGAAAGAGCCAAGATGCCCTTCAACAGATAAATGGATGAAGAAGATGTGGTCCATATATACAATGGGGTATTATGCCTCCATCAGAAAGGATGAATACACAACTTTTGTATCAACATGGATGGGACTGGAGGAGATTATGTTGAGTGAAATAAGTCAAGCAGAGAGAATAAATTATCATATGGTTTTGCTTACTTGTGGAGCATAAGGAATAACACGGAGGACATTGGGAGATGGAGAGGAGAAATGAGTTGGGGGAAATCAGAGGGGGATACCAACCATAAGAGACTGTGGACTCTGAGAAACAAACTGAGGGTTATGGAGGGGACATGGGGGGGTCGGGTGAGCCTGGTCGTGGGTATTGTGGAAGGCACGTATTGCATGGAGCACTGGGTGTGGTGCACAAACAATGAATTTTGGAACACTGAAAATAAAATAAATTAAAATAAAATAATAAAATAAAATTCAAGGTTCCTTCAAAAAAAAAAAGAAAAAAAATTACAGTTTGAAATATTGTCCCTCAGAATCCCTTTATGTACTAATAGTGCCTTTATAAAAAAGATAAATATATAAAACATAATTTTAGCAATGTTAAGACAATGTTTTTTAAATTTATTTGAAATTTGTTCTCAGGCAATAGCTTTTTCCCAATAAAACCTTACAGAGAACTGTAAAAGTTTAAAAAGAGAGATGTAGAAATGCTCTTGTTTCCAGTGGGTGTGGTAGGAGGTAGAGGCAATATTCTTCCAGGATGGCCTTCTCTTTATATTGCCTCCTGACATGGTTTTTTAGGAAACTTTGTAAATCTTAAGGTTTTGGAACTGTTTGAAAATAACTGGAGTTCTGTAGGCATTTTAAAGTTTGTTTTATTTAGGTTATTAATTAGATCATAAATTAAGATGACCACAGCCACATTGTTTTAAGGATGAAAACTTAAAGCCTTATGTAGGGAAACCTGTTTCTATAGGCTTCGTTTCCATATATGGAATGTGTGCATATATGCCACATAGGAGGTAAGGTACAGGTTAATTTTAAAAAAGAAAAGAAAACAAAACAAAACAAAACAAAGGTAGGGTATTATTGCTTTTCATGAGATTAGACATTACGATTTTTAGACCAACTCATTTTTACACTTAAAATGGATGGAATTGTGAGTCAACTATTCTGTGTATTTCCATGTCTTCATGTATTTAATAAATATGATTCCCCCAGCTACAGTCTCAGAACAAATCACTGATATTTTCTTTTAAGCCTTAGTATTTTTGCCTTTCTGTCTAACACTTTGCGATCATAGCCTAGTCGTTCTCCACTCCTTTGGTATTTATCTCAAGGACATTAATTCTGATGGGCTCATTTAGTATTAATGTGGATGTCATAAGTACTTCAGTAGGAATAAGATTGCTACTGGAATTCAGCATTAATTAGCCAGGTCATTACTTCAAAGTATTACTCTTTCCTTTTAGAACAGCTGCACTTCAACATACTCCTTCCTGCAAAGTACATCAAGACGCTTTCTCTTAGAAGGGGCACTTCCAAATCCTTGAATCTATTGAGAGAAAGTTGTAGAAGCAAACAGGATACAATAGACAAGGTGTGGTAATTACTAGCCAACTGATTAATAGAAAGCTGATGTTTTAATTGAGCTTCTGTAGTCCCTACGATAGTTTGAATTGAAGAAGGGACTTGATTGCATTTTAAATTTCTGTGGAGGATAAAGAAGCAATAGTATTAAATAAAAGTTTCAGATAACTTCTTCAATTTTTCATGGAAAGTTACACACACTTACACACATCAAAAACCATAGCAATGGTACATTTAATCAGGGACTAGAAGTACTTGTGTGTTCATAATTGATATATTTTTTATTTTTTATTTTTTTTAAAGATTTTTATTTATTTATTTGAGAGAGAGAGAGAAAGCATGAGAGGAGAGAGGTCAGTGGGAGAAGCAGACTCTCCATGGAGCTGGGAGCCCGATGTGGGACTCGATCCTGGGACTCTGGGATCATGACCTGAGCTGAAGGCAGTTGCTTACCAACTGAGCCACCCAGGTGGCCCCTATAACTGAAATTTTTTAATGCTAAAATATGGTTTTGAATTTTGTGGTACTTGTGTGAGGAAATGCAAATTTCTTATGTTACTGTGATTTTATTATGTTATCCTAATCTTTCTCAGTATCTTAGAATAGTTACTTTTATGTACGTTTATGATGCCAAGATTAGCCTAGTATTCTTTAAAATAACCAGGGAGTTTACTGTCTTAGCTCTATTACTGGATTGTCTACTATAGCATATATCTTTATAAAATGGATTGATTTGATAAAACAGAAAATTATTTGAAACTCCTATAAATGGGAAGGTGGGTTTGCTTTTTTCCTCCAATGACTTTTCAGGAATTAATTCTTTAAGCATTTTGGCATTGTAGGAAATGCCTTTTCAAAAATTCTGAGTTTTATTCACAACAAGGGCCACTTTCCACCACCCCCAAAGAATGACATTTTGATTTCTAACTTTAGAGATTAAAACTTGATTTCAAAATAATTCCAGGTATTTTCTTTAAAAAATTATCTATATCAGACCTACCTTCAAGTTTTCTATGACCTAGCAATGGCCATGATTAAAGGAACTCATTAAATGTAGCAAGTGGTAATTATTCCTCTTATGCTACAAAATCACCAAAACAAATTTCTAAATCAAATAAAGGCAGAATTTATAAACTTTCTACCAAATTTCCTAATAGGTAAATTAAAAACTTGATGTTATTTAACACAGAGTAAATGTCTTAATTTTGAAATACTTTGAGTTTAAAAACAGATGTTAGATGGTATAGTAAACGAACAAACAAAAAACTAGACTGAGTGCCAGAACTGCTAAATTCTAATTCTCAATCTACCACTAATTGGGTAAGCTTGAGGGTCATTATTAACCATGATTAAGCCTCATATCCCCTCTTGGTAACAGAGGACCAAGATCCTAGGATTTATTCAGTTCTAAAACATTATAACAAGTATTACCAATGACAAGTTCATTTTCATACATTGGTGTTTCAAAATATGAAAGCTTTAATGACATGTGGTCCCCATATTTGGAATTGGAAGGTTTCATCTGAATTTTAAAAATGTGGAAGGACTTGTCCATAAAACCACTGCAATCGAAAGCTTTTGAAGAGGTAATTCTCTGACAGTATTTTTGCCTTCAATTCAGTCTTGATTTGTTCAGGTTTTTACTTAGATCATTTCTTTCTTTCCTACCTCTAAATAAGTATTTCAGTTCTCTCTTCAAGAACATGAGCTCTTTTCTCTTTACCATCCCTCCTCAGATCATATCTTCTATTATCTCAAACCTCATACTTTTCTAGAACTTGCTTCATATCCAGCAGCCTTCTTTGCTTCTCCAGTTGCATTGCTTTAATAGACATCCCAAATTGATGTGACTCAAACCAAACTCATCCTGACCCAACCAAACTAGTTCCACTCCCCTTTTCCCTGTCTCATAAAGTGACAGTTCCATTCATACAGCTAGACATTTGCTCTCATGCCACATTTCCAATCCATCATAAGTTACTAAGAGGAGGTAATAGCTGGGAGGAGACTAACACCAAAACTCAAAATAACTAAAAAATTAAGATACATTTTTATTTTTTAAAAATATTTTACTTTTTTGGTACGCCTGGGTGGCTTAGTCAGTTCAGTCACCACCTTTGGCTCAGGTCATGATCCCAGGGTCCTGGGATCAAGTCCAGCATCAGACTCCTTACTCGGTGGGGAGCCTGCTTCTCTCTCTCTCCCTCTGCCTGCCACTCTGCCTGCTTGTGCTCTCTCTTTCTGTCAAATAAATAAATAAAGTCTAAAAAAATAAAATATTTTACTTTTTACTTTTTATTTAAATTCAATTTAATTAACATATACTATTAGTTTTGGAGATAGAATTTAGTGATTCATCAGTTGCATACAACACTCAGTGCTCATTACTTCAGGTGCTCTCCATAAGGCCCATCACCCAGTTACCCCATCCTCTCCTACCTCCCCTCTAAAAACCCTCAGTTTGTTCCCTATAGTTAGGAGTATCTTATGGTCTGCCTTCCTCTCTGTTTTCATCTTCTTTTTTTTTTTTTTCTCTTCCCCTATATTCATCTATTTTTTTTTTTAAGATTTTTTTCATTTACCTGACAGAGAGAGAGAGACAGCAAGAGAGGGAACACAAGCAGGGGGAGCGGGTGAGGGAGAAGCAGGCTTCCTGCCGAGCATGGAGCCTGGGGCTTGACCCCAGGACCCCGGGATCATGACCTGAACTGAAGGCTGACGCCTAACAACTGGGCCACACAGGCGCCCATCATCTGTTTTGTTTCTCAAGTCCTACATATGAGTGAAATCATATGCTATTTGTCTTTCTCTGACTTACTTTGCTTAGCATAATATCCTCTAGTTCCATTCACATCATCGCAGAGGGGAAGATCTCATTCTTTTTGATGGCTGAGTAATCTTGTATATATTTGTACACTATATCTTCCTTATTCATTCCTCTGAAAATGGACATCTGGGCTCTTTCCATAATTTGGCTATTGTGGACATTATTGCTATGAACATTGGGGTGCAGGACCTCTTCAGATCACTACATTTGTATCTTCTGGGTAAATAACTAGTAGTGCAATTGCTGGGTCCTAGGGTAGTTCTATTTTTAACTTTTTGAGGAAATTCCATACTGTTTTCCAGAGTGGCTGTACCAGTTTGCATCCCCAACCAACAGCGTAAGAGGGTTCTCCTTTCTTTGTATCCTTGCCAACATCTGTTGTTTCCTGAATTGTTAATTTTAGCTATTCTGACTGGAGTGAAGTGTCTCATTGTGGTCTTGATTTGTATTTCCTGATGGCAAATGATATTGAACATACTTTCATGTATCTGTTGGCCACTTGTATGTCTTCTTTGGAGTAATTTCTGTTCATGTCTTCTGCCCATTTCTTGACTGGATATTTTTGTTTTTTGGATATGAGTTTGATGAGTTCTTTATAGATTTTGGATACTGGTCCTTCATCTAATAAGATACTTGCAGATATCTTAAAGCCATGCTTTGAAATTCTTCTGATATCTTTGGAGAAAGAATTAGATAACTTTCTGGTCAAGGAAGAGCTATTTCAAGATATGTGGATGATTTTCTTCAGATATTTTCCCTCTGGGGTCATTTGCTTGATTCTAAGGATAGGGTTTGGCCCAAGCAGAGGATTATCATGGTGTGTTTGTGGGTGGAGCAAGGATAATAGTGGGGAATACTGGGAAACCAGAGGGGCTTTTATCAGTTCTTTAAGACTGGTAAAAGAAGGTTGGAGAACTGAAAGGGCCTTGTATACCTGGCCAATAGTTCCTGTAGAACAACTGCTAAAATTTGGAACTGTGCATGGAGTATAGAATCAGACTGAAAATGTCTAAAAGTCAGAAAAATGTATCTTAATTCTCATGCTGTTTAAGAAGAATATACCCATCCATCATGGAGAGGTGGTTTTGTAAATGAAGCAGTTAGTGAAAGCCCTAGAAGGAGTCATAAATTACAAGATTTGTATCCACTTTTCACCAGGGGCACCTGCATCATCTGGGACATCTAAGGGTGAGTGTCTGTGCTTATCTAGGAAAACACAGGTTTTCCTAGAAAACCTTCTAGAAAACAGAGAACCAAGAATGACTGTCATTTACATGAGGCTGGAGTAACCCAGAAAGAGCTGAAATCATATGACTTGTCTCCCGTCAATAAATCTGCAAATTTTAAACCTTTGTAGGGCAGAAAGATAAACATCTGGGGTTAAAGCCTCTAAAAGACAGAAATAAAAATCCTATAATTACTTGGGAAGAGTTAAAGAAAAAAGGCCCACAGTGAAAAAGTCAAGTTTGGGGAGGGAGAGTAAATCAGAAATAGACTGAGTTTCAGGCAATCTCCAGGCAATCTTGGATTTCAGGCAAAATCCAACTCCCCATCCCCTACTAGACTGTGGTAAGAGGGCCTCTCCTCTATAAGTCCTACTAAAGAGAAAAGCGACCCTTTGTTTTGAAAGATACATCATGTGGAATACCTACAGCCATTTATTACATGGTATCTAAGATTCATTCTTTGGTAGATTGAATTAATGATTCATTCATTAATTGTTTGTTTTATAGCAAACTATTTTAAGAGAACTAAATAAAAAGGAACCAAATATACAATAGAGAATAATGAATAGATCCAATAGATTGTTCTTTAAAAAGATAAATAAAATTAACCCCAAGCAAGACTAAATACTAAAAAGAAATAAAAACATACATTTTCAATATCAAGAGTGAAAGGAGAATATCATTACAGAGCCTATAGACATTAAAAAATAATAAGGTATTATGAATAACTTTAAAAATTTAGGTATTTATAAGATGAATAAATTCACCTCAGTAAATTTGATAATTTATATAAAATGGGTAGATTCTTTGATAATATATCAACAAAAACTAAAAGAAGTACACACTGGAATAGTTTATCTGTGAAATAATGTGAAGTTTTTGATAAAATCTTCCCTCAAATACAGCAGAACTGGTAGTCTCCACTAATAGCCTTTCAAAAAGGAAAGGAATAAATGACCGGCTTTACACATACGTTTTTGTATATCAAGAAAGAGTGAAGACTTTTCATCTTACATTGGGAGACAAATACAAGACCAACATAAAAACATTATCAAAGTAGGAAATTATAGATCAATCTCTTATGCAAAATTCTAAACAAAACATTAGCAGATTGCGTCCAGTAATATAGAAAAAAAAAAGAAAGAAATATGAAACCAAGAATATGAGTGGCTTAAACATTTAAATGTAATTCACGTAACTATATTAATGGGATGAAAGAGAAAACTATTTGATCAATTAATGTAAAGGATTTAATAAAATTCAAACCCCATTCATGAAAGTATCTCTTAGGAAACTTGGAACAGAATGGATCTTCTTAACCTGATGAAGGATATTAACACATATCTATACTTAAAACTTTCTTAGTAAATGTTTCCTCTGCAATCTGGATATCTGCTATCACCAGCCCTACTCAACATTATACTCACAGTCTTAGCTAGTACAATTAGATTGTAAAAAATGAAATACAGTAAAAGTTTTTAATGAGAAAAAAATTTCATTGTTCAGTGATGGTATGATTGTGTGTGTGTGTGTAGAAAATATCAAAATACAGAAAAACTATTGGATGTATTAAGTTTATTAAGCACATTGGTCAATATAAAATAAAATAACATATTTATATAACAGCAACAGATAGAAAATAAAAATTTAAAAACATAAATTATAATAGAATTAAAATCCTTCAAATACCACAGAATAAATCTAATAAAAATATGTACAAGGCCTCCTCTACATTGACAAATGAACATGATTTAAAGAAACTAAATAAATATATGTAGAAATACACCATATATGTGGATTGAAAGACTCAATACAGAAAAGATGTCTAGTAAAATTTTCCTACATTAATCTACAGATTCTGTGCAATCACAGAGGGTGGAGCCACAAACCGAAGATTCCACCTGCCCCCCCACAAGCCTTGAAGTCTAACATATGGCTAGAATCTGAAATTGCTTAGTACCAATGACTTTTTTCTCCCTTCCATTTTCTCTCCTCTTAAATGAGAAATACAAGTAAGTAATCCTATGCATATTTCATCATTGCACTTTGGAGCTCAGATATCGTTATTTCTTGATTTTCACGGGTTCATAGATAGAGGAAAAAAAATTTTCCAGTTTCTTGTATCAGACACCAATACTTGATTTATATGATGAAATCTGGGACTCTTGAGCTAATGAGGCTTAAGTGACATTTGGGGCTTTGAGTTAACATTGTAATACATTATTAAAGTGAGTATGTTAGGGTGAAGTGAACATATTTTGTAGTGAGACAAGCAAGTCTTTGTGGGCCATGAGGTAGACTATGGTAGGCAGAATAATTCACCTGTCTCCAAAGCAGTCGATATCCTAGACACCCAGAACTTTGACTATGTTACCCTACATGGCAGAAGAGACTTTGTTGATGTGATTAAGGATTTTAAGGTGGGAAGATTATGTCGGCGTAGACCTAAAATAGTCAAGGGTTCTCATAATAGAGAAGCAGGAGTATCAATGCCAGAGACCTGAAAATACTATGTTGAAGGTTTTAAAGACAGAATAAAGGCCTTTGAGCCAAGTCATGTAGCCTCTAGAACCTGGAAAAGACAAGAAAACAAATTCTTTAACAAGTGCTTCCAGAAGGAACACAACCTGCTGATGCCCTGATTTTTGCCTGGTAAGACCCATTCCAGATTTCTGTTCTCCAGAGCTGTAAAAAATAAATTTATCTTTTTTATTTTTTATTATGTTAAGAAAATTTAAGGTCTTCTCTGAACAAATGTTTAAGTGTATAGTACTCTATTGTTAACTATCAGGTCAGTACTGTGCAGCTTATGTCTATGACATTATCATTTTGTATAATTGAATCTTTATAATCATTGAACAGCAGTACCCTGTTTCTCCAGGATCTAGAAACCTCATTGTACCTTCTGTGTCTATGAGTTTGACTACTTTAGATACCTCATGTAAGTGGAATCATATGATGTCTGTCCTTATGTGATTGATTTATTACACTTAGCATAATGTACTCAAGGTTTATCTATGATGTCACATATGACAGTATTTCTTTTTTAAGACTAAATAATTTTCCATTGTACATGTACATTTCATCTGTTGATATACACATTTAGGTTGCTTTTACATCTTGGTTATTATTAATGTTGTTACAATGAAATGGGAGTACAAATATCTTTTCAAGATTTTGATCACAATTCTTTTAGTTAAATGTTTAAAATTGGAAATGCTGGATTGATCATATAATAGTTCTAGTTTTAATTTTTTTGAAGAACTTTCATACTGCTTCCTTAGCATCTGCTCCATTTTACATTTCCACCAACAGAGCACAAGACTTCTAATTTATTTGCATTCTTACCAACACTTGTTATTTTCTCTTTTATTTTTATTTTTTTAAGTAATGGGCAACCTAACAGATGTGAGGTCATTCTGATTTTATTTGGATTTCCCTGATTAATAATGTTGAGTACATTTTCATGTAACTGTTGGCCATTTATATGTCTTTGAAAAAAAAAATATGTCTGGATCCTTTGACCATTTTTAATTAGATTATTGAGTTTCGGGGTTTTTTTTGTTTGTTTGTTTTGCTTTTGAATTGTAAGAGTTCCATGTATATTTTGGATACTAATCTATTTCAGATATATAGCTTGCAAATATTTTCCTTTTTTAAAAAGATTTATTTATTTATTAGCATGGGTACATGAGTTGGGAGAGGGGCCGAGGGAGAGGGAAAGAAGCAGATTTCTCACTGAGCATGGAGCTGGACATAGGGCTGGATCTCCTGACCTCAGTATCATGACCCTGAGATCATGATCTGAGGCAAAATCAAGAATCAAAGGCTTAACCAACTTACCTGCTACCCACGGCCCCGCAAATATTTTCTCCTATTCCATAGGTTGCCTTTTCACATTATTTTTCATTTCTTTTGCTCTGCAGAAGCTTTTAAATTTGAAGTAGTTCCACTTATTTTTCCTCTTACTGTTTGTGCCTTTGGTGTCAAACCCAAAAAATCATTGTCAAGAACAATGTCAAAAAGTGTACCCTCGGGGCACCTGGGTGGCTCAGTGGATTAGGGCCTCTGCTTTTGGCTCAGGTCATGGTCTCGTGGTCCTGGAATCGAGCCCCGCATTGGACTCTGCTAGGCGGAAAGCCTGCTTCCCCCTCTCTCTGTCTCTGCCTGCCTCTCTGCCTACTTGTGATCTCTGTCAAATAAATAAATAAAATATTAAAAAAAAAAAGAAAGAAAAGTGCACCTTCTTTTTGTGTTCTAGTTGTTCTGTGGTTTCAGATCCAATGTTAAAATCCTTATATAATTTAAGTTGATTTTTGTGTATGATGTAAGGTAGGAGGTTAGTTTCTTTCTTTTATACGTGGCCATCCATTTTTCCAGCACAGTTTATTAGACTGTCCTTTCTCCATTGTATATACTTTGCTCTTTTGTCAGAAATTAATTGCCTATATATGCATGGGTTTATTTCTAGGCTCTCTATTATGTCTGTTTCTATGCTAGTATCATACTGTTTTTATTATTTTAGCCTTGTGATATAGTTTGAAATTAGGAAGTGTGTTGTCTCCAGCTTTGTTCTTTCTCAAAACTGTTTTTGTTATTTAGGTCTTTTGTGTTTTGTGTAAATTTTAGGATTTTTTTTTCTGTTACTGTGAAAAGCATCATTAGAATTCTGCCAGAGATTGCATTGAATCTGTAAATTTCTTTGGATGGTAAGGATATTTTTACAATATTAGTTCTTCTAATCTGTGAACATGGAAAATTTCCTATTTATTTGTATCCTTCTAAATTTATTTCATCAGTGTTTTATAGTTTTCATGTAGAGATCTTTTGTTCCTTGGTTAAATCTATTCAAATATACTTTATTTTTTATGTTATTATAAATGATATTGTTTTCTTAATTTCTATATCTGATAGCTATTAATGAATAGACACAAAACTGATTTTTATATATTGATTTGTATCCTGCCACTATACTGAATTTATTTATTAGTCTAACAGTTTTTTGGAGTCTTTAGAGTTTTCACTCTGTAATATATTATCTGCAAACAGAGACAGTTATATATTTTTTTTAATTTTCAATTTGGGTATGTTTTCTTTCTTTTTCTTGCCTAATTGCTCTTCTATAACTTCCAACTACTGTTTTGATTACAAGTGACAAAGTGAATATTCTTGTCTTGTTTTTGTTCTTAAAGGAAAGCTTTCAGCTTTAGTCTATTGAATGACATCAGTTGTGGGTTTATCATATATGGCTCTTTTTTTGCTGTAGTATATCCCTTATATACCCATTATGTTGAGAATTTGTATCATGAAATGATGTGAGTTTTGTCAAATTACTTTTCTGCCTCTATTCAGGTCATCTATGATTTTTTTCCCTTAATTTTGTTAATGTGGTACCTCACATCAGATTTGTATCCCTGAAATAACTTCCATTGGATCATAGTGTATAATATTTTTAAAGTACTGTATATTTTTAATATTTTTAAAGTACCGTATAATATTATTAATATTTTTAAAGTACTGTTGAATTCAATTTGCTAATATTTTGTTGAAGAAATTTGCATCTAGGTTCATCACAGATATTGGCCTGTAATTTTCTTTTCTTGTAGTGTTTTTGTCTGGTTTTGGTATAAGGGTGATACTTGTCTTATAAAATGGTTTGGAAGTGTTTCTTCCTCTTCATTATTTTTGGAAGAGTTTGAGAAGGATTGGTATGAAGTTTGGTAGAATTCACCAGTGAAGCATCTGGCCCTAGATTTTTTTGTTGGGAGATTTTGGATTATTGAGTCAATCTCTTTACTAGTAATCCTTCCACTCAGATTTTCTCTTATTTATAAATCAGCCTTGGTAAGGTGTATGTTACTAGGAATTAATCCATTTCTTCTAGGTTATACAATTTGTAGGCAAAGAATTATGCATAGTTGTCTCTTCTGATATACTTTATATTTCTGTAGTATCAGTTATAGTGTCTTTTTTCATTATTTTTTTGAAAAGATTTTATTTATTTACTTGACAAAGAGAGATCACAAGTAGGGAGAGAGACAGGCAGAGAGAGAGGAGGAAGCAGGCTCCCTGCTGAGCAGAGAGCCTGATGTGGGACTCGATCCCAGGACCCTGAGATCATGACCTGAGCCGAAGGCAGAGGCTTTAACCCACTGAGCCACCCAGGCGCCCCATCTTTTTCATTATTTTTAAATTTATTTATTTGAGTCCTTTTTTTCTTGGTGAGTCTAGCTAAAGATTTTTCTATTTTGTTTTCTTCAAAAAGCAAACAAACAAACAAACCCCACAATTCTTTTTTATTTTTTAAAAAGATTTTATTTATTTACTTGACAAAGAGAGATCACAAGTAGGCAGAGAGACAGGCAGAAAGAGGGGGGAAGCAGGCTCCCCACTGAGCAGAGAGCCTGATGTGGGGCTTGATCCCAGGACCCTAAGATCATGACCTGAGCTGAAGGCAGAGGCTTAACCCACTGAGCCACCCAGGTACCCCAAAACCCCAGTTCTTAGTTTCAACAATCTTTTCTATTGTCTTTTTAGTCCTTTCTTATTTATTTCTGCTTTAATCACTGTTGTTTCCTTCTGCTAACTTTGGGCTTATTTTATTTTATTTTTTTTCTTTTTCTAATTCCTCGTGGTATAAATTTGGACTATTTGGGAGCTTTCATTTTTCTTAACGTAACCACTTATCACTAGAAATTTCTTTCTTAGAACTACTCTTGTGGCTTACATAAAACATATTTATAAGTTGATTTTAAGCTAATAATGACTTAACTTCAAATATATACCAAAACTTTATCATTCCCCGCCCCAGGTAGTCTTTATTATATTTTTAAATTTATTTTCAGTGTTCCAGAATAATTGTTTATGCACCACATCCAGTGCTCCTTGCAATACATGCCCTCCATAATACCCACCAGGCTCACCCAACCTCCCACCCACCTCCCCTTCAAAACCCTCAGATTGTTTCTCAGAGTCCACAGTCTCTCATGCTTCATCTCCCTCTTTGATTTCCCCCAACTCATTTCTCCTCTCCATCTCCCAATGTCCTTCATGTTATTCCCTATGCCGCACAAGTAAGTGAAACCATATGATCATTGACTCTCTCTGCTTGACTTATTTCACTCTGCATAATCTCTTCCAGTCCCATCCATGTTGATACAAAAGTTGGGTATTCATCCTTTCTGATGGAGGCATAATACTCCATAGTATATATGGAGTACATCTTTCTTATCCATTCTCCATTGAGGGGCATCTTGGTTCTTTCCACAGTTTGGTGACTGTGGCCATTGCTGCTATGAACATTGGGGTATAGATGGCCCTTCTTTTAACACTCTCCCAAATTTTATGTTTTTGATGTCATTATTTACTTCTTTTTTTTAATGTTACATTTAATTTTATTTAAATTAGATTGCCTACATTTATAAACAATAACCTATGTAATCATCTCCAGAAATGCCACAGTCGCTGTTACTTCTGAACCTAGTTTTTCAAGGTTTTTTTTTTTTTTTTTTTTTTTTTTATAAACATATGTATTTTTATCCCCGGGGTACAGGTCTGTGAATTGCCAGGTTTACACACTTCACAGTACTCACCATAGCACATACCCTCCCCAATGTCCATAACCACAAACCCCTCTCCCGACACCCTTCCCACCACCAACCCTCAGTTTGCTTTGTGAGATTAAGAGTCACTTATGGTTTGTCTCCCTCCCAATCCCGTCTTGTTTCATTTATTCTTTCCTACTCCCCAAGCCCCCCATGTTGCATCTCAACTTCCTCATATCAGGGAGATCATATGATAGTTGTCTTTCTCCGATTGACTTATTTCACTAAGCATAATACCCTCTAATTCCATCCACATTATCGCAAATGACAAGATTTCATTTCTTTTGATGGTTGCATAGTATTCCATTATATATAAATATATAAATATAAAAATAAATATATATATATATATATATATATATATATATATATATATATATATATACCATCTCTTCTTTATCCATTCATCTGTTGATGGACTTCTAGGTTCTTTCCATAGTTCGGCTATTGTAGACATTGCTACTATAAGCATTCGGGTGCATGTGCCCCTTCAGATCACTATGTTTGTATCTTTAGGGTAAATACCCAGTAGTACAGTCGCTGGGTCATAGGGTAGTACTATTTTCAACTTTTTGAGGAAACTCCATGCTGTTTTCCAGAGTGGTTGTACCAATTGCATCCCCCCAACAGTGTAGGAGGGTTCCCCTTTCTCTGCATCCTCACCAGCATCTGTCATTTCCTGACTTGTTAATTTTGGCCATTCTGACTGGTGTGAGGTGATATCTCATTGTGGTTTTGATTTGTATTTCCCTGATGCCAAGTGATATGGAGCACTTTTTCATGTGTCTGTTGGCCATCTGGATGTCTTCTTTGCAGAAATGTCTGTTCATGTCCTCTGCCCATTTCTTGATTGGATTATTTGTTCTTTGAGTGTTGAGTTTGATAAATTCTTTATAGATTTTGGACACTAGCCCTTTATCTGATATGTTGTTTGCAAATATCTTCTCCCATTCTGTCAGTTGTCTTTTGGTTTTCTTGACTGTTTCCTTTGCTGTGCAAAAGCTTTTGATCTTGATGAAATCCCAATAGTTCATTTTTACCTTTTCTTCCCTTGCCTTTGGCAATGTTTCTAGGAAGACGTTGCTACGGCTGAGGTCGAAGAGGTTGCATCCTGTGTTCTCCTCAAGGATTTTAATGGATTCCTTTCTCACATTGAGGTCCTTCACGCATTTTGAGTCTATTTTTGCATGTGGTATAAGGAAATGGTCCAATTTCATTTTTCTGCATGTGGCTGTCCAATTTTCCCAACACCATTTATTGAAGAGGCTGTCTTTTTTCCATTGGACATTCTTTCCTGCTTTGTCGAAGATTAGTTGACCATAGAGTTAAGGGTCAATTTCTGGGCTCTCTATTCTGTTCCATTGATCTATGGGTCTGTTTTTGTGCCAGTACCATACTGTCTTGATGATGACAGCTTTGTAATAGAGCTTGAAGTCCGGAATTGTGATGCCACCAACTTTGGCTTTCTTTTTCAATATTCCTTTGGCTATTCGAGGTCTTTTCTGGTTCCATATAAATTGTAGGATTATTTGTTCCATTTCTTTGAAAAAAATGGACGGTACTTTGATAGGAATTGCATTAAATGTGTAGATTGCTTTAGGTAGCATAGACATTTTCACAATATTTGTTCTTCCAGTCCAGGATCATCGAACATTTTTTCATTTCTTTGCATCTTCCTCAATTTCTTTCGTGAGTACTTTATAGTTTTCTGAGTATAGATTCTTAGCCTCTTTGGTTAGGTTTATTCCTAGGTATCTTATAGTTTTGGGTGCAATTGTAAATGGGATTGACTCCTTAGTTTCTCTTTCTTCTGTCTTGTTGTTGGTGTAGAGAAATGCGACTGATTTCTGTGCATTGATTTTATATCCTGACACTTTACTGAATTCCTGTACAAGTTCTATCAGTTTTGGAGTGGAGTCTTTTGGGTTTTCCACATATAGTATCATATCATCTGTGAAGAGTGATAGTTTGACTTCTTCTTTGCCGATTTGGGTGCCTTTAATTTCTTTTTGTTGTCTGATTGCTGAGGCTAGGACTTCTAGTACTATGTTGAATAGCAGTGGTGATAACGGACATCCCTGCCGTGTTCCTGACCTTAGAGGAAAAGCTTTCAGTTTTTCTCCATTGAGAATGATATTTGCAGTGGGTTTTTCATAGATGGCTTTGATAATATTGAGGTATGTGCCCTCTATCCCTACACTTTGAAGAGTTTTGATCAGGAAGGGATGCTGTACTTTGTCAAATGCTTTTTCAGCATCTACTGAGAGTATCATATGGTTCTTGTTCTTTCTTTTATTAATGTGTTGTATCACATGGATTGATTTGCGGATGTTGAACCAACCTTGCAGCCCTGGAATAAATCCCACTTGGTTGTGGTGAATAATCCTTTTAATGTACTGTTGAATCCTATTGGCTAGTATTTTGGTGAGAATTTTCGCATCTGTGTTCATCAAGGATATTGATCTGTAGTTCTCTTTTTTGATGGGATCCTTTTCTGGTTTTGGGATCAATGTGATGCTGGCCTCATAAAATGAGTTTGGAAGTTTTCCCTCCATTTCTATTTTTTGGAACAGTTTCAGGAGAATAGGAATTAATTCTTCATTAAATGTTTGGTAGAATTCCCCTGGGAAGCCGTCTGGCCCTGGGCTTTTGTTTGTTTGGAGATTTTGGATGACTGTTTCAATCTACTTACTGGTTATGGGTCTGTTCAGGTTTTCTATTTCTTCCTGGTTCAGTTGTGGTAGTTTATATGTCTCTAGGAATGCATCCATTTCTTCCAGATTGTCAAATTTGTTTGCATAGAGTTGCTCATAGTATGTTCTTATAATTGTTTGTATTTCTTTGGTGTTGGTTGTGATCTCTCCTCTTTCATTCATGATTTTATTTATTTGGGTCCTTTCTCTTTTCTTTTTGATAAGTCTGGCCAGGGGTTTATCAATCTTATTAATTCTTTTAAAGAACCAGCTCCTAGTTTCGTTGATTTGTTCTATTGTTTTTTTGGTTTCTATTTCATTGATTTCTGCTCTGATCTTTATGATTTCTCTTCTCCTGCTGGGTTTAGGGTTTCTTTCTTGTTCTTTCTCCAGCTCCTTTAGGTGTAGGGTTACGTTGTGTACCTGAGACCTTTCTTGTTTCTTGAGAAAGGCTTGTACCGTTATATATTTTCCTCTCAGGACTGCCTTTGTTGTGTCCCACAGATTTTGAACCGTTGTATTTTCATTATCATTTGTTTCCATGAATTTTTTCAATTCTTCTTTAATTTCCTGGTTGACCCATTCATTCTTTAGAAGGATGCTGTTTAGTCTCCATGTATTTGGGTTCTTTCCAAATTTCCTCTTGTGATTGAGTTCTAGCTTCAGAGCATTGTGGTCTGAAAATATGCAGGGAATGATCCCAATCTCTTGATACGAGTTGAGACCTGATTTATGAACCAGGATGTGATCTATTCTGGAGAATGTTCCATGTGCACTAGAGAAGAATGTGTATTCTGTTGCTTTGGGATGGAATGTTCTGAATATATCTGTGATGTCCTTCTGGTCCAGTGTGTCATTTAAGGCCTTTATTTCCTTGTTGATCTTTTGCTTGGATGATCTGTCCATTTCAGTGAGGGGAGTGTTAAAGTCCCCTACTTTGGGGGGGTGGGGTTATTATGGACATTGGGGAGGGAAAAATAAAGAAAAAAAAATAAATAAATAAAATAAAGTCCCCTACTATTATTGTATTATTGTGGATGTGTTTCTTTGATTTTGTTATTAATTGGTTTATATAGTTGGCTGCTCCCACCTTAGGGGCATAGATATTTAATATTGTTAGATCTTCTTGTTGGACAGATCCTTTGAGTATGATACAGTGTCCTTCCTCATCTCTTATTATAGACTTTGGCTTAAAATATAATTGATTTGATATATGGATTGCCACTCCTGCTTTCTTCTGATGTCCATTAGCATGGTAAATTCTTTTCCACCTCCTCACTTTAAATCTGGAGGTTTCCTCGGGTCTAAAATGAGTTTCTTGTAGGCAACATATAGATGGGTTTTGTTTTTTTATCCATTCTGATACCCTGTGTCTTTTGATTGGGGCATTTAGCCCATTAACATTCAGGGTAACTATTGAGAGATATGAATTTAGTGCCATTGTATTGCCTGTAAGGTGACTGTTACTGTATATTGTCTCTGTTCCTTTCTGATCTACTACTTTTAGGGTCTCTCTTTGCTTAGAGGACCCCTTTCAATATTTCCTGTAGAGCTGGTTTGGTGTTGGCAAATTCTTTCAGTTTTTGTTTTTCCTTGAAGCTTTTTATCTCTCCATTTTCAATGATATCCTAGGTGAATATAGTACTCTTGGCTGCATGTTTTTCTCATTTAGTGCTCTGAATATATCATGCCAGTTCTTTCTGGCCTGCCAGGTGTCTGTGGATAAGTCTGCTGACAATCTAATATTTTTACCATTGTATATTACAGACTTCTTTTCCCGGGGTTCTTTCAGGATTTTTTTCTTTGTTGCTTAGACTTGTAAATTTTGCTATTAGGTGAAAGGGTGTGGACCTATTCTTGTTGATTTTGAAGGAAGGTTCTCTGCACTTCTTGGATTTTGATTCTTGTTCCCTTTACTGTATTAGGGAAATTCTCTACAATAATTCTCTCCAATATACCTTCTGCTCCCCTCTCTTTCTTCTTCTGGAATCCCAATTATTCTAATGTTGTTTTGTCTTATGGTGTCACTTATCTCTTGAATTCTCCCCTCATGGTCCAGTAGTTGTTTGTCCCTCTTTTGCTGAGCTTCTTTATTTTCTGTCATTTGGTCTTCTATATCACTAATTCTTTCTTCTGCCTCATTGATCCTAGCAGTAAGAGCCTCCATTTTTGATTGCACCTCATTAATAGCTTTTTTGATTTCAACTTGGTTAGATTTTAGTTCTTTCATTTCTCCAGAAAGGGCTTTTATATCTCCCGAGAGGGTTTCTCTAATATCTTCCATGCCTTTTTCGAGCCCGGCTAGAACCTTGAGAATCATCATTCTGAACTCTAGATCTGACATATTACTAATGTCTGTATTGATTAGGTCCCTAGCCTTCAGTACTACATCTTGTTCTTTTTTTTGTGGTGAGTTTTTCAGCCTTGTCATTTTGTCCAGATAAGAGTATATGAAGGAGCAAATAAAATACTAAAAGGGTGAAGAAGACCCCAGGAAAACATGCTTTTACCAAATCAGAAGAGACCCCAATTTGTGCAGGGGGGGGAGAAAAGGGATTTTATATATATATATAAGACTGGTGACTTGAATAGGGTCACCCACTTAATTTTGGGAGTATTTTGGTCTCTTAGAAGAAACTACCTCCCAAAATTTTAAAGAATGAAAAGTGTATACAATGGTAAACACAATGAAGGGATGGAATATGCCTATAAAGATAAAAATTTTTTTTTTAATTTCTAAAAAAAGAATTGGTAAAGTAAGTTGGTTGGAGAATAAAGCAAAATAAAGTGGAGAGAATATGCTTGGGCTGGAGACTAGAACAAGCCTGATGGTTTTCTGTTTCTAGGATTGCTGTTCTTCTTCTGTTGGATCTCCCGTTGGTTTTGTAGGTGTTTGCAATGGTTTGATAAGCTATCTAGCTGATCTCCTGCTGCCTGATGTAGTCTCAGCCTCCTACTTCTCTGCCATCTTGACTCCTCCCCAATTATTTCCTTCTTTTTGCGTGTATCCATTACGAAATAGTTTTTAGGGGCTCCTGAGTAGCTCAGTTAGTTAAGCATCTATCTTCAGCTCAAGTCAGGATACCAGAGCTCTGGAATTGAGCCCTACATCAGGCTCCCTATTCAGTAAGGAGCCTGCTTCTCCCTCCCCCTTTGTTTGCTGCTCTCCTTTCTGTGCTCTCTCTCTGTCAAATAAATAAATAAAATCTTTAGAAGGGTTTTTATATTCTTAATACTTTTATCTTTTAACATTTATATTAGTGTTAGAAGTGATTTACCACCATAATATTATATTAGAGTATTCTGAATATAACTAAAACCTTTATTTGTAAGTTTTATATTTTTATATGTTTTCCTATTATTAATTAGTGTCCTTTCATTGCAACTTAAAGAAATCCCTTTAGCATTTTCTTCCCTGTTTTTGTTTAAATTCCAACTAGTTAACACACAGTTTAAGATTAGTTTAGTTTAAAATTAGTTTCAGGTGTAGGATTTAGTGATTCACCACTTACATACAGTACCCAGTGCCCATCACAAGTGACTGCTTAATCCCCATTACCCATGTAATCCACCTCCCTGCCCACCTCCAGCAATCCTCCGTTTGTTCTCTATAGCTAAGGGTCATCTCTTAGCAGGTCTAGTGGTGATGAACTCCTTCATCTTTTATTGTCTACAGAACTCATTATTATTATTATTACTAATTATTATTATTATTATTATTCTGAAGGACAATTTTGTTGGGCAAAGTATTCTTGGTTGGCAGTTTTTTGTTTTCTGCTGTTGTTGTTTTTAAGTGGGGGGGAAGGACAGAGGGAGAGATAAAATCCTAAGTGAACTCCATACCCATCATTGAGCCTGACTCAAGGCATAATCTCACAATACTGAGATTATGACCTGAGGGGATGTTAAGAGTTGGATACTTAACTCACCAAACCACCCAGGCGCCCGGAGACGTTTTTTGGTGTTTGTTTGTTTGTTTGTTTTCCCTATTTTGTTGTTATTTTTAATTTCAACACTTTATTATTCTACTCTCTTCTGGCCTGTAATGTCTTTCCTAAAACATTGTTTATACTCTTATTGGGGTTCTTTTATATGTCAGAAGTTACTTTCTCTTGCTGTTTTTAAGACTCTCTTATTGTTTTTAACTTTTGACAATTTAATTATAATGCGTCTTTGTGTGGGCTTCCTTGAATTCATCTTATTTGGTAATTTTGGGTGTCTTGGACCTGGACATCTATATTTTTTCCTCTGGTTAGGGAAGTTTTCTGCCACTATTACTTTTAATAAGCTTTTATCCCATTTCTTCTCTTCTGGGATCCCTGTAATGCACATATTGGTCTTTTTGTGGTATCTGATGTCCCATAAGCTGTCTTTAATCTTTTTTCTCCCCTATGATTGGATAAATTAGATTGCTGTATCTTCAGGTTCACTTATGCTTTTTTCCCCTTGATCTCCTCTATTGTTCAATCCCTCTATTGAATTTTTATGCAGCTATATTCTTCAGTTCTGTGAGTTCTCTTTGGTACTTTTTTAAATGTTTTCTGTCCCTTTATTAAAATTCTCATTTAGTTTATGCATTGGTTTTCTATCTTGTTGAGCCATCTTTATAACCGTTGTTTTGAACTCTTTATCTTCATTTCAATAAATCGGGTTCTGGAGATTATCTTGTGCTTAATTTGGAACATACTCCTTGTCCCTTCATTTTTCCTTGATTTTCTTTTCACTCCTACACACTAAATAAAACAGCCAACTCTCCCAGTGTTGATGGAGTGGTCTTATGTAGGAGATGTATTTCATCAATTAGCCCAGCCTGAACTCCTGGTCATCTCTAACCGTGGTGGTTGTACAAGCCACCTTCTTTGTTCTTAGGGGCTCCCTACAGTTGAGGTTGTGCCATCAGCCATCACTGCCCCCAAAGGGGAGGATTACAGTCAGTAACTAGAAGTAATCTGATTTGAAGCTGGATAATAAGTGGCAGCTTAAAAAGTATGTAGGTAAGCCCCTTCTAAATATAAATGGAAGATGAGTGCTTTAACCTGTTCCATCTGCACTGATCCCAGGTGTAAACCCATGGAATGGTGCTTTGACACCTGTTCAAAAAATATTCTTTGTTTATGACAGTTCTGTGGGACTCAAGAATCAAATTGTTGGCTACCAAAATAAGGTGATTTGAGGGATTGTCCCTTAGGTGGCAGTTGCAAAGCTGGGACATCAGATATGGGTCACCAGACATGTTCTTTCCAGGGAGAAACTGGCAACTTGGGACTCCCCTTAAGTGTATATTGGCTCATTTGATGTTATTTCATGAGCCCTTCAGTTTTCTTCATGGTTTATTATTATTTTTTTTTTTCTTTTAGCTCCTTGCATCCAAACAATGTCAATTTAGTCAGTGCTCCAAGTGAGGCAATACAAAAATCTGTACCTTGGACAGCTTTAAATGACCAGGAGTTTGAACTCATGCTTCACTCTCTCCCTTGGGTGAAGAAGTCACAGGCCAGGCAGGACGTTTTCTCTTGACAGTGAGCTTTGCTCACTTGGGGTCAGGACTGATGCAAGGATATTGAAATTGCTCTTCTTACTTAGTTCAATGTGGCTGTTCTCAACTTTGTATTTGTCTGGGGTATTGTAACATCTTAACCAGATTCTGGAATTCACATAGAGATATTTTGGTCCATATATCATCGTTAAGACTGTGTTTCTGTGAGGAAATGAAGGTTTCTGGGACTACTATTCTACCATTTTGATGATGTCATCCTCAAATTTATGTTGTTTTAAGCAATTAAGTTTGTGATACTTTGTTATAGCAGCAATAGGAATTAATATGTGGAAAGTTTAATATATTAAATATGAAGACATTATCATAAATATTTATGATTAAGAAGACAGTATAGGATCAATATAATAAATATGAAAACTGATCACTAAAACAAACACAGAGTCCTAACCTGGAGCATATATGGTCACCTGATATATGAGAAAAGTGCTGCTGTGTTACAATGGGGAAAAGAATGATCTTTTCAGTAAATTGTGTAGGATAAATTAAATACCCATCTGGAAAAATGTCTTGAGTCCTACTTCACACCATAAACAAAAATCAATTCCAGATATATTACAGATAAAAACATGAATGGTAAAACAATTAATTTTATAGAAGGAAACATTGAAAAGCATCTTTGTGATCTAGAAATAAGCAAATATTTCTTGACCAGGCATGAAATTGTTAAATATGAATGAAAATTGATAATGAGACTATATTAAAATAAAAACCTCTGTTCATTAAAGCACATCATCTGGGGAATTAAAGGGCAACTTACCAAATGGGAGAAGACATTTTCAACATGTATATCCAACAAAGGATGAATAATATATTAAAGCTTTTATAAATCAGTAAGAAAAAGACAACTAACATGATTTTTTAAATAGGTAAAATATTTGAATAGACATTTTGCAAAAGATAATATACAAAAGGCCACTAAATATATGAAAAGTTGTCCCCCTTAAGGACTTTACAAGGAAATACAAATTAAAACCAGAATGTGGCATTATACTTTCATAACAATTGTTAAAATGCTAAAGATGCAAAATACCAAGTATAAGCATGTATATAGCAGCTCATGCAATGCTAGTGGAATATGAATATGTTACAACCACTTCAGAAAAGTATTTGGCAGGATCTATTAAGACTGAATCTCTAGGGGTGCCTGGGTGGCTCAGTTGTTGAGCATCCCACTCTTGATTTTGGTTTGAATCTTGATCTCAGGGTCATTGGATTGAGCCCTTGCAACCAAGGGGAACACCCCCTGCACCCCAGATTGCATTCATATGTTCTCCCAAAGACATGTATTTAGAATCTTCATGCCTACACTATTCTCAGAAAATGCTTCCTTTCCTTATTCCTGAAGGTGGCACGTCCTAGATAAGACCCACTCCTTCCTGTAAGACTCACGATTAATAAAAAGTGAAGACCAGCAGCCAAACATAGTGAATTGAACATGGCAAAGACTTTGTTGTTCTAAGACATAGATATATGGAGTTTATTTACTACCACAGCCTAACCAGATAAAGATATTATTAGTAATAATAGTAATAATATTACTATTTGTTACTATTACAATTATTATTGCATTGGAAGTATTTGTAATTATGGGTTGTTTAAAAGTACAATTATTGTGTTTTATTCAAAAGGAAGTTTTCAGTATCTGAAACAGCTCATTTGTCTACTAGGACAATCAATAATCAGAAAGCCTCTACTAAAGGAAACTGTTGATGCTTGACCTTAGTAAAATTCAAGCCTTGGTTATAATCTCTTGTTAAATTTAAAGCAGAAATCAAGCTCAAATATAATCTTAAATATTGTGATCGTGCATATCTGGGGAACTCATTGAATCCTAAAAATATTTTTTTCTCTTATAGAACTTTATATTTGAATTTCCAGGTATCACTAAATAACTTTTGCTTATGAACACAATTAGATGGGGATTAATGCTGCTAGTGGCATCTCTATCAGGAGTCTTTAGTACTTGGGGTTTAACAAAAAGTTTTTCAAATTATATATTTAATTATGAAAATCATTGCTAGATAATTTAAATGTCTTACTAATTGTGTAGAACTCTGAGGATAAGCTTCAGGCAGCTTTAAGGGAAAAGCTATTATAAATGAGCTCTTGATGAGAGTTTGATGAAGGGGACAGGATATGCAACCCCCAAATGTGCCACTTTGGCATGTGGCCTATTTTGAGCCAAAGTCAAGCAAGACCCAGCTGACTCAGGAAAAACTTTTACTTCTCCCCTCACTACCTTAAAAAAAAAAAAAAAATAGAAACGGGACCTAGCCCAGAAACAGATTCATTACCAGAGATAACATGTTATCGGAAAGACCTATCTGTATGGCAGGGCAAACATCTAATTAGCAAACCTCTTTCTGCTCTTTCTGCTCTTTGTATAATTCTGTGAATTACCCTCCTCCCCTATGAAGCTCTAGCCTCTGCCCTACTCCTTAGTTCAGGATGGCATATAATCCTTATTTGCCTAATTTGCCCTGGGTCTCATAACTTCAAGGCTCCTATACATAAGGAAGTAAATTTGTTTTTACCCTGTCAATCTGTCTTATGCCGTTTTGATTATTCAGCCAGCCAAAAAAAATCTACAAGTTAAGATAAAGGACAATTTTTCTGCCCTTACAATGACTTATTAAATTCTACCCCCACCCTCTGTAGAGCTCCAACTAACAACCATGAGATCAAGACCGGAGCCGAGATCAACAGACACTTAACTGACTGAGCCAACCACGTGCCCTTAAAATTTCTTAAAATTTGAAAAAAATTAAAATTGCAGAACAAGATTCTTAAAAGGCAGAAAATCTTTTATCTGAACATAATAAAACTGAAAATCAGTAACAAAGGTATAAACAAAACTCAGCCACTTAAAATTTTTAAAAAATATTTTCAAGCTATTACTGATTTAACAGAAAAATTAAAGTTACAAATGTAGAATACTTGAATAACAATAATCACACAAAACTCATTTTATTAAAAATTTCTAATGGGTATTGTCCAGGGAGGCAAAGTCATAAATTATTAATGTTAAACTTGCCACATTATGCATTCCAGGTATTTTGGAGGGGGTTATTTTTATTGATTGATTGATTGATTGATTACAATTCTACCTGGATTTGTCTTTTCATTTTTGGACTTCTGCTTAGCCTTTTCACATATGGAACTGTTTAAGAAGGCAGAATGTTAATGGGATTAGCTTGTTCAATAGTACAATGTTATTTTTGTGTAGGCGTGTGCTGGATTACTAATCATGACCTTCTTGAAGTTTTGTAAACTGAAAAAAAATTAGGAATTTAATTTTCTTGAGGAACTGGATGATGCCATTAAAAAAACATGCTATATAATTTTCGTATCAAATACTACATGTTTATACACATTAAATATCTGTATAACAAAATATATATTTTCTTAAACTATTTTAAGTCTGTGATTTTCTCTTTTGTTTTATTGGTAAGGTCTATTCATTTCACAGTCAACATTAATGGGGAAATTGCATGTAAAAAGACAGTGAGGGAAACACTATACAGAGTTATTTATTTTTTCTATCTTATGCAAAATATAAGACTTGGTTGTAAAAGAGTATGTGAGGGATTTCAGAGACAAGGATATATCCTAACCTGGGGAATGAGCTTGAAGCTTCAACTTGAACTTGACATCTCTTTCTGCCACTCACCTCTGCTCTTCTTTCTCTCTCTCTCTCTCTCTTTTTAACACATTTTCTTACAGCAGTTTTAGGTTTGCAGCAAAATTAAGAGGTAGGTACAGAGATTCCCCAAACATGCATAGAATCCCCATTACCAACACCTCTCTTCAGAATGGTGCATTTGTAACCAACTACATTGGCAATTCATAATCACCCCGAGTCTTTAATTTGCATTAGGGCTCACCCTTGATGTTGTATATTCTTTGGGTTTGGACAAATCTATAATAACGTATATCTACCATTCATACAAAGTACTCTCACTGCAATAATGATCCCCTGTGCTCTATTTACACTTCTCCGTTTCCCTTTTTGGCAACTACTTATCTTTTTATTGTCTCCATAGTTTTGTCTTTTCTAGAATGTCATATTGTTGGAATCATACAGTTTGTAGCTTTTACAGATGACTTTTTTTTTTTAAACTTGTAATATGCATTTAGGTTCTTTCATGTCTTTTCATGGCTTGATATTTCATTTCTTTTCAGCACTGAATAATATTCTATTGTTTGGATGAATCACATTTTATTCTCCATTCACCTTCTGAAGGATGTCTTGGTTGTCTTCAAGTTTTAGAAATTATAAATAAAGCTGCTATAATCATCAATGTGCATGTTTCTGTATGGACATAAGTTTTCAATACCACTGGGTAAATCCCAAGGTGTACAATTGCTGGATCATATGATGAGAGTATGTTTAGTTTTATAAGAAACCATAAAATGGTTTTCCAAAGTGGCTATGACATTTTACATTCCCAGTAACAATGATTGAGAATACCTGTTGCTCCACATCTTCCCCAGCATTTGGTGGTGTCAGTGTGCTGGATTTTAGCCATTTTTCTCCTTCTTCTTCTTCTTCTTTAATGTATTTATTTATTTATTTTGAGAGAATGAGAGAGAGAGAGCGTGAGCGAGCACATAAGCAGTGGAGGGGCAGAGGGAGAGACAATCTCAACCAGATTCCTCACTGAGCACAGAGCTCAACGCTGGGCTTAATCTCAAGACCCTGAGATCATGACCTAAGCTGAATCAAGTCGGATGGTTACCCACTGAGCTACCAAGTTTCCCTTGGATTTGGGCCATTCTAATGGTATCTTGTTACTGACATGTGAAGTGTAGAATCGTTTCATATGTTTATTTGTCATCCTTATGTCATCTTTGGAGGTGTCTGTTAAGGTGTTTGCTCCCCCTTTTTAATTAATTTTTTAAATTAATTAATTTGTTTTCTTAATGTTGACTGTTGAGTTCTTTGTATAGTTGGAATAACAGTTCTTTCTCAGATGTGTATTTTACAAATATTTCTTCCTTGTCTGTGGCTTGTCTTATTGTTTTGACATAATTTTTGGCAGGGAAGTTTTTAATTTTAATGAAATCCAGCTTATAAATTATTTATTTCATGTATCATGTCTTTGATGTTTTGTATAAAAAGGCATCACCACACCCATGGTCATCTAAACTTTCTCCTATGTTGTCTTCCAGGAGTTTTGCATTTTACAATTAAGTCTCATCCATTGTGAGTTAATTTTTGTAATGGATGTAAGGCCTGTGTTAGATTCTTTTTTTTTTTTCCCCTTTTTTTTACATGTGAGTATCAGTTGTTCCAGAACAATTTGTTGGAAAAAAAAATAGTTTTTCTTCAGTATTTCTCTTTGCTGTTTTGTCAAGGATCAGTTGACTGTACTTATGAGAGTCTGTTTCTGGGCTCTCTATTCTGTTTTATTGATCTGTTCGTCTATCATTTTTCTAATATCACTGTCTTGATTACTCGAGCTTCATAGCGAGTCTTGAAGTTAGGTAACATTGCTCCTTCAGCCTTGTTCTTTTCCTTCGATGTTGTGTTGCATATTTCTGGATCTTTTGTCTCCCCATATAAACTTTAGCATTACTTTGTTGGTATCTACAAAACAACATGTAGGGATTTTGATTATATTACTTTTTAACTAAATGAGAACTCTGTTGTGCTGTCCACTGAAAATGTTGTTTTCAACTCCTCTCAGATTTGGTTAATAAGAGGGACATTACCTTAACTGAACACTGCTGGTAGTCCACATTTGATACTTCTCTTTTCTGAAACAAAAGTAATAGGGGTTATGAGCATGTACTCTGTGGTATCACCAATAGTAAGGAGTGTGTATCGTGACGAAAATAGCAGCAATGTGTGGGATTTCTTTTAATCAACTATTTTCATAAAAAGAAATAAAGGCAGCTGGTTTATATATTTGACACTTTCATTAATAGATATTAAATTGTTTTGTTTTATTTATCAGGTTTAAAAAATTAAAATGACATCTCCAACAAGTACAGTATAAATAATTAAACTTAATTGAGAGGAATTTCAAGGGTTAGTATATCTGGCTTTTCAAAAGTTTAATAGAGTACTAGAGCAGTCTCACAAATTCTTTTGAGACAAATAATGGCCTTCTGGGATATTAATAACCATTGTCTACTTTCTGTAACTAACACTATGTAAAAATGACACCTAGAAAACATTTTCTGAACTCCACAGAGAAGCATATGCTACATGTTGGACAGTATCTATCTGCCCATCTGTCTCTGCAAAATGGCATCTTTAGAGGCTTTGGCTGCCTCTAGAAAGCCCACTGTTCAGCTGCTGAATGTTCAACTGAGAACGTTTGTAGGGATGTTGACCTAAAATCCATTTATCAGAACAACTCCCTGAAGAATTATTTTCATGTATTTAGTTGTTATATTTTTTAATTGTAGGAAATAAACTAATACAACAAACACCTGGATATCTACCATCTAGAATGAACAAAGGCTAACATTTATGGTTTTGCTACAGAAACACTAGATGCTTTTGTTATTTTTTTTTTAAAGAATCATCTAAAACTAAGGACCTTTTAAAAATCCATTCTCTTTTCCTATTTCTCATTTCATCTTCTTCTTCATATAGAAGTCTATTATGAATTCAGTGTGTATTCTTCTTACCCATATTTTTATTTCACTGCGTACCTATTACCCATGAATAATATCTTACATTGATGTGTTTTTAAACATTATTGCAAATGCTATCATACCAAATTATCTAGGACGGATCCATGGACAATTCTCTTGTTTAACTGAGGGAATCTTCGTAACACGTATGGGAAAACTAAAAACGTTCTTGAGAATTTTATATCAGCAGAAACACAGCATGTTACACTGGAAAAGAAAGAAAAGACATAGGATAAATTAAAAAAAGGTATTGGATTCTCCAGATTCTCATGGTAAGAAACAGGTTGGTAAAACTACTCAGCTACAAAGACCTAATACCATTTATGAAAAAAAAGGATGATTCAGAAAACAGAGCCTTGAACCAGAGGACAGAGATGCAAGGACAGAGAGAGGATTCTTCCTAGGCTTTGAAACCTAATGGGATTTCTGTGACTGAATTTCAAGATTGCATGAGATTACTGTCTCCATTTTCCTTCTATTTTCTTCTATTTTAAACTGATACGTTAACTCTAATTCTATTCTTGTTCTACTATTGGATTTTAGTGGCATATAACATGCTTCTCTAGTTTAGCAAGTCCACAGGTGGAGAGAAATTGTGCTGGATTGTACTGAAACTCGCCTATACCTAATTTAGATGGTTTAGGTGATTGGCATGCCTGGGTGGCTCTGTGGGTTGAGTGTGGGACTTGATTTCAGCTCAGGTCATGATCTTGAGATTGTGAGATTGAGCTCCACCTTGGACTACTCAAGTGGAGCCTGTTTGGGATTCTCTCTCTCCCTCCCCCTCTACCCCTCCCACCCACATGCATGCTCTCAAAATACAAACATACATACATAAGATAAATAAGTTAGATGATGAGATTTTGTACTTTTGAGATGATGGAATTTCATTAAGATTATTGGACTTTTAGATGATGCATAAATGGATTGGAGATGCTGGAATGGGAATAATTATATTTTGGATGTATGTGAGCCTTTGAGGTTCGATGGTTGGTTTATACTGTAGGCAGGATAATGGCTTTCAGCATGTTCATGCTTTATTCATTGGAACCTGTGAATACATAGACATACAGAGTAAAAGGGATTTTGCAGTTCTCATTAAGGTTAAGGACTTTGAGATAAGGAGCTTATTCTTGATTATTCAGGTGGGCATAATGTAATCACATGAATCATTAAATTTAAAGAACATTTCTTGGCTTTGGTCGGAAAGAGTGGATGACAGAAGGCAAAAGACTGAACCTTAAGATAGTTCTACAACTATGTGGAAGTGAATTTTGCCAATGCCTAAATACTTAAAAGATTCTCCACTAGAGTCTACTGAAAGGAATACTAACACCATGTTGATCTTAGCCTTATTAGACCTATGTCATATTCCTGACCTAAAGAACTCTAAAGTAATAATTTTAAGCTACTGTGTTTATGGTAATCTTTTATGGCAGCATGAAAAACCAAAAAAAGATTGGCTAACTCAATAATACATTTTTAGATCCTATTTAGGTCTATATTCCCAGGTAGAGTTTACTCACTTTAATTGCAGTATTATATTTAACATACAAATATATCACACTTTATCCATTTCTGTCCAGGTAGATATTTATATTGTTTCTAGTTTCTCTCTATAACAAACAATCCAGGAATTAAAAGAAAAAAAAAAAAAAGTTCTTCTTTATGTCTATTAGTATTCAGTGAAAAAGTTTCTAGACTATATCTAGAGAGATAAAGTATTGGGTCATTAATTGTGCATATTTCAAACATTATTAAATATTTCCAATTAATCCTAGAGAAGTTATACCAATTTTAACTTATGGCAACTGTTGATACATTTGATAACCTCTCCCCTCAAGTGTTTTCCTACTTTTTGTTGAATTGTTTCAGTTTTCATTTCCCCCACTCCTCCCATCCAACTTTAGAAATTTTGCATTAGTCATTTAGAGTTTCCCATGCATTTTATTTTATTTATTTTATTTTATTTTATTTTTTAAGATTTTATTTATTTCTTTGACAGAGACAGATCAGAAGTAGGCAGAGAGGAAGGCAGAGAGAGGAGGAAGCAGACTCCCTGCTGAGCAGAGCGCCTAATGTGGGACTCCATCCCAGAACCCTGAGATCATGACCTGAGCCGAAGGCAGAGGCTTTAACCCACTGAGCCACCCAGGCGCCCCATAGAGTTTCCCATGCATTTTAACATGCATGGGTAATTTAATAAAAGTCTCCTTATTTCCCCCAAACTTCTTTTAGAATAATACAAGAGCATTACCTCACTTAAAATATGCTTTTCCTTATTTTATTTCCCTGTAATTTAAGTTTCATATTGTTTTTAAGCACTCCACTGGTCATTGTTATACATTTTCAGTTAATTTTTATTTATATATACTAGCATTTTTCAATTTATTAATCACTAATTCTTACCAAAACCTAATATTTTTTCCCCTTTTTAAAATTCAATTGCCTTTTCCTTATAGTCATCCTTTGATAATTTTCTTAGGGATGGTCTGTGAATAGTTCATATCTACCATTTCTGACATTTTTTCTTTTCTTTTTAAGATTTTATTTATTCATTTAAAGAGAGAGAACAAAGAGAATACACACAAGGGACAGAGGAGGAGGGAGAGGAACAAGCTGACTCCATGCTGAGTGCAGCGTGGGACTCAATCTCAAGACCCTGAGATTATGACCTGAGCTGAAATCAAAAGGTAAAGGCTCAACTGAGCCACCCAGGTGCTGTCCCCACTTTTTAAAATATTTTATTTATTCATTTATAGAGAGAAACATTTATTTTTTCTAATGTGAAGTCTGCTATAAATCTAAGTACTTTTTTATATAAGAAATCTTTCTTTTTATAGATTTTTGAAGTTTCTGATGTCTTGCAAACTTACCACTGTATTAAAGAATGGAATATTTTTGATCTTTTTAATTTTATTAGGATTTGATGGGCTTATTCAACCTAAGAATTCCTGTATTCCTCTAACTCTGAAGAGAAGATAACTACCATTATCACTTAAGACTCTGCCTCTTTATCATTGTCTCCCCTTCCTCCTCATGAAACGTCTGTTAACATGCAGGATCTTCCCATTATATATATCATGTTCAATTTACCTTTTATATTTTGTACCTCTTTATTTTTTTCTCATTGCATTCCAGGTGATTTCCTCAGTTCTATATTTAAATTCTTCAATATTTTTCTCCACTGTATTTACTTTTTAAATGCAATTCTATTATTCTAAATGTAATTCTCTTATTCATTCCTAGAGGGATTTTTTTTTTTTCTTTTTTGGTGCATGGTTAAATTTTTCTGTTTCTTTTTTTATACTGATCTTAATGTTTAGCAAGTTGTGTCTATCACCTGATACCAGGAGTGTAAACACTTCTGCCCACTGATATTTGCATGAGAGTCACCAAGGAGAAGAGATCCGTCAGGTGCTGGCTGGAACAATGCTTTGCTCACACAGAAAAGGCAGAGCGAGATTAGTTTCAACAGTGTGTGCCAGTGGGTCCCAGTGCCTGCAGATCCCTCCTGGCAGCCAAAACTGGGTAGTTGGCCTGCATGCACTCCTTTTGTGCTAAAGCAGAAGAACCCCATCTCCCCTCCATAGGGGGCAAATAGAGTAGTGGGATTGGCCAGGTGTCCTACACAGCACATGCTTAGGCAGGTCAGAGGAGTACACATTGAGTCTGAAACTGGGAAAGAGATTCCCACATAAGGCAACAAGTCCAGTGACAGCTGTAATAGCCCTTTACCTTGGTAAGGAAATGTTCTAGGCCCAGCGCTCATTCTTATGAGACTGAGTGAGGGTTAAAAAAAAACTGCACATAATACTGCCTTTCTCAGTATCTCATATTTTCTCTTTCTTTTTTCTCTCTAATATTCTTAAATATACTTTCCCCAAAGCTTCTTTAATAAACCTGGTTTATTTCCTCTTATGGTTTATAAAATGTCAGTATACATTTCTTTACTGTGGCATTTGTTTTCCATAGAGTTCTGTGTTGTAGAATTGTCTCTATGAGGTATATTTGTAGGTGACCCTGCCCAGGGCCCTGTGTTTTCTACTGGTTCCAGACTTGCTTTTAATTTAACTTTGGGTTTCTGCATCATGCTTGTACAGTAATGTATATCCCTCCCATATGAATAAAAATGGATTGAAGTTTTATAATTTTTCTCATCAGGCCATGGGTGGATAAAAAATTTTCTCACTGCTTCCAAAGGCTTGTATCTAGAGCCTGTACCTGAACGCATTCTAGAAGTGAATGTTAGAGCTTCGGACTCATCATTAAAGTTTATATTTCATTCATATATTACCGACTCAGATGCTTCCCCTACTTATTCTTTTAATTTTGATTTTTTTTGTATTTCTGGAATTTTGTATTTCTCTTCCTTTGATATGTTAAGCTATGCATTTAATCTATTATTCCTATGTATTGGGTTTGAAGTCAAGCCTTTCTAAGTCAGATTCTGGCTGGCTCACCATATGTTCTACCTTTAATATACATATCAGTGGTAAAATAGAGGAAACCACCATCTGTGGGCTGGTTTTCTGTATTTTCTTGCTTTTCTATTATAGAGAATGGTAAAGGAGAACATTTTTTTTAATATCTTGCTATTTATTTATCCCTTTCAAATTATTTATTTAGAAGAGAAGCTGGGGGCACCTGAGTAGCTCAGTTGGTTAAGCACCTGCCTTTGGCTCAGGTCATGATATCAGGGTGCCGGGATCAAACCCCATGTTGTGTCCATTTCAGCAGGGAGACTGCTTCTCCCTCTCCCTATGCCCTTCCCCCTGCTCATGCTTTCTCTCTATCAAAGAAATAAAATCTTAAAAAAAAAAGAGAGAGAGAGAAAGAGACAGAGAGAGAGAGAGAGAGAAGCTGATTCTGGCATTTCAATACCCTGAGTTGCTGGTGCTTACCTAGATAGCTGTGCCATATGGCAGCAAACCAGAAATGTTGGTACTACTGCTGGTTTTCATTAAGTATTATGGGGTATTTTGGTGTGGAACATATTCAGCTATTCCTACATAGAACATCTCCTGTGCATGATCATGGGGGAAGAAATGACTAATTCCAAGAAAAATATGAAATGGCTATAAGGTTTATGGAGGAGAGAGAGTGGAACAAATAATAATTTTACATGGCAATGCAGTAGGCTATTCCAGGGTTAAAATAAATACAGAATAACATTTCCATGATGTTTGCCTCTTGTGCATATTGCACAAATGGTTTCACTTCCAGCCATTTCTTTCCAGCTAGTTCAGAGATTTCTTAGGGGGTGACTTACATGTACCATTGAGCAGTTCTCCTTGATCGCCGCCACATGGTCTCCAGCATTTCCGTATGCTCCTTTTGGAGCTTGCTGTGATGCTCTCTCCTCATGCTGCTGGTACTGAAATTACCAGTGCCAGCAAGGCCCACCAAAGGCACAAGAATATGCAGATGCAGAATATCCCCTTCTGTTCTTCCTCTTTCCAGATGTAGGTGAGTCCAACCTCCAGCGTAGCATGAATATATGTTTATGTGTGCGTGTGTACCTGTGTATAATCTTCTAATAACAACAGGAATAATTAACTAATACCTGTTATAAACTTAACCTGTGCTGAGTATGTAAGAGTGTACTTGCATGACCACATCCAAACAGAGCTGATATAGGTAAGCACTATTTTCACTATCTGTTTTTGCCTTTGAGGAAAGGTAAGTATGAAAATTTTAAAAAGCCTTTCCAAGGTCTCAAGGCCAGTATGGAGTAAATCCTAGACAAAGAATCGAATATACCTGAAAGCAGACCTCAAGCTCTTAAATAACATACTATTTTACATACTCATAAAACATTTTTGAAAACTTATTTGTGGCTCTCACTGTGCTAATTAAGGTTTTATACACTATATTATATATTTCCTTGAAAGTAGACCAAAAAAAAAAAAAAGATAGACTATCATTTTTTTTTTTAAGATTTTATTTATTCATTTGAGAGTGTGAGAGCAGGAATGGGTGGGTGGGAGGGGCAGAAGAGAGGGAGAGAGGGAGAGGAAGACTCCCTCTTGAGCAGGGAGCCCGCTGTGGGCCTCAATCCCAGGACTCTGGGATCATGACCTGAGCCAAAGGCAAACATTGAACTGACTGAGCCACCCAGGCACCCGTAGACTATTATTGTTTTAATCCCAATTTAGAAGTGCACCAAGCTTCAGAGATATCAAGTATCTTACCCATGATCACACACAGTAAGCAGAAAAAGGTAGTTTAAATCAAAATGTGTCTGGTGCTCACAGTCTTAACTATTATTTTGTTACACATCCTCAAAATAATAGGGCATTAAATTCTCAGTGACTTGCTAAATTTTAAATAAATTCTTGGCATGATCATTTGTGTTCTAGTTTAGCTCTTCTTCCAAGACTGAAGCTGAGAGAAAAACATTGGTGGTGTGTTTCAAATCGTTCTTTCTTATCTCTGCTGATCCTAAACCCTTAAACTAAAATTTTATTCTTGATACATTTTCCAAAAAGTAAATTATTTGCCTCAGAAATTAATGTAAAGTAAATCACCACTGCACTTAGCATCAAAATCCAAAGATGCTACAGTTAGGGTTCAACTTGGACCCTTAGGGAAAAATAAAGTCCTTCTTTTGAGCGTAATACTTGATCATAAAAACAGAAGTGGGATGTATGCATTAAGAGATCTCTTAACTTCACAGCAAAAACATCAAAGGTATTTCATACATTTTCTTTTCTTTTTGAAGTGATAGAACTTTTCTTAATGTCTATTCTAGTGCCACTTTATATAACAGCTCAAACCGTAATATCTTTTGTGTGTTTTTATTTCAGGTAGCTTAAACTGTTTCTAAAAAAGAAAGTGGGAGAACCTAATTTCTATGATTTGATATAGGCATAGAAAACTAGAAAATGATTAATTTGATTATTTGAAGAAACATTGATTTAAGATGGATTTTGTTACCAGTGCTTTTTTTTTGCCTTTATCAGTGTATATAATGTCCAAAAAAATGAAAAAGAAGTTAACTAAGCCACAAGTATTCTGAGTAATATTAAGTTCAAGTATTATCCCTCAAACTTAATTAAAACCAAATAATAGTTCAGGACTTTTCTCTCCCTCCCACCCCCAATCACTACTCTACAATACAGCACTAAAAAATCCCTGGAGGAAGTTATAAATGTTTCTAACAAACAAAATGAAGAGAAACATTAGTCAGTTTCAAGCCTCATTTACTCAATGATGGGCGGTAACAATGTCATAAATCACTGACTACCTTTAAGTCATATGATCTTTTGTGCTACAGGCCTTTCAGTAATCTTTTTCTTTAACCAATTTGGAAATATTTGAAAAATAAATATTTTTAAGATCTCAAGAACAAGGAATGTGAACAATATATTAGAGTAATGATGAGTTCTCAGAAATAATCCAAGGCAGTTGGAGGCAGCAGTTCATAAATGTCATTTATTAATGATATTTGGCAAAATCATCTTTATAAAGAAAATCTATGTGAAAGAAATGCATATTTAATAACAAATGAAAATACAGGCTGCAGTGCCTTAAGAGATAATTTCAGTATTTCCAAGACGAAATACACCTTTATTTTGACTAAACAATGTTCCACTATTGCTTAGCTAATTAACTACATATGTTTCACATCATATCTTAAGGATCTGTTTTAATATTTAGGATGGAAAAAAGACATTTTAATGGAGGTTTAAGATTATGAACAATAGTTTATACTTCAAACCTAAACCATGTAATGAGAGAACATATTTTGAATAGTACAAGCCTACTTAAATGCCAGATTTGCAATTGTAAATCATATGCAATTTATTTAAAGCTTAGAGTAATTCCTCAATTTAAAATGTTACTTCCTTTTATTAATGGGAAACAATATTTAAAAGCCCAAGGCATTGCTAAAAGAAAATGGCATGTCTAGAAGAATCGTAAATAACTCTAAGCACTTAACATGTTAAATCTACCAGAAATGCAAAATAATTACATACAGGTACTGTTTAATGAACATTATACCTTTGAACAGTGTATTGACACTTTTGAAAACTTTGAAACAAATATATGAAAATTCTTTATCATTTTGTGCCTCGGTATCAATTAAAAATTAAAATAGTGCTTGCATTTTAAAATGGAATTATTAAAAATACATCAACACATTCACATACTTTTTGGCTTAAACTTAAACATAGTATATAAATATCTCTTTTGTATGCAATTCTTGGCTATATTTTTCCCTACACTTTAATAGTAAAGACTCTCATTTTCTTACTGGTTTTGTTGCTCAGAATATATCTTCCAGTGTGGGGTTTACAAGTGCAGAAAAGGATGAAAATTTTGCTTCTTTGAAGATGCTACAGAAGTAATATCTTTCATAGCAAAGGAAGGTTTTAGACTTTCTAAATGTCTTTGGCAGAGTCTGTTGCAATGGGTTTCATACTTTGGTAGCATTGAATTCAGAGAACAAATGACTGCGCTTTTGTAGGAAATGTTCACTTGTCCTTTTCTTCTGCCTTCTGAGGATGGAATGAAAAAAAGAAATGCTATAGAAACTAACCTCTCTGGTCTTTGTTAAATGTGGATACACATTTTTTTCCCTTCTGTATAACCAATTTACTCAATTCACAATCTAAAAATATGGATTGCTTAAAAACTGCTTCAATTCTTATTTTTTTAAAATTCTCACAAAGCATTACAAGTTCATTTTTAAAGATAGTCACATAAAAGTCTCTAATATAGCAAGCCATTTACAATTTCCCTGATGCAATAAGAAAATATAAAGTGGCAGATAAAAATTACCATTTTACAAAGACAAATATATTTATATTGATCTCATGTTCTTATTACACTTGTAAAACATAATATTGCTAGCAGAATAAGTAGTGACAATTAACATCAAGGACCAAATTAAAGTTTGAATTTGAAAATTAAAAAGTACCTGTTTTGTGGTATATATTCACATGAGTAGTGAGTGCTCCAGAAACTGAGAGGACATGATTTTTCAAAAATTAAATGAAAATAATTGCTTTTGCTACATGCCTACTCATAGTAGATAAGTTAGAAGTGGGGTGAGCATATCATTAAAATATATATATATATATATATATATATATATATATATATATTTTTTTGAGAGAGAGAGATTGAGCAAGAGCAGGAGAGGCAGAAGGAGAGGGAAAGAGAATCTCTACCAGATTCTGGCTGAGCATGGAGCCCAGCACAGGGCTCTATCTCACGACTCTGAGCTCAGGACCTCAGCTGAAACCAAGAGTTGGATACTTAGCCAAGGGTGCCACCCACCCAGGTGCCCCTTGAGCATGTCATTTTTATTCTTTTATCATCATTAGCACCATCAGTGTTGTCATTACCACCCAAAACAAAACCAATTCCTTTTAGAGAAGTTATTTAGTTATGTATAAGAGAATTTTTCAATTGTCTGTGGAAGTACATAATTTAAGGTTCAGATTCCTGCTCTGCCTTCTGAACTATTTAAGGTGGACAACCTACTTCATTTCTCATTTTACATTGAGTAGGATGGTTAAGACACTGTCTCATAGATGGTGAAAAATTAACAAATACTATCATTATTACTTTGACTATTATTAATGATATATCCTATAATGATATTATAATTATCTCCTTTTTATAAATAAACTTTAAAATATTTTCTTAGGTGATAAATCTAGAAAGAAATGTCAGTAATCCAAACATAGGCAGTCAGTTGAATCCAGAGCCTAAGCTACCTAAATGTACTACCTAAATGCAAAAAATATGCTAATTTTTTAAAATTTATTTTTTCAAGGAATCTCTACCTTCAACATGGCGCTTGAACTTATAACCCCGATATCAAGAATCATAAGCTCTACTGACTAAGCCGATCAGGTGCCCCCAAATAATGCTTATTTATCTCTGAGTGGGCATTAAGCTCACTCAAGACCAGATTTGTGTTTGAAAAATGATATACTGTCAAGTAAATATGTATTGGACAAAAACTTCTTATAAAGCATATGATGTACTCAAGTGTAGTGCAAACATCCAAGTTTATTTGGTTAAAATGAAGAAGCAGATTTGGTTAAAACAGAATGTAATTAATTAAATTTATAAAGAAATCTGATAAAATATATTTTGAGAAAAAAAATGCTCTTGGTTCCAATATTAGTTTTTGTTTTTTTTTCCTAAGAGTATTTAGCTATAAACACATCTGACCACCAATGAAAAGCAGAGGGGAAATGAACCACCTATCATCATTTGTAATAGGAGAAACCAGTATAGCAAAAGTTTCCATCAGATGATGAATAATAAATATTTCAGCCTGAGATTTAGAGAAAACCAAAAGGAATAAGATTCAGGAGCATTCGTTCTCAGAAGGAGTTGCAATCTAGTTCTGTGGAAGATTAAAACAACATCCAGTTTAATGACAAACCTCCTGGTTAAGATTCTTCTAGAAAAAGAACAAAAGCATAACTGAGATTAAGTTAGTGATAGACAATAGATAAAATATGAAAGTGTCTGTGGCAAAGTCTGGGAAAGGTCTTGTCCACATGAACTGAGAATATAGTATTAAGGCACAACAGGCTGTATTTTATTGGTGCATTCATACATGCCTAAAGTGTGATCTGAGGCAGAGGGCCACAGGCTGTTATCCAGAGTATTTTTAAATTGAATAATTTCACAGGACACCCCCCATATAATTAGCTTCACATATTGTGACTAAAATGTAATTTTAGGGGTGCCTGGGTGGCTCAGTGGTTTAGCCTCTGCCTTCGGCTCAGGTCATGATCCCAGCATCCTGGGATTGAGCCCCACATCGGGATCTCTGCTCAGCAGGGAACCTGCTTCCTCCTCTCTCTGCCTGCCTCTCTGCCTACTTGTGATCTCTATCTGTCAAATAAATAAATAAAATATTTTAAAAAAAATAAAATAAAATGTAATTTTAAAAAACGAAAATAAATTTAAATTTAAGTAGCTCTTCAGTTGACTGTAGTAAAATTTCTCTAGGTGGACAAATTAATCCCTAAAGAGTAAATCCATTATGATTAAGAAAGATGCTGCACTGAGAATTAGAATATCTTGCTAAAATGGTAAAGAAATTTTGATCTAACACATTTGTGTTAAATGTCGGTTTTATGGAAAATTCTTATTAAGGATGTAATTGTATTAAAATTTTAAAAGTTCAATTTTAAAGTTTTATAGAATATTTTAGTAAAGTTAAAAAAATAGTGAAGACAATAAGCACAGCTTTATAGAGTAGGGAAAAATGGTAGTTACAAGTCTGAAGTGTCCACATAAAAGATACAATAAAACACTTTATGATAACTGTTTATACCATTGGAAAATATCTATCTAAATTCATTCCAAAAGTATGGATAAATATAAGGTAATCACGGTCTTTGTTGGATTGCCAATGGATGAAGTCAAGGGCACTTTTGAATTAAATGATATTCTGCCCTGAAGACTTTGATTAAATTGTGCGGGTCCCTACCTAACGTCCTAGATATATCTTAGCAACTCCTAGAGTAGTCTGGCCACTCAGAATTGACTTCCTTGTTAAAGAACATTGGTGAATCTTCCTGACCAGCTTCATCTGATGATCACATAAGTTCAAAGAGAATGCAGCTACAGATAGATAATTGAGCCAAATCTAAAAACAAATTTTGTTAACAGAATAAGAGCAAGACGTACATGGGGGGTGGGGAGTGGAGGAGTGGGGGGAAAGATCGAGGAGGAAAACAAGACCAAAAAGACCCCCAAGACAAATAACATCCTGAGGGGCTGGCTGCTGAGAAGAGGAAGGAGGGACTGTATGCATCATAAATGGCTACATGAAGCCACTGCATTGCTTGCAGTCCATCTCCCATATTTTGTCTGTGCTAGAGTTCATGAATATATAGCTTTCATCAGTGTATGGCGTGCTTTAGCTATAAATACAAATTTGTTTTAGAATATTCCGATTTCAGTGCCTTCCCTGAAAAAAAGACTCAGCAGAGATTTCAGCCAAATTCCCTTTAGTCAATCATTTTGAAATATCCTCACATACAGTAAATGAAAAATTAGGGAGTTTTACATGACTGTTAACCCATTGTTTCCTTCTGACTAATATGAGAGGATACCAAGGCAATAATTATTGCATATTTTACTGTATACTGCATATCCCTCAAGACCAACGTATTCTATACCATCTGACCCCAAGTTCTGTACCTAATAGTTTTTTGGGAAGTTTCCCGCACTCCATACTAAAATATAAATTCTTTTATTTCTATTATACACATTTGCTTCTTTCTCATTATCCAAGTATATGATTTAATTACAAAGTTTCATTAGTAGTTACTGTATACTTAGAGTGTATATTTGGCTTTCCTCTCTAGGCAATGAGGAGCCATTGAGAGGTTTGGAGTCTTCAAGTGACGTAATTCAGTATGTGTTTTGGTATGATTTATTTGGCCTATTTATGTAGAATGGGTTCAATGAAGTGTGTCTGAAATGCTACAAAGATATTTAAAAGACTTATTTGATGAGAGCAACACATATTACATATATTAATTGTTATTCCTTCTGCTTAGAACACTGATTTTCTAGAACTTCTCAAGACTGGCTCCCTAATTACATTCCAATTGCGGCTGAAAAGTCCCCTCCTCAGAGAGGCTGTTTCTGACTACTTGTGTTTCTCTCTGGGACACTCCCTAACTCATTCACTTGCTTTCCTTTGTTCTTCTTAGCTCTCTTAATGTGTCTAACTTGCTTAATTTGTCTTTCATACTGAATCCAGCCCTGACTGAGAGGACAGTGACTTTGTATTACCACAGTAATTCTAGCCTGGAAGGGTTTCTGGCACATGGGAAACCATACATTTTTATTAAAATGAGTAAATGACTTGAGTAAAAATGCAGATCAAAGCAATAGTGTAATTAACAGAAAACGGGAACTAAGAATATCAATTATACTACGAAGTACAAAAATACAATTTCTACCTGCCCTTAACTCAGCCTAAAACTTTGCAGATCTACATAAATGGACTCAAATGCATTTGAAGATAATCTAAAAGTTTAGGAATACCTAGCTCCCAACGTATCCCTACTTGGTCCTTCCCTATTTTTATCTTGGTTTACCAGCTTCAAATTTGTTAATTTTTTGGCCCCAAATTTAACCTGCGGCCCTCATTCTGGTTTAGTTTGCATCCTGACTCTTATTTGAAATTTAGATTGAAGAGAGCAGGAGAGTTCCTTGCTCCAAATTTTGTTACCCTGAAACACAAATTTCTTTCTAAACTCTAGCTAACCCTCTAGGAGTAGGGGTAATTTGGGTTAAAAAATGAACAATCAATCTTCAGGTTCAAGGAAGTGCATGGTGGTGGTGGTGTCATTCTATTCCACTTCCCCAGTGGAAATCCCAACGTTCATTCTTCTTTCAAAAAGTATTTAATTAGTACCCACCTTAAGTAGAATCTGACCAACTTAGATTACAGATGAAAATGCACCTTTGAAATTCAAATCAGATAAAAATGAGTACCACCCATTTTTATTTAAAGGGTGGGTTCAGTCTAAGTAAGGAAGAAAAGTCCATATCAGAAACCAGAAAGTTATACAGTATTACACTAAGCCCCCATATGTCGAAGTGTTCATGTATATGCAGTATGCCAATATAAAATTAATCAATACATTCAAAATATGTAGTCTATATTGCTTTATACACTTTTTTAGTGTTACACTGGAAAAATTGAGAGCACTTTATTTTCTAATGTAGCCTTGAAGCATATTCTTAGCTATATATAATGATCAAAATTATACGCTTGCCTAGTAACTTTGTTTCATTCATAGTCTTAAATCAAAAAGTGGCTCTTTATGCTTAAAGAAAATAAGTGCAAACTGTTAGTTTCACAAAACACATTTATTTTGGCATAACAATAAAATTAAATAATTGTTAGTTAACTAATATGTCAGTTTCCATGATACATATTAGGATTAGAAACAGTAAGACCAAAATAATTACCTAGGTAAGGCATGTTGCTTAATATGATGAAAGCATAATGCAACTTCTTTTCTATTGCTCGAAGTTGTGTTTACTATAGATTTGAGATTTCAGTGCTGTAAACGCCTATGAAATCTGAAAAACTTATTAAACATAGAGGAGGGGCGCCTGGGTGGCTCAGTGGGTTAAAGCCTCTGCCTTCGGCTCGGGTCATGATCCCAGAGTCCTGGAATCGAGCCCCGCGTCGGGCTCTCTGCTCCGCGGAGGGCCTGCTTCCTCCTCTCTCTCTGCCTGCCTCCCTGCCTACTTGTGATCTCTCTCTCTGTCAAATGAATAAATTAAAAAAAAAAAATCTTTTAAACATAGAGGAAATTTGATCTAAGGAAAACATTCTCATCTCTTTCATACCCTGTGAATCCCAACATAAGAGATGAGAAAGGGTTTAAGTAATAAGCCCAGATTTTGAGGAATTCTTTTATTATTATTATTATTACTTGCTATTTAAAAATATCTATGTATAAAAAAGGTAAGAAAGCGTTTAGCCTCAATAGCCTTTGCTTCTCATGAACAATTGAACCTCAAGAGAGCTTCCCATTATTGGGCAGTATCTTCTTTTGAGGTCTTCCAAATGCTTCAAAAGTGAAAAAGCTGTGTTCCTGATATAAATCTTTTGGTTAAAAAAAAATGGACTTTAGCACCTATGCTAATAGTTACAGGCTTTTAAAAACTTATTTTCCTGAATAAAATAATTTTTAATTAGATACTTTTATATTCTGAGTATAGCTAAATATGGTCCTTCCTCTCTCTCATTTAATGTAACTATATAGCCATCATATGTTATCTTAAGGTAACTGTAAGATAGCAGAGTATAATTATCTTAACATAACTATAGTATAATTATCTTACTGATATCTAGCTTATTATGATTTAGTAGTGGACTCAATTAGTTCTAGTCACTAGCTGATTCATATGGTGGAGACCAGAACAGAATGATAGAGAACAAACAATTCTGTAAAAAAAAAAAAAAAAAAAGTGACTAACTGCCACATTATACTGAAATTGCTTATTTGATGTCTTTCTTCCTAGACTATAAAATTCCTGATAACCTTATTATTTCCTTTTTTCAGCTTTATCTCCAGTGCATAGAACAGAGCATAGCATGTAATAGTTGCATGTGAAATGTGATTTAAACAAGCTTGGGAACCACACATCAGAGGAAAATTGTTCGGAAGCAGTAGAAAATTTTAATATGAAGAAGTAAATCCTGAGAGTTTTCATGATTTCCTTTAAATGTTGCAGGTTTATCACAATCAAGATTATCTCCATCATTAACCCTGTGAACTAATATGTATTTCTGCTGTACAAAGAAGGAAGCTGAGGTTTAAACAGATGACGGAATTTTCCCATTTCTAGAAAGCAAGTAGGTGCCGATGGGCCTGGACTATATACTGAAGTGTAGCTCGAAAGCGCAAACTCCTATCCTGTACGGCTTCTGTTGTTCCATAGATGAGTAACTAAACCAGAGTTGACCTGGGTTCAGTGTATCAAGTAGGAAATTCCTTAGTGCCTCAGTCTCTATTAGTACAAAATCAACATTTTCCCCACAGATTTCTAGGCAAGTTTCTTTATTTCTTTGTTTATGATCTATTTTCTACAACTAGAATGTAAGCTGCTCAAGAGTGATGAACTTGTCATTTCAACCAATGTATGTTGTACCTAGAAGTGGAATAAAAGTATTTGCTTTAGTCCAGTCAGGCTACTGTAACACCATGCCACACACTGGGTGGCTTATAAAACCAAAGAAATTTATTTCTCATAGTACCAGTGGCTGGAAAGTCCAAGATCAAGTCACTGGCATGGTTGTATTCTGGTGAATGCCTTCTTCCATGCTACAGACTGTCAACTTGGGTGCCCTCATGTGGAGGCAGAGCTATGGAGCTCTGCAGGGTCTGTCTTCCAAGAGCACTGACTCCCAATCATCAGAGCTCTGCACTCATGACTTAATCATGGTCCAAAGGCCCACCTCCTTACACCAGCACCTTGGGAGTTTCTTTGAATTTTGGAGTGACGTATCATTCAAACCATGGCCATACAACCTTGGAATTATACTAAGAGTTTAATGAGTCAGTACTGAATTAATGAATGTGTGGCAATATAAGAAATCAATGTCCGTAATAATTAATCAAGTTCATTGTTGAATTGTGACCAAAATATTACTATAATAGTGCTTCTCAGCACTAATTGTCTAAGAAGAATGGTGATATTACAATTATAGTTAAAACAGAGAACCCCTACAAAAAAATTATACTCTTAATGTCTTTAATATTTAAAAGGCCAGTCAAATGCTAGTGGCAGTTCTGTTTTGTAATGGAGTCAAGAAGTTGAAGAACTTAGGTTCAAAATAGAGCTCTAACGTGTATTAATTGTGTGCTTTCCAATAAATCACTCAATCCCATCTGTAAATAGCAATAATAATAGTGTCTGACTTTTAGATCTGTTGTGAGACTAGTATATTGTTAGAAAATAGACCCCTTAACTCAGTGCTTAGCACATAATAATCATTTAAAAGAATTGTTATTAGTGTTTGAAACTCCAGTTTTCAGTTGTATCCAATTACCTTATAATACACTGCTTGAGAAACAGAAGATAATTTACATATTTAGTCACTTGCTTTTAACCCTTTTTTATGGCTGAAAGAAGATTTTTCTTGTTATTTCTAAGAGAGTGATTTGCATATTTTTGGTTAATTCCTCTGTATTTGGGAACTGCTAACTTACTAAATGTAAACTGCCCCATTTATAACTTTAATTTTAGTAGTAGTAATACATATGAATAATTTCATGAAACTGCTAATCCTAGTCATAGAAACCCACATTATTGCAGTTGGTTTTTATGCATGTTTATTGCAACTTTTTTTTTTTTTTAAGATTTTCATTCAGCCTTCTGCTTATCTGAGCAGAATACAGCTATACATAGTTACCTAGCATACCAAAGGAATCTTGGAAAAAAGAAAACAAACAAAACTTTATTTCTTTAAACCATTTGTTTAATGTATTAACAGACTTATCAAAACTATCCGACCAAGATTAATTCTAACTAAAGCAACCCAAAGCAGTAACATTCCTGACTTGTTTCAAGCATCTAGCAATTAGTTGATTCTATTAGTTCTTTTTTTTTTTTTTTTTTAAGATTTCATTCATTTATTTGACAGAGATCACAAGTAGGCAGAGAGGCAGGCAGAGAGAGAGAGGGAGAAGCAGGCTCCCCGCTGAGCAGAAAGCCCTGTGCGGGGCTTGATCCCAGGACCCTGGGATCATGACCTGAGCCGAAGGCAGAAGCTTTAACCCACTGAGCCACCCAGGCACCCCTGATTCTATTAGTTCTTAAGTGTATTTATTCACTGTATTCTTTTATTGGATAATGAAGGAAAATTATTAATTTGCTTTCTGAATCAATATTTCCAATTATATCACACTCATTTGCAAATTTTAAAATAGTTTTTAATTTTTATATGAAGTTTTCTTTATAATTTTATTTTTTCATATATGGTTCTAAATGTGTTCCGGCTTACTAATTAACAACAACAAAAAAATAGACTGTAGTAATTCATCACCACTGTCACAGCTGGTTCTTTACTGGTAGTATTCCTGTCAAACTTACCAGTGGCCCATTGAAATCTTTAAAGGATTCAATAATGGTTAAATCTAAATAGGTACATACCATTGGAAAGATCGGGCTTATCAAATACTTTCAGTAATTTTGTTTTCTCTACTATCTTGTTATCAGTTCTCTTGGAAGTGAAGAGGTCTTAAACTTCCTTATCACAGGCTTGTCAATAGGAGAAAAAAGAAAGCTTCAGAGACCTTTGGTTCTATGTATTTCTGCCAATCAAGGTAATCCAGGAGATAAATGCAACAATAAGAAAAGACCCTAATCCTTTGTTCACCACTAATTCATCACACTTTTCACAGCTGGATCTCAACTGAAGGAACACAGATTTGACCTTTAAATCTTAGCTTGGCTGCATTTGATCCTACCTCCCACAGGTATAACTTCATGGAATTCAGTACTTCCGCTGCCCTTTTTCCATAATTTGACTCTGATTTATCTTTTAACTATCAGCAGTCAACATTAACACACTAAACCATACGTGTGAAAATCAAGTGGTGTGCTTTATCAGGCCTGTAATCATATATATCTATCGAATGCCATTCTATTAACTTCAAAGCAAAAATACAATTTATTTGTATTGATTTAAAACAAGAAATTCGCACAATTAGTAATCTCATTATAACTATTTTATCTGCCTTGGGATTTTGAGATTGAAGTAAATTTACAGGCAAAGCATATAAAGTCATTGATGAGATAAAATATAGCAATGATTCAGGTACAGTACCCAGTTCTTCTTATGATTTCACATAAAACAATTTTACTGATGTATTTCTTTATTTTTTCCACCTCCCACAGACACGTGGTACATTCTAAAGCTGCTCTGAAAGTTAATTCAAAAAGGTTTACTCAACAATAAAAACTTAAATCCGTAAAGACTACTTTTTCCTAATAATTGTTTCTTTTACACTGGTATAAACCTACCTGACCCTCCAGTAATTTTTTACTTCTAAGCAACTGAAAGTTAATGAACCACAAATTACACTGAGAAAGAGAATTGGCTTTTTACAAGGAGCTGGAATGTGTTGAATGTTGTAATAGAACATTAACAAATCTGTCAATTAGCCTGGAAGGTATTTTGACTTTTATGTCTTCTGTTTGCTTGCTCAGTATATCAAATGAATTTCCTTCATTTTGTTTAGTATTATTTCTAATAATAACAATATCCAAACAGCCTTTTTCTCAATTTATAATTTATCTTTCATGATGGTCTTCTGAAGTTTCAGAGACCTAAGCACAAATTTTTCTGACTCACAGTGTAATTGTTATAGCTGTAGTCCTACTTCATGACCTTTAGTCCAGTAATCTGGGGAGAATAGAGCTATACTTCCATAAATTATTTTATCAGTTTACACTAATAACCTAGCTGATCCCTGTTTGAATCAGGGTCCTAACTATACCATATCTTAAAGGAAGAGTGAGGGATTACAGCATTTCCTCAAACTTTCAAAGGCATTTTACTCCTAAGTCTCTTCTATCTGGTAAGATTATGTCTTCATTAGTGACATGGTAGATTATTAATATTTATAGCCATTCATAGTCGTAACAATTTTTCCCAAGTGCAAACAGAAGAAAGTCTATTAATATTATCTACTACTTTTTAAGCCAATGGTTTTGAAACCTTGGTAAACCTGAAAGCCTAAATTCAAAACAAACATAACTAAGAGAGGCTTTACAAATTTTTTTTAATGGAAAAAAGCACAAAGATACAATGCTAAGATAGAAGAGAACCCTCATTTTCATTTCTTTAACTTTCAAGTTCCAAGAATTAAAAACAAGCAAAAATAATCATAATATAGATTATCATGAATTAGCACATAAAAATTGATTGTCTCATCTTTGGAAAAATAAATATAATTTGAAGTACCAATATTCTTGTTTTGTTTTGTTTTGTTTTTAACTATAGGTAAAGAGGATTTTAAGGACTTATGACTATTAATTTTTTTTATTCTAAAATTTCCTTAATTGCTTCCTAGCAGGTTTCAGGTCTAGGAATAATATTTAAGAAAGTAAGAGTATAGATGTTTTACAATATAAAAGAAGATAGTCCTTAGGATTAGAAGTCTACCAGGGAACCAACCTAAGCAGACTATAAGGTGACTATATTACATTGGTCTTAATGTTCCCAATATCTAGTATATGCTTCACTATTATAACACCCAGAAAATGATATTTTAATGCTTTACAAATTCAGTTTGAAAAATTATGCACAAAACAACTTATTGGCCAAATTGAGAACTATAACGATCATTAAATCACAGAGATATGTGTGCTATATGTAGTAACAGATATTCTGGAGAAGATATTTTTTGTTTTCTTTACTATAAAGTATCCCACTGATGGGTAGAATAGAGAAAAATTAAGCTGCCAAATACTTCTGTTTTATAAATAATCCTTTATTATTTATAATTATTTATAATTATATCTATTCTATAGATATAGAATCCTTTATATTTATTTAGAAGAACAGTTATGCATTCTTCTATCAGTATTTTGAGAATTCCATTTATTGGTAATATGATAATTAAAAACGTATTCTATAAAAATATGCTCTACTTCATTGAAGACTTTAAAAATAATTGCCTAGGAGAACAATGCTACTGCAGAGCTTAATGCTTAGTTTTTTAATTTGAATTGACATTGCTTGCATTGGTGAAGTATTCTATTTGTCTAGGTAATTCATGCTATATGAAATTTCAGTTGGTAAATAAATAAATACATTATTTTCAGAAATGGGAACAAATTTATGTTCCCTTTTCTATTCTATTTTTTCCCCCCAAGTAGACAATAAGTCATCAAACAAAAAGCTGTCACCAAAAAAAAAAAAAAAAAAAAAAAAAAAAAGGTGTTTATATGATAACAGATTACAATGGTTAAATTGAAAGAGCAAAATTCAGGCTTCAAATACTCAGAAATCCAACTTTGCTAATACATTCTTGAATTTTACATTGTAGAGATAAGGAAGAGTAAATTTCCACACATGTTAGAAAATACTTATGAATGCGCTTAGTAAAATTATAAACAGCAAATATGTAAAACCTTATATTAACCTTTGACTCTTTTCTCTCATTAAAATGTAACAGTTATCTACTGATAAAATAATGCTGAAAACAACTCATAAAATTTCAGGAGCAGACAACATCCTTTTATTATTTTCCAGAAGTCAGTTGTCTGCATGGTTCTCTGCTCTTTACCAGGTTTGATTACTCTTCTATGGGTTCATACATTGGGCTGCAAGAAAGTGACGGTTCAGTTAGGAACCAGCTTGTTTTAGATGACCTCAACTGGTACCACTCAGTTCTGCTCTAGATATTTCTTATCCTCCTATGAGCTAGCGTTGGCTTGGGGGTGGTGGCTGTGTTTTGAGAAGAATGTGGAAATGAGAAAGCACTTCTCAAGTCTGCATTTTATCAGGTTTGCTACCATCCTGATGGGCAGAGAAAGTCACATGGCTAAATCCCAGAGTTAGTCTGTAAGAATAGACATTGCCTCTTGATGGAAGTGGTTGCAATGCCAAATTGTTAAAGAGCTTAGATACTTGTCTAGATAGAATGCTGCTGGAGCTTTTACCAAGGATCCATTACAGTCTCCATCTGGTTGGTTATCAGCTCCTTCGGAATACAAAACAAGGAATCTCCGTGATTCCTTTCTGACCTGTTTCTAATATTACCACCCTAATGTAAAATCTTGTTGACACTTACCTGAACTCTGATACTGAACTTGTAACTAGATTTCATCTCTTCTAAGTCTTCCTTCTCAATATTTCCTACAAACATTTCAGGTATTTCAGGGCTTTTTGTTTGTTTTTTGTTTTGCTCCTCTTTTTTTTTTTTACTATATTTAATGACACTAATTTGAACCTGGGATAGTGATGTGCTCTTCTTTATATCTTCCACACTATTTGCCCATTTTGGACATAAAAGAAACTTGTTTTTAATTAGGTAAATAGATGAATAAAATAAAAAGAAGTCACAAAATAACCAAACCTAATATTTCAACCTCAAATATTTTCAGCTATAATTATTTTCTTGGGATTCCTAGGAATTCAGGTCACCTTTACAAACCCTAGTAAGTATGACTTTACTTAGGGTGCCTAGCTGGCTCTGTTGGTAGAGCATGTGACCCTTGATCTCAGGGTTGTGAATTTGAGCCCCATGTGGGGTACAGAGGCTACTAAAAACAAACCATCTTAAAAAATATATATATGACTTTACTTAGTTTTATATTATTGACTCTTGTATACCAGTTGCCAATTTTGTGGCATTCTGAAACTTTCTAAATAGTTATGCTCACTCCCTTCTATATTATTATTATCTCTTAATTCTATGAAATACAATGAGATATGTATACTAGAAGCAGATACATTATATCTGAGTTTGTAGAATTTGCAGTCCTGAGAGAATTCTTATGGTAGTGAAGAAATAACATTAAAACAAGTACTCAGTTCCCTCTTTGATTGATTGTTATCATAATTATTGTTCCAGATCCTCTCAGTATGTAAATCACCCTTGAGGAGTAAATTAGTCCTTTGGGAAGTTTCATCAACTTCTTAAAGTATATGCTTCATGCAATTATTGTTTTAAGGAACCAGCTAATACCAATGTGGCTTAAAGATTTTTATGATGTTTCCCAAAGGCTTTACTACATCAGCTAATAATGCATTTACTAGTATTTTATGACTCATCGCAGGTTCTGAATGTATAGTTTGTTTTAGAGAATCCATGAAAGACTGTCTTTTTCTCAAAATATATCTGTATCATGCTGGATCAGACAGGAGTAGTGTTAAAGTAATTAAACAGGGAGGCCATTAGACAGGTGGCTCCAATGTCTTGGTACTCCCACATAAGCAAATAAAACCCCAAGCCACAGTCAATCCCTATAAATTCCTCATGGGTAAGAAGAACAACCAATCACAAACAGCCAACTAAGCTTTCTCAAATACAGCAACCACTTAAGCTATAGCCAATCAAATAATTTCCTTGCATTGTTTCTACATCTTTTCTATAAAATCTTGTCCCTAGCTCATCAGTAGAGTGCTTCTAACTACTTCTAGTTCAATGCTGCCCCAAAACGACACTGTTTAGAGTGGAAGGAGTGCAATTAATACCTGTGAAAGGAAATATAGTACTCTTGTATGCAAAATGAAACACATAGCCACCAAGGATATCAGCAATCCTTTAAAATAAAGTTCCCAGACCAAACTGGAGTGTGTGATATCCATATGTATAGGTGTGCTTATTTTAGAAGAGAGCCTGAGATCTTGTGGTATTAAAGGAAACCAGAACAAGATAGTAGAAAGCAGATTCCATTCAAGAACTATTACAACAACAAAAAAGAGAACTCAGTATAGTACTGAGCTCAATTCTGAATACCGGAAGGACAGGTGGGACTTATAGCCAAGGAGCAGATGAAGGAGCAGTGGATGAAAAATTACTAAAAGGAGACATCAAAGGAAGGGTAGAAGAAATTCTTGTTCATCTCACCTAATGTTATTCTTGCTGAAGGTGGGCCAGAGGGATTAGATACCAATGGTGGTGGCAGATGAGGAAATTTTATCAAGTACTGAGAGGGATCGGATATCGTGGGTGAGGATCTCTCTCTAAACCACTAAAACTTTTATTTACTTTTTTGTTTATAATATAGAAAGATGTAGTCTAACTTGTATTTGCTGTGTAAAACTAGTAGACCTAGTTGACTGAGGTTGAGGCTTAACTGAGAATAAGGCTCAGAGCAGCCAGATTACACTTTGGTCAAGGAGAGAGCCTTTGTCAGTGGGAGCATTTTTCTATCCTCATGGAATGTGCTGGTAGATCTTAAAGAATAGGATATGCGCATAGAATGAAATAAGAGGAGGAGTGGAATATTCATTGTCGCAGTATAGGTGGCTTGTTGGCTAACAGCTGTGGCATCCTTCTGGTTTTCTTCCTCTCTTTCTTTCTCTCTCTCTCTCTCTTTTTTTTTTTTTTTTAAGATTTTATTTATTTATTTGACAGAGAGAGGGATCACAAGAGGCAGAGAGGCAGGCAGAGAGAGAGAGAGGGAAGCAGGCTCCCTGCTGAGCAGAGAGCCCAATACGGGGCTCCATCCCAGGACCCTGAGATCATGACCTGAGCCGAAGGCAGAGACTTTAACCCACTGAGCCACCCAGGAGCCCCTCTTTCTCTCTCTCTTAAATGCTTTTTCTTTTCTTTTCTTTTTTCTTTTCTTCTCTTTTCTTTTCTTTTTTTCTCTTTCTTTCTTCCTCTCTTTCTCTCCCTCCCTCTTTCCCTCCCTCCCTCCTTCTTTCTTTCTTTCTCTCTCCCTCCCTTCCTTCCTTTCTCTTTCTTTCTTTTTCTTTTTTTCTTCCTTTCCCCTCCCTCCTTCCCTTTCTTTCTTTCTTTCTCTCTCCCTCTCTTTCTTTCTCTCTCTCTCTCCCTTCCTCTTTCTTTCTTTCCCTTTCTTTCTTTCTTTCTTTCTTTCTTTCTTTCTTTCTTCTTTTTTTTCTTTCTTCCAAAGTTCCTATTCAGCAGGCTATGAGATATATAATAATAATCAATACACAATTACTTTCTGTCCTCAAGGAATTCACATTTGTTGGGTATATGTTTGCCAAATAAAAAATTACACAATTAAAATTTACTAACTTTTAATAAAATAACCCTTATAGAGAACTACAGATGATGGTAGATGTGATAGGAAATTAAACTCTTACATTTGGGAAGGATCCAATCAATAAATTGTTTTCTGAGGGAATGAGGTTTACACTGTGATCTATCAGATGATTGGAAGGCAGATACCCAAAAGAAGGGAGGCAAGATTTTTCAGCCAAAGGACTCAGATAAAGCTACTGATATGAAAAACAAAAACAAGTCATAAACATTAAAAAAAACCAGAATGACTAGGGATAATAGCCAAGAGGATATTAAGAAATGAGGGGAGAGTTCATATCACTGAGAGCAATTTAAGCCACTTTAAGAATTTTAACTAGATAAAAAGATCATGGTAAGTTAGGTTAAGTGAAATAAGAGAAATCCCAGTATTTCAATGACTTAACACAAATATTATTTTTCTCTGATATCAGAATCCTATATGTGGTTGGTAGGTATTGGGGCATTGTGTTGGGAGTGAGGACAAAGTGGAGGTAGCAGGTCTGCTTCCTGAAGTCATTAACGAACTCAGTCTCCTTCTATTCTGTAACACTGCCTGACTGCGCTTGTAACTCCAAATGTTGCCATAGGCTTCAGTTTCCAGCCTACAAATGAGGGACAAGAGAGTGCCTGGAGATTTTTGCAGGACATTCTATATATAGGCCAGTGTATATTTTTGCCCAATTCCATTTTCCAGAACTCAGTTACTTAGCCCTGCCTAACTAAAGGTGAAGCTGAGAATTTATAGGTTACTGTGCTTCCAGTACATAGGAGAAAAATAAATTTGGTGGACATACAGCATTCCTTGTGAGGACTGAAACCATCTACCCTGCGTTCAGTCTGGACACTAAGAACAGAAACCATACCTACTGTCTATATTCACATGACTTTTAATAGTCCCAGTATATTCACTAGCAGTATTTTTCCAGGAGTCTCTTGCTTAGCAGATAGTTTGCTTTTTTATTATAGGAACTTTCAAAAAAAAGACATCAGTTCTTCAATGGAAAGCATTAAAAGAAAGTTGTGCCCTGTAAGATTCTTTGAATCTCTCACCCCAAATCCTCATTTTGTTGTTTCCCCCGGTCCTGCAATATTTAAAAGTGATTCTTACCAATCCCCAATCTATTCTTTGCATGAAAAATCTACCTTAAACCAAACTTCTAATCTTAATTAACTCTTACTTTACTTTTTGTCTTCTAGGATATTGCCATTGCTCTAAAGAGGTAGTGTTCTCTCTCTTAGTACAGAAAGAACAAGTCTGCCTTGTGTTATCAACAGTTTGTGTTGATGTTATTTGAAGGAGCAAGCATTCAGTGTTTGCTAAATTAAAGTATGTATACATGTATGTATTTATGTACTTTTTTGTTTATAATATAGAATGATGTGGTCTGACTTGTATTTGCTGTGACGCCTTAGAGTTTATTTTTTATAATTTTACTGAGTTGTACATAATTATATAATCTGTGCTAACTATATGTAAATAACCAAACTCTAGGAGATTATAACTATACCTTGGGGAGTTACATCCAGCAGTTTGATTTATAATGTTAAGCAACAGGCATTTTATAGTCAAAACATTAAGTTGTATGGGGAGAGAATGTATTTTCAGATTATGCTAAATCTGGCAAACGCTCCCATTTCATAAAAATTCAATGTAGACAATAAAGACATTTTATAATTTAAGTTAATTTCAGAACTGAGATAGAACTCAAAAACCAAACAAATAAAACCAAATAAGTAAAATCCCAGAAACAGCATAAATAGCTAGAATACATTCCTTGAGAAAGTTTCCTGGGAAATTACACTTGAAGAATGGCACCTACTGAAGAGCAACAAGGTATTTTACAGGCTGCATGGATCTCTACAGTAGTTGTATAGCAAGAAGACCTAAAACTATAGAAACAGTACTGTTGATGACTCGAAGTCCAATTCCCAACTTGAGCAAAGGTAGAGGTTGAAGTTTAGGATAACTTTATAGGTATTTCTTCAAAGAATTGACCATTCTGTACAAACCATCAAATGCAAGCACATTGACCACTGTTTAGATCTAACTATATGTTGTCTATGAGAGACTCCCTCTATTTCTATTATTAATATTTTTTTTTGAGAGACTCTCTTTAGGTCTAAGGAGATACATAGGTTGAAAGTGAAATGATGGGCAAAGATATTCCATGAGAATAGTAACCAAAATAGAGCAGGAGTGGTTTATACTAATATGAGACAAAGGAGACATTATATAATGTCTTACAGGAGACAAAGACCTTATATAATGGTAGAAGTGTCAACTTATCAAAAATGTATAAATTATATATGCATATATATGTACCAAACATCAGAGCTTCTAAGTATATAAAGCTAATATTGACAGAATTGAAGAAAAAAATGGGTAGATCTATAATAACAGTAGGAGATTTCAATACCTGACTTTAAATAATAGAACAACCAGACAGAAGATCAATAAGGAAATAGAGGACTTAACACTATAGATCAATTGAATGTAACAAACCTATATAAAATACTACACACAACAACAGTAGAATTCACATTCTTCTTGAATGCACATGGAGCATTCTACAAGGTGGGCTACATGTTATGCCACAAAATAAATACTAATAAATTTATTAAAAATTAAAAAATTTAAAAATCATATCAGATTAAAATCACACACAGTATCGTTTCCAATCACATTGTAGAGAAACTAGAATTCAATAGCTAAAGGAAAACTGGAAAATCCACAAATGTGTGGAAATTAAATAATGTGCTCTTATGCAATCAATGGGTCAAAGAGGAAATCAAAAAGGAGGAAAACATCATGAGACAAATAAAAATAACAACATAACGTACCGACATTAACAGGATACAGTAAAAACCATGCCAAAAGGGAAATTTATAGCTGTAACTGCTTACATTAAAAAACAAGAAAGATTTCATATCAACAACCTAACTTTATACCTTAAGGAATTAGAAAAAGAACAAACTAAACCCAGAGTTAGCAGAAGGAAGGACATAATAAAGATTAGAGCAGAGATAAATGAAATGGAGAATAGAAAAATAAAGAAAATCAATGAAACCCAGAGTTGGTTCTTGGAAAAGATCAATAAAATCGACATCATTAAGCTAATTGAACATTACATATATGCCCTGTTGTTTGGGATATAGGATTCAGAAGTATTGCATTTCTCCAAAAACACTCATTTGCAGTTGGCTCTGAATTTAGTGGAATTGTTTATCATCTTTTCTCTTATAATTATTAGGTCTAAAAATTTAATTTTTTTTTTGTATTAAAAAAAAGTATTTTTACTCTGGTCTTTCTCAAATCACTAGTTAAAATAAAATGATAATAAAATGTTTCAGTGAAATAAAAACAGTATCTAAGTTTGAATTTCACCTGAAACAGAACATGAAACAAAATCTTAGTGGTCAGTAGCTTTGCAGGAGCTGATTGAATTTAGGAAATAGAACTGGGGCATTGACATAAGACTGGAAAAGGAGGATCACCAGGAAAGTGTGCATCGATCAACCCATTACTGCTGAGGGCAACTGGGGCTCAATCCTGCTGTAACCTTCTAAGGAAATGTGTAGAATGCACATCAGAATTTTCCCATAAGTTTATGGGAAGGCTGCAGTATTTATCCATAATTCCTGTGCCCCATAAAGGGAGGGTCATCCTGAGGAACATTAACTCACCCACACTTTTTGTTGCAACTATACACGATTAAGTGGCCTACTACTGTTTTTCCTACTTCCTGTTTTTCCTTGTTTGTTTGTTTTCCCAACTACTGTTTTGAGGAAAGCAAACTAAGGTATCTGGAGGTGTGTGCTTGATTGTTTGAGGTGGACATCGGCAACAATGTGCTGGAATTGTCCACAAAAAGACTGTTGCAAATAGGTGACAATCAGACTGGCATTGTGTGCCAACAGTTATCGGCTACAGTCCATCCTTTGTACCACTCAGACCTAGTCTTGCTGTCCATAATTCTTCTCTATTGGCGCCTCTTCAAGTGGTGGATCATCACAATGTAAGAAAAGTTAAATACTTACTTATCTTTAACAAGAGAATTCATCACTATACTTTAAATAGGAACCTATTTTGACATTGAAAATTTATTTATTTATTTGACAGAGAGAGCATGAGCTGTGAAAGGAGCAGTGGGAGAAGGAGAAGCAGGCTCCCTGCTCAGCAGGGAGCCCAACACTGGGTTCTATCCCAGGACCCTGAGATCGTGACCTGAGTCCAAGGCAGACACTTAACTGACGAAGCCACCAGGTTCTCCTGTATTACAGTATTATATAAAGAATATGTTTCTTTAATAGAAGATCAAAAAGTGGCAATATAGCTTTGGCAACTTTAACTAAAGCTTTCATGATGATTTAGAAAATTGGCAGATTAAAAATAGATAATTTATCCCTTAAACGTGTTTGTTGTGTGGACAGGTTGGATTACAATAACTTTAGTGAAAATATTTACTTACTTTTTCTTTCCTTGTATTAAAAACAAAACAAAACATGGATAAGCTAAAATTAACATAAAATTTGAAGTAACTCTCTTCTGAGGAATAGAGATTTCTTGGCACATAGAAACATATTTTTAAAACATTTCTGTAGTATGCATAAAATTGTGTTATCACTCAATCTTAATTTGAGAACTTTTCATGTTTCATTTATACTTCACCTACATTACAAGCTGATGTGAAGCTATTATTACTGAAATGAGAGTTTTTTCTTTTTTTAAATGTGAGAAGGACTTTTCCAATGACATTTTAATTTCAAGTATTTCACACCAACTGAAATAATGCCAACTCAGTATCACACGAAGTGTTCTGTAAGACGTCTCCTTTTTCTTTCACTGTATTTTATAACTTTATAAAATTTAGAAGAGAGATGTGATGGTTAAGAACGAATTTTTAGTTGATTTTAAGGGAGTCAAAATGGCGGAGAAGTAGCAGGCTGAGACTAATTCAGGTAGCGGGAGATCAGCTAGAGAGCTTATCTAAAGATTGCAAACACCTACAAATCCAATGGGAGATCAAAGAGAAGAACAGCAATTCTAGAAACAGAAAATCAACCACTTTCTGAAAGGTAGGACTTGGCGGAGAAGTGAATCCAAAGCAACGGGAAGATAGACTGCGGGGGGAGGGGCCGGCTCCTGGTAAGCGGCGGAGCAACGGAGCACAAAATCAGGACTTTTAAAAGTCTGCTCCGCTGAGGGGCATCACTCCAGAGGCTTAACTGGGGTGAACCCCACGCGGGGTCAGTGTGGCCTCAGGTCCCGCAGGGTCACAGAAGGATCAGGGGTGTCTGAGTGTCACAGAGCTTGCAGGTATTAGAATGGGGAAGCCGGCTACAGAGACGGAGCCGAGGAGTGAGCTCTAAGCTCGGAGTTACCTTGAACTGGTCGCAGGCTCCGTCAGCTCGGAGCACGGCCGGAGGCCAGGATGATGGGAGTAATTGGGTGCTGTTCTCTGAGGGCCCACTGAGGAGTGGGCCTCTCGGCTCCTCCGGACCGGAGGAGTCTCCGGGCTGGAGACTGGGAGGCCGCCATCTTCATTCCTGTCCTCCGGAACTCTACGGAAAGTGCTCAGGGAACAGAAGCTCCCGAAAGCAAACCCGAGCGGATTACTCAGCCCGGCCCCTGGTAAGGGCGGTGCAACTCCGCCTGGGGCAAAAACACTTGAGAATCACTACAACAGGCCCCTCCCCCAGAAGATCAACAAGAAACCCAGCCAGGACCAAGTTCACCTACCAAGGAGTGCAGTTTCAATACCAAGGAGAGCAGCGGAATTCCAGAGGAGGAGAAAGCAGAGAGCAGAACTCCTGGCTTTCTCCCCATGATTCTTTAGCCTTGCAGTTAATTTAATTTTTTTATTTTTCAATTTTTTTCTCTTCTTCTGCTAATTTTTTTTAACTTTTACCCTTTTCTTTTTTAACGTTTTTTAACTAGTTTATCTAATATATATATATATATGTATATATATATTTCCTTTTTATATTTTTTCATTATTGGTTTTCTTTTTTTATTTGTTTCTTTTTTCTTTTTTCTTTTTTTTTTTTCTTTCTGAACCTCTTTTTATCCCCTTCTCCCCCATCACAATTTGGGATCTCTTCTGATTTGGCTAAAGCATATTATCCTGGGGTTGTTGCCACCCTTTTAGTATTTTACTTGTTCCTTCATATACTCTTATCTGGACAAAATGACAAGGCGGAAAAATTCACCACAAAAAAAAGAACAAGAGGCAGTACCAAAGGCTAGGGACCTAATCAATACAGACATTGGTAATATGTCAGATCTAGAGTTCAGAATGACGATTCTCAAGGTTCTAGCCGGGCTCGAAAAAGGCATGGAAGATATTAGAGAAACCCACTCGAGAGATATAAAAGCCCTTTCTGGAGAAACAAAAGTACTAAAATCTAATCAAGTTGAAATCAAAAAAGCTATTAATGAGGTGCAATAAAAAATGGAGGCTCTCACTGCTAGGATAAATGAGGCAGAAGAAAGAATTAGCAATATAGAAGACCAAATGACAGAGAATAAAGAAGCTGAGCAAAAGAGGGACAAACAGCTACTGGACCACAAGGGGAGAATTCGAGAGATAAGTGACACCATAAGATGAAACAACATTAGAATAATTGGGATTCCAGAAGAAGAAGAAAGAGAGAGGGGAGAAGAAAGTATATTAGAGAATTATTGGAGAGAATTTCCCCAATATGGCAAAGGGAACAAGCATCAAAATCCAAGAGGTTCAGAGAACCCCCCTCAAAATTAATAAGAATAGGTCCACACCCCGTCACCTAATAGTAAAATTTACAAGTCTTAGTGACAAAGAGAAAATCCTGAAAGCAGCCCAGGAAAAGAAGTCTGTAACATACAATGGTAAAAATATTATATTGGCAGCAGACTTATCACCAGAGACCTGGCAGGCCAGAAAGAGCTGGCATGATATATTCAGAGTACTAAACGAGAAAAACATGCAGCCAAGAATACTGTATCCAGCTAGGTTATCATTGAAAATAGAAGGAGAGATTAAAAGCTTCCAGGACAAACAAAAACTGAAAGAATTTGCAAACACCAAGCCAGCTCTACAGGAAATATTGAAAGGGGTCCTCTAAGCAAAGAGAGACCCTAAAAGTAGTAGATCAGAAAGGAATAGAAACAATATACAATAACAGTCACCTTACAGGCAATACAATGGCACTAAATTCATATCTCTCAATAGTTACCCTGAATGTTAATGGGCTAAATGCCCCAATCAAAAGACACAGGGTATCAGAATGGATAAGAAAACAAAACCCATCTATATGTTGCCTACAGGAAACTCATTTTAAGCCCGAAGACACCTTCAGATTTAAAGTGAGGGGATGGAAAAGAATTTACCATGCTAATGGACATCAGAAGAAAGCAGGAGTGGCAATCCTTATATCAGATCAATTAGATTTTAAGCCAAAGACTATAATAAGAGATGAGGAAGGACACTATATCATACTCAAAGGATCTGTCCAACAAGAAGATCTAACAATTGTAAATATCTATGCCCCTAACGTGGGAGCAGCCAACTATATAAACCAATTAATAACAAAATCAAAGAAACACATCGACAATCATACAATAATAGTAGGGGACTTTAACACTCCCCTCACTGAAATGGACAGATCATCCAAGCAAAAGATCAACAAGGAAATAAAGGCCTTAAATGACACACTGGACCAGATGGACATCACAGATATATTCAGAACATTTCATCCCAAAGCAACAGAATACACATTCTTCTCTAGTGCACATGGAACATTCTCCAGAATAGATCACATCCTTGGTTCTAAATCAGGTCTTAACTGTTATCAAAAAATTGGGATCATTCCCTGCATATTTTCAGACCACAATGCTCTGAAGCTAGAACTCAATCGCAAGAGGAAATTTGGAAAGAACCCAAATATATGGCGACTAAACAGCATCCTTCTAAAGAATGAATGGGTCAACCAGGAAATTAAAGAAGAATTGAAAAAATTCATGGAAACAAATGATAATGAAAATACAACAGTTCAAAATCTGTGGGACACAACAAAGGCAGTCCTGAGAGGAAAATATATAGCGGTACAAGCCTTTCTCAAGAAACAAGAAAGGTCTCAGGTACACAACCTAACCCTACACCTAAAGGAGCTGGAGAAAGAACAAGAAAGAAACCCTAAACCCAGCAGGAGAAGAGAAATCATAAAGATCAGAGCAGAAATCAATGAAATAGAAACCAAAAAAACAATAGAACAAATCAACGAAACTAGGAGCTGGTTCTTTGAAAGAATTAATAAGATTGATAAACCCCTGGCCAGACTTATCAAAAAGAAAAGAGAAAGGACCCAAATAAATAAAATCATGAATGAAAGAGGAGAGATCACAACCAACACCAAAGAAATACAGACAATTATAAGAACATATTATGAGCAACTCTATGCCAACAAATTTGACAATCTGGAAGAAATGGATGCATTCCTAGAGACATATAAACTACCACAACTGAACCAGGAAGAAATAGCCTGAACAGACCCATAATCAGTAAGGAGATTGAAACAGTCATCAAAAATCTCCAAACAAACAAAAGCCCAGGGCCAGACGGCTTCCTGGGGGAATTCTACCAAATATTTAAAGAAGAACTAATTCCTAATCTCCTGAAACTCTTCCAAAAAATAGAAATGGAAGGAAAACTTCCAAACTCATTTTATGAGGCCAGCATCACCTTGATCCCAAAACCAGACAAGGATCCCATCAAAAAAGAGAACTACAGACCAATATCCTTGATGAACACAGATGCAAAAATTCTCACCAAAATACTAGCCAATGGGATTCAACAGTACATTAAAAGGATTATTCACCATGACCAAGTGGGATTTATTCCAGGGCTGCAAGTTTGGTTCAACATCTGCAAATCAATCAATGTGATACAACACATTAAAGAAAGAACAAGAACCATATGATACTCTCCATAGATGCTGAAAAATCATTTGACAAAGTACAGCATCCCTTCCTGATCAAAACTCTTCAAAGTGTAGGGATAGAGGGCACATACCTCAATATTATCAAAGCCATCTATGAAAAACCCATCGCAAATATCATTCTCAATGGAGAAAAACTGAAAGCTTTTCCTCTAAGGTCAGGAACACGGCAGGGATGTCCGTTATCACCACTGCTATTCAACATAGTACTAGAAGTCCTAGCCTCAGCAATCAGACAACAAAAAGAAATTAAAGGCATCCAAATCGGCAAAGAAGAAGTCAAACTATCACTCTTCACAGATGATATGATACTATATGTGGAAAACCCAAAAGACTCCACTCCAAAACTGATAGAACTTGTACAGGAATTCAGTAAAGTGTCAGGATATAAAATCAATGCACAGAAATCAGTTGCATTTCTCTACACCAACAACAAGACAGAAGAAAGAGAAACTAAGGAGTCAATCCCATTTACAATTGCACCCAAAACTATAAGATACCTAGGAATAAACCTAACCAAAGAGACTAAGAATCTATACACAGAAAACTATAAAGTACTCATGAAAGAAATTGAGGAAGACACAAAGAAATGGAAAAATGTTCCATGCTCCTGGATTGGAAGAATAAATATTGTGAAAATGTCTATGCTACCTAAAGCAATCTACACATTTAATGCAATTCCTATCAAGGTACCATCCATTTTTTTCAAAGAAATGGAACAAATAATCCTAAAATTTATATGGAACCAGAAAAGACCGCGAATAGCCAAAGGAATATTGAAAAAGAAAGCCAAAGTTGTTGGCATCACAATTCTGGACTTCAAGATCTATTACAAAGCTGTCATCACCAAGACAGCATGGTACTGGCACAAAAGTAGACACATAGATCAATGGAACAGAATAGGGAGCCCAGAAATAGACCCTCAACTCTATGGTCAACTAATCTTTGACAAAGCAGGAAAGAATGTCCAATGGAAAAAAGACAGCCTCTTCAATAAATGGTGTTGGGAAAATTGGATAGCCACATGCAGAAAAATTAAATTGCATCATTTCCTTACACCACACACGAAAATAGACTCAAAATGGATGAAGGACCTCAATGTGAGAAAGGAATCCATCAACATCCTTGAGGAGAACACAGGCAGCAACCTCTTCGACCTCAGCCACATCAACATCTTCGTAGGAACATCGCCAAAGGCAAGGGAAGCAAGGGCAAAAATGAACTATTGGGATTTTATCAAGATCAAAAGCTTTTGCACAGCAAAGGAAACAGTTAACAAAACCAAAAGACAAATGACAGAATGGGAGAAGATATTTGCAAACGACATATCAGATAAAGGGCTAGTGTCCAGAATCTATAAAGAACTTAGCAAACTCAACACCCAAAGAACAAATAATCCAATCAAGAAATGGGCAGAAGACATGAACAGACATTTCTGCAAAGAAGACATCCAGATGGCCAACAGACACATGAAAAAGTGCTCCATATCACTTGGCATCAGGGAAATACAAATCAAAACCACAATGAGATACCATCTCACAGCAGTCAGAATGGCTAAAATTAACAAGTCAGGAAATGACAGATGCTGGCGAGGATGCGGAGAAAGGGGAACCCTCCTACACTGTTGGTGGGAATGCAAGCTGGTGCAACCACTCTGGAAAACAGCATGGAGGTTCCTCAAAATGTTGAAAATAGAACTACCCTATGACCCAGCAATTGCACTGCTGAGTATTTACCCTAAAGATTCAAACGTAGTGATCCAAAGGGGCATGTGCACCCGAATGTTTATAGCAGCAATGTCTACAATAGCCAAACTATGGAAAAACCTATGTTCATCAACAGATGAATGGATAAAGAAGATGTGGTTTATATACACAATGGAATACTATGCAGCCATCAAAAGAAATGAAATCTTGCCATTTGCGACGACGTGGATGGAACTAGAGGGTATCATGCTTAGCGAAATAAGTTAATCGGAGAAAGACAACTATCATATGATCTCCCTGATATGAGGGAGAGGAGATGCAACATGGGGGGTTATGGGGGTAGGAGAAGATTAAATGAAGCTAGATGGGATTGGGAGGGAAATAAACCATAAGTGACTCTTAATCTCACAAAACAAACTGAGGTTTGCTGGGGGGAGGGGTTTGGGGGGGTGGGGTATGGACATTGGGGAGGGTATGTGCTATGGTGAGTGCTGTGAAGTGTGTAAACCTGGCGATTCACAGACCTGTACCCCTGGGGGAAAAAATATATGTTTATAAAAAATAAAATTAAAAAAAAAGAAGGAATTTTTAGTTATTTAATAAACTAACAGTTTGAGCAAAATATTTTCCTTTCTTCACTCAGTAAATCAGTATCTTTTCAACAGAAAAGCAGGTATAGCCAATATTGTCTGAATTAGAACCTCAAGTCAATAACAAATGAGAAAATAACAATAGTAATCAAAAGAGCAAAAATAAAATCAAATCTCTTGGAAAATAAAAACAATTCTTAAAGGTATTCTTGAGTGAAAGAAAAATCAAATTTTACTATTACAGTCAAATAAAAGGTAACAGCAAAACAAACTGAATGAATCCAAAGGTATAATAGACCAAAAAATCTATAGCATTGAATGTTCAGAAAAATATAATAATTCAGTGCATTTTGCTAAAAATAACTTAAAAATAGAAACAAATATAAAATATGAAATAATATGTTACAAAATGCAAAAATTCTATTTGATAAAAATGCAAAACCTATATATTTGGTATCTGAAGATACAAATACAATATGCAAGAACACATCAAAAGAGAAAATAAATGTAGAATATAATGAATGTTAAAGTTGCTACTGCAAGAGACTATTATTAATTATATGACTATGAAAACATTAATTATTTAGTAATAATTTTAAAATCTTGAAAAATATCAATGAACCAAGAGGTTAAAATAATTCAATAATATGTTCAAAAGTTGACAATGTTTCAAAAAGCTAACGTCTAAGTAGATATTGGTCTCAGGTAGTTTCATAAGCAAATTTGTTGAGAAGCAGCTCACCAACCAGTAACTATCCTTCTTCTTAGCTTTGAAATTACTGAAAAATAGAAATGCTTGTAAGAATCAAACATGCCCACTAGTACTAATTTGTTTGACATTCTTTATCACCTATGAAAAAGAAATGATACAGGAGATGTAAATAGGATTTTATTGTGAGAACCAAGAAAATTAATTTTAAAATGTTAATAATTAAGAATATTCAGCACAGTATCTACTTATGAAAGAAAGTGGTCAAAAGCATACTTTAATACATTTCTAGGGAGATGGTAAACTTAACACTATTCTTTAAACTAATTTTATAATATGCATCAACAAACTTAAATTGCACATATCTTTTGAATTGTCAACTAGTCCTCCAGGAACTTATCCTAATGAAATAATGAGACAATTGTACTAAGATTTATACACCCATATGCTTATTAGAGCTTGGTGTGTAATAGCAACACATGAAAAATTTATTAAATGTTAAACAATAATGCATTAACAACATGAAACATTATGTAATTTTATAGGCAGTCATTTCAATTTAGGCTTCAAGAAATAACTGTAGAAGATGGAAATGTATGTATTTTTGCATACCAAGTAATACATGCTACACTCAAGGATTTATAATATGCTCATTACACTATTTGGAAACATGTACACCAAAACTGTAGATGGCTGTCTTTTGTAAGATCATTTACTTTTTCTTCCACCTTGCTAATGTATCTAAATTAGTAAAAGAAAGACAGACATTGCTTTTTATTATGGAGTAGAGGAAAGCAAAAGCTGAGGTAGATATAACCCACTCAAATGATGTAGTATGGAGTATGTTGGAGTGTTAGAATAATGACACAAACTCAGTGCTTCTTGAACATAAGTACCATTCATGGAATAAAAGCCACATACTGCCTGCATTGTGCATAACAATAAAAGCAAACTTCTTCTTTGAAAATACAGTTATACTAATAGGTGACCTTTGAAAATTACTAGATAGAAATACTAAATGTTTTCTGCAATTAGTACTAAGCAACTATATATGAAGACTATTTTATTATGATAATCATAATAATGAGACATAGACAAGGTCAATAAATCCTGAATGAGAGCCGGAGAGATACTTTTCTCATAGTTTTACCTGTATAGTTGGTGAGCAGGATGTGGAAACCAATATTCTATTAATATTACAGTAGCACTATAGCTTTTTTTTGTCTTTGTAGCTATTCTCAACAGGTTGTAAAGAGTTTTGATATTTCCAATACAGTTTTCTGTATTAGGATTTCTATTCTCAATGTATTTGTTACTATTATCAAGTACCAGAAATAGATTTTTGCAGTCAAAATTATTTTATCAAGGCCTAGATGGAGGCTGCCCCACCCAGTTGACTATTTGACATTAGTTCAACACTAACTTTAATGAACAGTTTTGAGCACTTACTATGTGCCACTTAAGTCCTATAGCACTCAACATACCCCCAAAATGAACTCATGATTCTCCTCCGTAAAGGGGAACCTATATAAACATTGTAAAATCGAGAAACACTTTCAGGATCCTGTACTGTTACCTAAACACCATGTTCTTGGATTTATTTGCCCTTTTACAATACCAGGGTCACTGCCCCAGCCTAAGTCTCTGTCCTTTCTCTTCTAGACTACTGATGTTTTCCTACTGGTTTTCCCTTCTTTCCCTGTTGCTTTTCTCTCAGCTATTTCTTACATTGTCGTTATATTCAAAAGATACAGTTATGTGTCTCTACCTCTTGTCTCAAAATTCCAGGATGGCTTTCTCTTTATCATATAATTACAAAAATCTTAACAAAGCCCTTTGGAGCCTGCCTGCATTCTCCAGACAGATCTCACTTCACTTGTCTCATTCTCTGAGATCCAGACCTTATTTCTTAAGCTTCTTGAAGGCACCACACCCCTTTCAGCTCCCATAGTAAGTTGTACCTTTACTTCCTAACACTTAAAAATTTATATTGATACATTTTAGTGTATTTATCAAATGTCTAATTTACATTAGACAATAAGCTGCTTGACAGTAAAACAAATGTGTATTTTTGCTCAGTGATATTCTAAGCACATACACCACCCATGCACTTACTAAGCATGCTATATTTGTTGTAACTTATTAAAGCTACACACACACACACATACACATTTTTATAGCTATATTTCTTCCCCATTGGTATATAATCCACATATCACAAATTTCACCCCTTTAAATTCAGTGGTTTTTAGTATATTCACAAAGTTCTGCCATTGTCATCACGATCTAATTTCAGGACATTACCACTCCCAAGAGAAACTAACAGTCGCTAACAGTCACTCCCCATTGTACCCTTCCCTTAGCCCCTGGAGATTCTAACTCTATGGATTTGTCCACTTTGGACATTTCAGAGAGTAGAATAATATAGTACATAGCCTTTCTGTTTGGCTTCTTTCACTTGGCATCATGTTGCCAGTGTCCATCCACATTGCCACATTATCAATATTGCATTCCTATTTATAGATAAGTATTTCATTGTAGGGCTATATCCCATTTTGTTTATTTTATCAACTGGTGGATAATATGGGCTGTTTCTAGTCTTTGGCAATGATGAATGATCCTATACAAACAAATGTGTACATTTGTGTGGACTGAATTTTTCACTTCTTTTAGGTACATAGGTGGGAGTATCATTTCTAACTAAACTTTTAATATTTTGAGTAATTGACAAAGAGTTTTCCAAAGCTGCTGAACCATCTACATTTACACCAGTGATATAAATGGGTTTTATTTCTCTACATCTTTGACCACATCCTTTTCTTTTTTATTATAGTCACCCTAGTGGGTGTGAAACGGCATCTCATCGTGATTTTGACTTACATTTCCCTAAAGACTAATTATATTGTGATCTTTCCGATGCTTATTGGTCATTTGTCTGACTTCTTTGGAAAAATATCTATTCAAATCCTTTGTCAATTTTTAAATTGAGGGACTTGTCTTTTTATTGTTGAATTATAACTGTTTTTCATATAATCTCAATGCCAGTCCCTTATCAGACATGTTTTTCTAATCTATGATCATTTTCTCATTTTTTCATGATAGTATCCCTTGAAACAAATATAATTAATAAATTAATCAAATATAATTAATCAATATAATATTTAATTAATCAAGTAAAATTTGTTTTTTTTTCCTTTTTGTTGTACATGCTTTGGGTACATTGCTTATTCTAAAATCACAGAGATTTATGTCCATGCTTTCTTCTAAAAGTTTTATGGCTTTACCTCTTACATTTAGATATTTAATCTATTTTGAGTTAATTTTTTTGTGTGAAGAAAATTTCCCCACCTCATTCTTTTGTATGTGGATGTCCAGCTGCCCCAGGACTACTTGTTGAAAACACTGTTGTCCCTATTGTCTTGGCACTCTTATTAAAAATCTATTGACCAAAAATAAGGACTTATTTCTGGACTCTGAATTTTATTTTATTGGTATATACATCCATTCCTACGGCAGTAACTACAATATCTTGATTACATATATTCATAATAAATATAGAAATTAGAAAATGTGAATCCTTGAACTTTACTTTTCTTCAAGTTTGTTTTGGCTAGCCTGTCTCCCTTGTATTTCCTTATTAGTGTTAGAATTAGTTTGCCAGTTCCTGCCAAACAGCAGTTGACATTTTGATTAAGATTGTGTTGAATCTATAGATCAATTTGAGGAGTATTAATATTTGATTAATAGTTTTCTAATCCATGAATACAGAATATCTTTCTTTAAGGTTTTCTTTATTTTTTTTTCAGTAGTATTTTATAGATTTTAGTATGTAATACACTTCTCTTGTCAAACTTATTCCTAATTATTTTACTCTGTTTAATGAAATTATAAGTAAAATGGTTTTCTTAATCCGGTTTTTAACTCTTCATTGTTAGTATATTAGAAATACAACTGATTTTTAAAAAATACTTAACCTATACCCTATAACCTTGCTGAAACTAGTTTATTAGCTCATAATTTTTTGATGGATTTATGGATATTTTAAATTCATAAGATCATGGCATCTGTAAATAGAGATACTTTTTCCTTTCCAATCTGATGCCTTTTATATATTTTTCTTGCCTGACCACCCCTGTTTAGAACCTCCAGCACAAGGTTGGATGTAAGTGACAAGAATGTGTATCTTTGCTTTGTTCCTTACCTTAGGGGGAAAGTTTCAGTTTTTCACCATTGAATATGATGTTAATTCTGGGTTTTTCATATATGCCTTTATGAGGTTGAGTAAGTTCCTTTATACTGCTATTTGGTGAGTGTTTTTATATATACTTGCATTGTTTCTATCCTTCTTTATATTATTATTTTCACAAATTACATCTTAACATTATACGTTGAGTCCATATTTGTTTTCTTTTAATTTTACTTATTTATCTGATGAGAGAGAGAGTGTGAGAGAGAGAGAGAGAGCACAACCAGGGGGAGTGGCAGGTAGGCAGGCAGAGGGAGAGGGAGAAGCAGATTCCCTGCTGAGCAAGGAACCCCATGTGCGGCTGGATCCCAGGACCCCAGGCTCATGATCTGAGCCAAAGGCAGCCACCTAATTGACTGAGCCACCCAGGCGCCCCTGTTAAGTCCATATTTGTAAGTATTGTCTTATGCAGTTACATTTTAATCATTTATTTAAAAAGCTTAAAATAATAAATATATATGTATCTTATTTTTTAGATGTAGGCAGTAGTTACATTCACTGGTGCTCTTTAATTTGTTATGTGAATTAGATTACTCTCTAGTGGTTTTTTATTTCATCCTGAGGGATTTCCTTCATTATTTTTTGTAGGGTAGGTCTGCTAGTGAAAAATACTTGGTTTTATTTATCTAAAAACTTTTAATTCATCCTTTATTTTTGATTAATAGTTTTTTTTAAAGATTTTATTAATTTATTCGACACAGAGAGAGAGATCACAAGTAGGCAGGGAGGCAGGCAGAGAGAGGAGGAAGCAGGCTCTCCATGGAGCAGAGAGCCCGATGCAGGGCTCGATCCCAGGACCCTGGGATGACCTGAGCTGAAGGCAGAGGCTCCAACCCACTGAGCCACCCAGGTGCCCCTGATTAATAGTTTTGTTGGATACATTATTTTTGGTTGACAATCTTTTTCTTTTAACATTTTCAATATTCTATCCCACTACCCTCTGACCTACTTTGTTTCTGATTAGAAATCAGCTGTTAATTTTTTGATGATCTCTTTTATGTAATGAGTTGTTCCTCTCTTGCACCTTCCAAGATGTATTTGTCTTTTGCTTTTGTTAGTATGATTAGGATGTGCCTAGATATGGATTTTGTTGTTGTTGTTGTTGTTGTTGTTGTTGTTGTTTCTAGTTATTCAGCTTCCTGGATTTGAAGATTGTTTTTCAACAAATTTGAAAGTTTTTAACCAGTATTTCTTCAGATACATCTTATGGCCCTTTCTCTCTTTTCTTTCCTTCTGAGACTCCCATTATGTGTATTTTGGTATGCTTGATGTTATTTTGTAGGTCTCTGAAGCCCCGTTGATTTTTTTTTTTCTGTTTTTTTTAAATTTCTGTTCTAAGGACTGGGTAATCATAATTGACTTGTCTTCAAGTATGTCTGTGTGTGTGTGTGTGTGTGTGTGTGTGTGTGTGTGTGTTTTAATCTGGACATTTTAAATGATGTAGCAACTCTGGAGATCAGATCCACCCTTTTACTCAGGGACTGTTGTGATTTTTGTTTATTCAGTGACTTTATTGAAAAAAAATCTGTGAAGTCTGTATTCACTAAAAGGTATGGCCGTTGAAGAATCTGATTAGCTTATTTAAAAAAATATTTTATTTATTTATTTGCCAGAGAAAGAGAGGGAGGAAGAGGTATAAACAGGATGAGCGGCAGACAGATGGAGAAGCAGTCTACCTGCTGAACAAAGACCCTGATACGGGACTCAATCCCAGGACCCTACGATCATGACCTGAGCCAAAGGCAGAGATGCTTAACTGACTGAGCCACCCAGGTGTCCCACTGTTTGATTAACTTAGTAGTCAGCTGATTATTGGAGAAATTTACTTAAGTGCTTGAAACCAATATAGTCTCCTAGCTTTTGTCAAGGGCCTCCATGCTCCATGTGTGTGTTGGACATGCCTTCAACATTCAGGCAGGAGTTTACAACTCTGTTTTAATCTTCATTTTCTGCTTGGATAGAGCCCTAAGGTCAGCCAGAGGTGAGAACACAGAATCTTCTCAGTTCTTTCCTGGGAATGTGCAGAGCTATATGAATAAATGTGGTCTTTAAGTTCTCAGGAACATATCAGACCTTTTCAAATCCCCCTATGGATATCTTACTCCCCAGCTTTCCCTTTTAAGTTTTTGGTCACCTTTTCCTTGGCCTTAATTCTAAGGACAGCGTTGGTGTGTGTGATGCTAAACAATTGCTGCTGATTGTCTTTGACAATTGCCTCCAAGGAAAAGGCTGACTTCACTGAGAAGGTTCTGAGTCAGGTCAAATAAAGGCAGGTCTTATGATTTAGGTTTTCTAGGGAATTTCCAGAGAAGTAAAAAATGACAATTTTCTGAGAATGATGCTTAGAAGGTAACATACCTGTTTTGTGTTCATCAGTGGCAGATAGGCTAGTTCATGATTCTATGGAGCTAGAAAGAGAGGGATAAAAATAGGACAAGGTAAAGTGCCACAAAGCTCACTATTTTAAACAAGATTAAGCCACTTTTCTTAAATGCTCCTTGGAATGTTGCATGTCTAAATTTAATTTCTAGAGTTCTGAAAAGTTGATTTTGATGATTTTTGCCATTTCCTCAATGCTTCTATGGAAGAAAGGTTTTTGGAGATCTTGGAGATTTTTATTCTACAATTCCCACTCATGTCACTCATAAAAGAGTATTTCCTAATCTTTGTTGAATCACCAGCTTTGGGGGGAATCTAATAGATATTATCTACCTAATATGCCAAGTATTACATTTTCTTACACCAGTAAATCACTTACCGGCTGATGATGCTGATGCTAAGCATTTATTAGACACTTACTATGTGCTAGTCATTTTTTAACACTTTACATATATTAAGTCATTTAATTTCTTATCAATCTAATTTTCAAGTTGCCATAACAGAGACACAAAGAGATAAAGCAACATAATGAAAGAAGTTTGACATGTATATTCCAGTATCTCAATAAGTATATGTTGAATTAATAGAATTTCAGAAAATTTACATAGACTATTCAAAGGGTTAAGGATTCTCTGGAGCCTGTTAAGGGACCAAAGATTGAGCAGCACTAAATTGCAAATGCTATTTTACCAAAGACTTGTATCATTTTTGCTGGCTATTAAACATTAACAGGGGTAGACAGCAGATGCATAATCTTATGCTAATGTGTACCAGAAAAAAAGTTTTTAGTGACGATTACTGTGTCAGACACAAAACTATGTTTTAGACATCAAGCACAGAACAAAACTGACATGCTAATGAAAACATATTGCACATTATTGAACTCTCAAGGTCATTCTGCATATTGATAGAGTGAAAATTTGAACCTAAAGTATTTTCGATTCATCATGTCTTGTTCTACTGCACTGTACCTAAAGTCTTAACTATTTTTTTAATTAATGATTATGTCAATAATGTTACATGTCAACACCCATTTCTAGGTATAGAAATGGTGACAGGAATAATTTAAATGCTTTTGATAAGTAAAATATCGAGTAAGTTTTTAAAGGTATTTTTTATTTCTTTAAATAAATAGAGAAATTCAGTACTGATTATAAGGTTTAACTCATCTAATTGTAACTCTAGGCCAGAGTCCAGGAAAGCCTGGACTGATTCCATCTGTCCCCTCACCACTTTCTACACTATCCCTCACCTTTTCAGCTGCTTCAAACATACTTTAAGAATGTAGCTCTAAGGGGCACCTGGGTGGCTCAGTGGGTTAAGCTGCTGCCTTCGGCTCAGGTCATGATCTTAGGGTCTTGGGATCGAGCCCCACATCGGGCTTTCTGCTCAGCAGGGAGCCTGCTTCCTCCTCTTCTCTGCCTGCCTCTCTGCCTGCTTGTGATCTCTCTCTGTCAAATAAATAAATAAAATCTTAAAAAAAAAAAGAATGTAGATCTAAAACCATATCATGGTTATGTGCACTAATTTAAAGGAGTTAATAATATTTCCATATCGTGAAAGTCTAGACTATAACATGGGCAAAGAAAATTTTAAAAAATGTTTGAATACCTCCTTTTCAAACTTCACACTTTCTTTTTTTATTATTTATAAAAGTTGCTATTCCTTTTATTTCAATTTAGCTTATTTTGTTGTATTAGCTTTACTTTTTAAACACAAATTAATTGGAAATACTCTTAAATTTTATATTAAGTCCCTTGGCTGTAAATCTTAGATTTATCACATTTTATTGTGCTAGTCATAGAACATTGCAGTTAATTATGTTGCATTGCACTATCCTTGGCAAATCTTAACTTCAAAACTTCTGGCACTTACAGAAAACACAGAGCTATTATAGTTTAGGAACTACAATAGGCAATCACCTGTTTAGGTTCCACAGTACATTGAAATCACATTGTATGTATAATAGCTAGGAGCAACATAATATGTTTGGTATTTATTTTTCAAATGCTAGAACATATTTATTTGTCTTTCCTAAAAAATGTAATTTATTTTGGCTTTTTGAAAAAATTCACAGAACTTATTTTAAGTTTTGGTATTTTTAAAAAAATAATGTTTATACATGGAGTTGCTATTAGTTATTTCACTGGATGAACTGGGTAAATATGAGATTCTTGTACATTGTGCAATTTCATTTAAATTCTATTGGAAATATAGTAATAAATATACTTACAGTTCCCTCTCATGAAAATAAATAAATTATTTTCAATTGCTTCACAGCATGGTAGCAATTATTCATAGGTGACATGAGGTGTACTTTTTGAGCAGTCCTTTGTTTTGATGAATATTAAAGCCTACATTTATAATAGTTAACAACTATTTTTAGATAACTGTTGTAATGACTTAGGATGGGTATTACCAAGATAACAAGTGCCTGAACTGAAAGAATTAATTTTTGGTTTCATTATAAAGAGTGCAGTATTGAGCTCATAAGTACTTTTGTTTCATATCGTCTTCTCAACACAAGCTTAATTATGACATTACAGAATAAATTCGATTGCACACTGTTTATCAGTATCTGTGGGTAGCAGAGAGGTTTTATTAGAAAAATGTCACCATTTTCCTAGACTGTTACTGATTTAATAATCAAGTTAAATTGCTACATCACAATAATCATATAACACATAAAAAGCTGTGCCACTATAATAACTTTGATGTCTTAATGAATTAGTCTGCCATCCATAGCTCATATGGCACCATTATATTTCAATAATATTCTGGTTACATATTAGTAAAATGTATTTTACTGTAAGTAAATGTGGTCATAAAAACTTATTATGTTAGTGATGGAGACAGCCAAGGTTTTTCCATGGTTAGTCCTCTAATAGGGATTAATTGACTGACACTGTTGACTTCCTATAGGGTTAGTGATGACCAATGACTGTCACATTAATAAATCACAATTTAAATACCAAGGATAGCTTTCAAGTTCTCATAGATATGATGCAGTAATATGGATACTCTCTGTGACTTAATCCTTTATAATTTGAGAACTGACAAACTCAACAGTTGCTGATGTAACCCTCGGTGGTTCGAGTATTATTGAATTGCCAGATTTTTGCCACTGATGCTCTCTCCATTTGCACATAATTAATTAGTAATAAGTGTGGAAATTATATTATGACCTAGTTATATATCTCTGTGGACATCTGTGTATTTAGAGAAAATGATAGTTCTAGATAGAATGCATGAAACTAATTTAAAATGTCATTCAAATAGTGCTTTTCAGATTATAAATGTACTTGTGGATGAGATGTGTCTCACTGGAACTTTTAAAAGCTGTTGTCCTTACACATGCTTTAAATATTATGAAACATATTGACATTTCAAACTTGTAACTCAATATCTTTGGATGTGAACTATCACCTCTGATGAGATTATTATTGATCTAAACAGCATCTAAAACCACTAAGATGTTTGGAAAAATCATGGGGTTTTTTGGTTGTTTTGTTTTGGGATTTTTGTTTTATTTTGTTTTTGCTTACCTTTTCTGTTTTAATATGTAGTAAGCCTACTGGAAGTTTCTAAACCATATGCCTTAAGTAAAATTCTTGGATTATGATAGATGATCCTTCCAGGTAGCCTGACTAAATCTGTGAGCACAGGTGGTGCCCTACGTCATTATTTGTGGGTGATTTTTGATAAATTTGTCTAATGGAATTTCATACATAGACATATAAGAAAACCAAAACATTCATCACTGAAATATTTTTAAAAGTGGTATTTTGCATAAAGATTGTTGGATATATGATTGTTCATATGTGTGTATTTTAATTGATTCCATGTAAGCTCATAAAGTGTCGTGATTTTATTTGAAGATAATTTCACTGAGCTTCCTATGGAGAGGTAGCTTATGCCCAAATCCTTTGGAGAAGTAGGGGCTAAAATAATGCTAGTAAAATGAAATCATTTCCACTTTTATTTTAACCAATGCCTGGATTTTCAGGCACAGAAAGGCCCATGCAATGTGTGAACTACATTCATTTTATTAAATACCTATTCCTTCTCAGGAGTGTGCTCTCAGTGTCTTTTCCTTATAGTCACCTAAAAATATTTCACTGACTACAACCTGTGATTGTTCTATTAATTCCAGCTCTGTAGTACTTGGTTCTTCAAGATATTCAGTTTTCAGGGTAAACTTACAAAAAGTGTTCTGAGAGGGACTTACCTATTTTTATTAGTTTCTTTTTTTTTTAAAGAGAATTTTATTGAATGTCAACATAAAGAGCTTCTGAGAAAAAAAAAACAATAGAAATTATCTTTAATGAAATTCTTCCTTGGTAAATACTAACCAAAGGATGATTGACACATTGGGTTTTTAATAGTACATTCAATTTTAGTAGTCATCATGGTCCATTTACTTAAAAGATATTTCTTGAATGTTTATAAGTGCTAGTTTCTGTGTTCCTTGCTGAGGATATAGAGAAAAGAGGTTCTCACTCTCTCAGAAGGCCCAGTCTGTCAGGGCATTGCACATAAAACAAATCATAACCTTCCAAAATATTTAATTACAACTGTGATATGTGTTAGGAACCTGACATAGAAGGTGCTAGAAAAACATACAAAAGGGAAACTTGCCAGATGTAGGGAGAGGGTTCACAAAGAGACTTCCCTGGAGAAGGTACATTTAAATTTGATGAATAATAATCATTCAGGCAAGAAGAATAAGGAGAGGAGTGTTCCAGGGAGCTGGAACAGTAAATGGAAGCCTTGTCAGAACCCTCTCCCACTCCAGATCAGAAGAAAGCACAGTATATTAAAAATAAATAAGTATTACTTTATGTATTAGTTTAACTTATACAGGAAAATTGTATAAAAACTGTGTATGTACATTGTAATGGCATGTAATTTATTCATCTTTGAAATAACTGAATTCAAAGAGTATCTTCAAAGTAATATTTCCCATGCAAACACATACTCGGTTGTGGGATAATAAATACATATTACTTGGTGTTCAAAATTCAGATCTTCATTATAATTTCCAAATGGTATGACTCATAAATACATCTATTAAAACAAAAAACAAAAGCACCTTATTCCCTGTACCTTGGGATGTCATTTAAGATAGAGCAGGATGAATACTTGACAGCAAGTTAGAAAACTCAGGATCTATCTACTTACACTCTTACTGGGACCAGCCTGAACTTCAGTTTCCTTTTCTATAATAGGGATAATGTTATCTTACGGTGACATTGTGAGAGTCAAATTTGATACTATTATGCATTTTTAAAAAAAGATTTTATTTATCTATTGAGAGAAAGAGAGAGTGAGTGCGCACAAGCAGGGGGAAAGGGCAGAGGGAGAGGGAGAAGCAGGCTCCTCCTTGAGCAGGGAGCCTACAGGACCAGCCCAGGACCCTGAGATCATGACTTGAGCTGAAGGCAGACACTTAACTGACTGAGCCACCCAGGTGTCCCTCTGTTATACATATTGAATGTTTTATCATTATATAAACTATATAAATGCAATGTTTTATCATTATGATTTCTCTGAACACTTTGTGCATATTTGGACTTTTCTTATCTTTGATCCAATATGTCCCCTTTGCTGGAATGTTTTTGACGTGTTCTTTTCTTTTCCTCCCCAAAGGCCCAATTCAAATCCCATTACTTCTTTAAGGCTTTTTCCCACTGTAGAAGAGGTTATTTGTTTCTCCAACATCTAACCTCCCTTAGTACTTGTGAGTTATTCGGTGACTGGCATTTATTGACTTGTATAGTTATTTTAATGTACATTTCAAAAAAGCATAGTATTTTGATGTTGAAAGGGAAATTAAAGTTCATTTGGTTCACCAGATTTCAGAGGTTGGGATCTCCTCTGAATCACTTCAACCTACTTTTTTGTTGGTTGTTTTTTGTTCAAGCAAACAAATTTTGCTTGAACAGCTCCGCTGACAGATAGCTTCGTGTCTTTTGCTTAAGTACAGTTTACTTTTTGACATTTCTAAGAGAAAGCTATTCTGTAAATTTAGAATAAATATGTCAACTTGCTTTCATACCTAGTAACTATTTCCTGGTACTCTGTACCATCTTCTTCCTTTTTTCTGGCAAAGCAAGATTTTAGTTACTTTAGTTATATTCATCACAACTATCTTTTCTGAAGATATTCGAGTTCATATATATGTATATACTGCATGTGTGTGTGTGTGTGTGTGTATAGTATATATAGGTATATATGGTGTATATATGTTTAGAGAGCATATATATGTGCTTGTAGTGTGTATGTATGTATATATAGTATGTATGTATACATACGTCTATGTGTATTATATATAAATATCTATCTTAAAATGGGGCATGCTGAACTAAATGTATCATTCAACTATAAAAAGGAAACTGTGTTATTTTAAATATTACAATTCTGGCATTGTAGCCTAAAACCCCATTATAATTTTGATAGTCATCAAGTTGAGCTTATTCTATGTTAAATCATTATGTCTTATTCACATGTAATTCTGCTAAATCATATATGCTTATCTTCCCTATCCAATTACAGCAAAAATATTTTGCCCTTAGTTTTTAACCTTTCTCTCTTCCAAATCAGCAAACACGTGACAGGTTAAAAAATGTAATATCCCTTTATATTATATAGAGTTGAACCAATCTAATATATTCCTACTCTATTAAAAGCTGACTTTCTTCTATCTTGGTAGAGGGCTAGTTTAAATAACATAAGTATTCAATAATGTTTTCTGTGCTGGCTTATTCCACAAGTTGCAAATCATGTTGAGAGCATAAAAATTAAACCATATTCTGGCAGATAACCAATGTAGTCTTCTGTAATTTAAGAAAAAAAAATCTAAAAATTACATCAACTGTTTCAGTCAGCAGTTGGTTATAGAAAACAAAATCTGCTCTAGTTTAAAGACAAAGGAATTGGGGCATGTGAGTGGATCAGTTGGTTAAGCATCTGCCTTGTGCTCAGGTCATGACCCCAGGGTCCTGAGATAGAGCCCTGCAAAGGGTTCCCTACTCAGCAGGGAGTCTGCTTCTCCCTCTTCCTCTGCACTGCCCCCCACCCCTGACTTGTGCTCACATGCCCACTTTTTCTCTCAAAAAACAAAAACCACATATATATATATATATATATATATATATATATATATATGTGAAAAAGGGATTTATTGCAGTCTATTCCTAACAAAGCCACACATCAGAACTTGACCACCAAGGAAACTGCTGCCCGAGCCACGATTAGCAAATTGTATGATCAGAAAGCTAAGTATAGAATTGGAAAACTGCTGCTCTGTATCGGGTACCCCAGAATCACATACCTCTTTCATATCCTATCAGCAAAACAAACACTTTGTCCTCTGCCCTTCATCTCATGAAGCTCTAAATTGAAGTCTTACCCCCAGGACTGTACTTGTAAAAATGAGCAATAAAGTCTTTCTTAAGTTTTCTAGACTTTCAGCACAAGAAAGCACACTACAAAGGAACTGGAGTGGATGTTAAGCAGGTAGATCTCTCACATACATCAATCACATTAACCATTTATTTTCAAATTCCCATGTTGACTGATATTGAAAATAATATTCTATATTAATAAAAGTCCATAATAACAAGTCTAGATTATTAAAGTTAAGTGTTCACAACTCCTAAACTTATTTATTTTCAATAAATAATCAATCATTCCTGGTTTGTTTGTTTTTGTTTTTTGTTTTTTTTTTCCCCTATAGTGAAAGAAAGTGAGTCCTGGGGGTAGGGAGAGGCATGCACCATTCAGTGACGCTGATTAGTCAATGGCACAGGACAAGACTGAACAGTAGGAAATTAAAAGAAAGTGATGTCATAGAAGTAGTACCAACCTAGATTAGGTAACACCTTGACATTGGAAGAAGTTTACCTTCTACTCTAAAAAACAGGATGTCACTGTGGTTTTGAGAAAAAAAGAGGCACCGTCAGCCTCACCTTCTACTTCTACTTATCTTTTATTTAACTTATCTTTAATCTTTAACTTACCTTCACCTGACTTCCATGTTGAGAACAGACTGCAAGGGATGAATCAAGGGCAGAATAAGGAAACTATTTAGCTGGCCATTGCAATGATCCTGGGATGGATCAGATGGATATCAACAGAGGTGTTAATAAGTGTCAGTGGATTCTTGATATATTGTGACGTTAGAGACAACAAGATTTGCTGATGAACTAGTTGGAGAGAAAGAGAAGATTCCAGTGTTCTTGAGCAACTGGAAGGAAGGTACTATTATTTACTGAAGTCAACAAGTGTTCAGTCCATTTGGGCTACTATAATAATACCCTAGACTGAGTAACTTACAGACAACAGAAGTTTATTTCTCACATTTCTGGAAGCTGAAAGTATGCTATCAGGATACCGGCATCGTCCATTTCTGGTGAGAACTCTCTTCCGGTTTTTAGATAAGCAACTTCTTGTATCCCCCACATGGCAAAAAAAGATCTAGCTAGTTCTTGGTCTTCTCATAGACATTTACCCTATGCATAAAGGCTTCAGCATCATGATTTAATTACCTCCAAAGGCTTCTGCCTCTCAGGATCACATTAGAATTACGGTTTCAACATATGAATTTTGAAGAGACATAAACATTCATTCCTTAACATCAAGGTAACAAAGATAGCAATTTTTGATGATAGGAATAGCAAGAGCTCAGTTTTGTATTGAACATCTGGGAAGTCTAGAGGAAAAAAAAATGTTTCAAGTAGAATAAGTCTGTCATATGATGCTGACAGGTAAAACAAAAGAAAATTAGAAATAACCATTAGATTTACTGTCATGGAGTACATTGATGACCTTAAGAATGAGAATTTCAGTGGAGCATTTGAGAGTGAATGCCTGCTTGGAATAGGTTGAATAAAGAATGGGACAGAGGAACTCAGGATGAACATAGATAACTGTTTTAAGGAATTTACTGTAAAGTTAATAAGATTAGTATGGCAATTTTGGCAGAGGAAACTGACATATCAGATTATTTGTTTTGTTTTGTTTTTATTTAGACTGTGGAAAAACCAGCATTATGTTTGCCAATGTGAATTATTTTATTTTGCAAGTCACCTCCATGAAATGTTGAGAGTGATTTTAAAAAGCTTTGTGATTCTTAGAAGTGAAAAAAAAGAACAAATATACATATCCATAATTACTAATATCACTTAAGTCTTTTGTCATGCAGAAATAGGAGATTCCTATATGATGTGAAATGCAACTTGATTTATAGTTACTGAAAGAATAAAACTAATTAAAAATAGAAATAAGTAAATATCTTTACTACATGAACCACATTTTACTTAAATTTGGCACTCTAAGAAATCAGATCAAAGTACATAGGATTATAAGTGTGTTAGTTGTCAAGAAAGCCAAGTTATTATGAATCAAAAATAATGTCAGATAGAAATCGTATTACTAAAGAAGACAGGTATAGCCTGGCATAATCCTACTAACTAAAGCATAAGAGATTATATTCCCTCTTAAAAGAAAAAAAAGAGGGATTTGAAGATGAAATCACTTGATGAGATGATGAGATACTGCTCAATAACTGGAGATAATAGAAAGTCAGTGTAGAAAAAAATCAGTAGAAGAAACCAAGTGAAAACTAACAGCTAAAGTTTGTAAAGATAAGTCTGAAAGTTTCTAAAATAATCATAGCAAAAGAAATTAAAGAAAATACTACAGGCAGTCCCTGATGTACGATGGTTCAACTTATAATTTTTCAACTTTATGGTGGTGTGAACATGATGACTTCCAGTAGAAACTGTACTTCGAAATTTGAATTTTGATCTTTTCCTAGGCTAGCCGTATGCTATAGGATCCTCTCTCATGATGCTGGGCAGTGACAGCTAGCCTCAGGTCCTACTGAATGCCATGATCTTGAGGGTAAACAACTGATACACTGACAACCATTCTGTACCCATACAACTGTTTGTCACTTTAAGTATTGTATTCAATTAACCACATGTGATAGTCAATACTTTATTATAAACTAGGCTTTGTCCTAGATGATATTGCCCATCTGCAGGCTAATGTAAGTGTTTGGAGCACATTTAATGTAGGCTAGGCTAAGCTTTAAGGTTAGGAGTACTAAAGGCATTTTTGACTTACAATATTTTCAACTTATGATGGGTTTCTTAGGACTTAACCCTACTATAAGTCAGGGAACATTTGTATGTATAATATAAGTTTTTATTAATTTACATTAAGAAGAGAAGAGAAATAGGGTTTCTTGTAAACACATAAAGGCATTCAATTTGTAGTAACTTGAAAATGATTAAGATAGTACATTTATATAAAGTTTACTTTTCTAATAGAAAATTAAGAAAAATATGGGGGGCTCCTGGGTGGCTCAGTGGGTTAAGCCTCTGCCTTCAGCTCAGGACATGATCTCAGGGTCCTGGGATCGAGCCCCACATTGGGCTCTCTGCTCAGCGGGGAGCCTGCTTCTCCACCCCCACCTCTCTCTGCCTGCCTCTCTGCCTACTTGTGATCTCTCTCTTTCTCTCTCTCTGTCAAATAAATAAATAGAATCTTAAAAAAAAAAGAAAAGAAAATTAAGAAAAATATGGTATAGTAAGGCACAATGAAGATCATATAGAAATAATTACTACATAAACAAAGGTATAAGGAACGCAATATTTAGTAATTTAGACACATTGAACAATTCCTTTCAAAATAAATTGTCAGTGACTTAAATTGGTAGTTAACACATCGAGTAGATCACCTCCATCTCTTACTAGGTATTGGACTTAAAGCAATCCACTCAAGTTGTTATTGCTATTTTCTCACCTATAAAGTAGAAGTTGAGATAGCATTTATCTCTTGGACTTGTGATGTTTAAATGAGTTAGTGTATGTAAGTTGTTTAGGACAGTCTGTGGCACTTAGGGAGGATTTCATAAATGTTAAATATCATCATAGTATTATCAATCTTCTAAATTGATAACTAAGGAGACTATAACACACCAGAGATTGCTTCTGCATTGTGTGTTATGCACAGTCAGAATCAGTTTAATAACCTTATTGTTTATCTCCATTGTTTGCGACTCTGTGCTAAATATTGGGACAACAGCACTGAACAGGATTGATGCTGTCTTTCTCTCTTCAGGACAGTCTGGCTGGGGACATACACAATTAAGTGAGTTGAAGTGGAAAAAACAAATGTTCCAAGACAGTCAAGTGTGGATAAAAGTGCTTTAAGAACTAGGTCTTTTCAAGCAGTACTTTCAGAGATTTGGCCTGGTATTTATAAAGTCAAGAAGCTTTTATTAAGAGGTAGAAGTCTTAGTTACTGCTCCTTTCTTAATCCAATTAAGTCTAGGAAAGCATAATTTGAGAAAGTGGCTGGATGGGAATGAGTTTTTAATAGGAAAAAGAAGGTGCTGTGGAAGAGCCTAATAGCCAAAAAAAGTGTTCTGGGAAGAGAGAAAAGGGTATGGAAGACCCCCAGATAAAGAATAAGAAAAGTGTTCCTCTAATTAGATGTTTTATAGACCTATCATAAGAATACTAAGGTATACCCTTTAAAACAAATAATAAGGAAGTGGAAAGATTGATGAAGAAAACTGGAGAATATAAGCATATAAACACTAGGATGGGATAACTGTTATGCAAGTTGCATTTGACACAAACAGGGAAAACATTTTAGGAAAAATGTTGGAGGAAAAATTGTCATTTTGATATTAAGAATACCATAATCATGTTTAGCTCAGTTTTTTTTTCCATAAACTCCATTATTAGGATTACTATTTGACATTTCTACAAATCCATTTTTCCTCTTCGATCCTACTCTCACCATTCCGTAAAAGGAAGTGGGTGATGATAATCTGAGGAAATGACAGAAAAAAAGATGAAATCAACTCATGAAACTCACAGAATAAAGGTTTGGGACACAAGCACAGCAGAAATTGGGAAGGATAGAGATCCCATGTTAGAGGAAACACTTCACCTTGACCAGTACTGCCAGTAAACACCACATTTTCCATTCCTACTCCTCCACCCTACTGCATGAGGAGAATGGAGAGTATTATCCTAGGATAACTCCAAGTCATCTCGGAGAAATTTCAATATTCAAAAAATCTATAGCTGACCTGTAGTCTATTTAAAGCCCACTCTTCAAAATAACTGGCAGGAAAAAAAATAAAGAAGAGAAAGAATAACTGGCAGAAAGCTAAATTTAATGTGTCAAGTATATGGGCACAGAAGACGTTATTGCTCAAGTCCTGCCCATTAACCTTTAACCTCCTGGTGTTTAGATAACTTATTCATTAAACCGTCAACTCTCTTTCCAGCAGGATTTGCTTATGAATTTTTAAATGGGGCCAAATCTCCAGATGTCTTCCTTTTCCAACTAAAATTCTTACCGTTTCTTTTCTACCAGGACTGCTCACTTCTTACTTCCCATGTTGAATTCGTTAACATCTGAGAGAGCCCAGCCTGCAGAACTCCGCAACTAAATATGATACCATCCTGGCAGTTTGAGATTCTATAGAAGTATAAAAATATGTGCATGATGTATCATAAGTTCATATTTACTTATTTTTGCCTCCATTCTAATAATCCCGTGTTTCAAGATACTAAAGTAGAGTAGAACGGTCTCTTAACACCCATCTGTAATTCTCTTTCCTTTTATGTTCAAATCCCCTAACTAGGCTCATACTGAACTTTTCGTAACCTCTAAGAGAAGATCTAAGGGAGAGAACTGTGAAATCAAAGACCAATTACTGGACTCTTATGTGAGTCATTTTGCCTGATGGAGTGACTGTTTATGACTTCATTTTACCGCCTAGTGTCGGACTTTGCCTTTGAGGATTCTGTATAGTATCTTCCACATTTTGACACTTTTTAAATAATATTTGTGATTGCTGTTATCACTATTAGTTTTCTGTGTGTGTGAAACTAATTCTCAGCTTGATGATAGGGCAACGATTTTAGCTGTAACTTTTACCTCTTGGGTTCATGTAAATGGAATATTTTAGACACTTGTGACCATTAAGAAAGCCAGGTGCGTGCACGTGTGCGTCCGTGCGCGCGCGCGCGTGTGTGTGTCTAGAGCAAGAGTTTAATCTAGGTGTTAACCCTAGGGTCTTGGAAAAGTTCCCATCTGAGTAATTGAATTTTTATGAACTCCCTTCCTTTTGCAGGTATTCATTTAATGCCGTACACCGCGCTGTATTATTTCTAGCTGTTAAGCTGTTACTACATTTCTCCCTGCGGTGACTACATTTCATCAATGAAAACAGCGTTAATGGATAAATGAAATCATTTCATTTTAATCAGTGTGCTTGGGAATCATCCCTTGTTTTAAACCAGAGACTGGTGGGGGTTGGGGAGGGGACGATAACAACCCAGGGAGGAGAAATCAAGACATTTAGCAAAGTCTTACTACTTAAAAAAGTGTTTATTTTATTTCAGTATCACCCTCTAATTGTGTAGATTTTTGCTCCAGAAGATAATGCAAGTTGGTGGTTTCACTTCTTCTTATAGGTGATCCATTTAGAGAGTCTGTGGGAAACAATAGAATGGGCTTAAAAACCGAAATGTAGTGAGAGATAGATACGGCTGTTTGTTTTTTGTCCTCTGAATAATGGCTGGTGACAACACAGATGTTAAACACGGAATATTACAGGGATTAATTCATAGTGCTCTAGTTTGCATCCAAGGTCATGTGCAGTGCAAACAATAAGTTACAGCCAGGCAGTCTGTAGTGGCAATTAAGGACCACCTAGGGTGGGGGTGAACCTGAAGGTGGCTCCAACCCTAGGAGGTCTGCAGTCACTTCAGTGTACCTCCTTGGAATGCCTTCTTGTTCATATAAATTAAACAAAAAGTGAATTTTCTCCCCTTTAGGGAACAAACAATCCATGGCTCAAATCCTGCAGCCTAAGCATTTCCTCCTTTAGAACTGCAACTGAATCTCCACTAAACAGCAATTTGCATTTTAATAGTATTAATAACATTCGTGATTTTAACAATCTGAAGCTTTCTGCTTTTTATGGATGTCTTTTGTTGCAATTTTGTCTAATACTGTGCCCAGGGTAGCAAAACATAACCAATTAAAACATTTGCCAAACAGCAAGGAATCTGGGATAGTTTCAGTGCTCCTCAAGTAAACATGGAAATGATGGTATGAAAATAACATTTCTGGCCAGCAAGACTAGGAGGTATACTGGAAATGTAAACTCAGCAATCCCCTTACCTTATATTCTTCATCAAAACTTAATTGTCAGAAAAATTAACACTGGCAATCTCATACAGATTTCCTTGAAGCCTAAAATCCTTGCTCTTTACAGAAAACATAAATATACTGAAAACTGAATAGTTTTAGTTTAAACCAGGTTGCGCTATTTATCTAGGAATACTTCTTTAATTCTAATTTTAATTAGATTTCCTTATATATTCTCTTAACACCTTCCACTTTGATTTCAATTAACTCAGTATACATTTTTATATAATAATAGAGGGACTAACATTCATTGAGCACTTGCTATATGCTAGGCATCAAGTCACAAACTTAACACGATTCATCTCTGTTAATCTTCACAACAGTCCTTATTCTGGGGTCTATTTTTATTTTATTTTGTTATTATTATTATTATTTTTTAATACAGACGCCAAAACTTACATTATTTGTCCAAAGTCAAAAGTTAGTAAATAATAGAGCCAGGATTCAAAACAAGTTGCCCTGCTTTCAGAGTCCATATCTGACATTATATTGCTTCCCTTGTATGTGGTTTTCTTTTGGGGGGAGGTGGCAGTAGGAAGGTGTTGTTTCATTTATTTTTGTAAAACGTTGACTGGACTGTAAAATCCGTGAGGGTAATTGTTTCTATTTACTTCATTCCTTTCCCTCTAAATTGGCATGGTGCCTATACAGAGGAAAGAATTGACAGGTCTTCTTTGAATGAGTGAATGAGTAAGGGTAGATATGCTTTGTCTAATCAGATCGTCATATGGCTTTTGTTTTCTTGCTTAGTGGGATTTAGGCCTTCTGTGTTTCTGATTCCTAAAGGAAGCATACTGAAGTTTCAGTAATTACTGGTACTCCATCTTCTTGCTAATGTTCATTTTCCTTTATATTCATGTGTTTATCCACGTGAATAATGCTGTATCCTGTATTGCTTTCAAAAAGGAATTTAAGTGATTATACCTTTTGGTAGGTTCTTGCGTGGACGCGTGCACATGGGTTTGCTGGGAAGGAAATAGGAATCATGAGGAATGATTTTGGATCACTTTAGTGTTGCTATTACACCAATATGATCTAATTCAGCTGAGGATATTATTTTATAAAGTCATTAGACTATTAGAATATAATGGTATTCTATGGCACATGTGAAAGACTATAAATACACACACAAACACACATGATGGGATAACCAGATGATAGAGTCAGGATAATTTATCCAAAAAAATGTCAACAAAATTCAGGAAATAGAGGAATAGATGATTAATTGTAGAAAGCAAGGACTTTCCCAAATGGCAGAATAAATTCTTAGAATTGTATAACCTCCAGGAGCCATTCTTCCCAAATTTAAGGATGAGTAACATCTGGAGATCTTGTTAAAACACAAATTCGAGGGTCCATATACCAAAGACTCTGGTTCAGTCCGGGGCTGAAGTTGAGAATTTGCATTTCTAACAAATTCCCAGGTGATGCTGCAAGACTACACTTTAAGTAGCACTGAACCAGAATGTATTAGAGTGACAAGGTGAGAAATCACATCACAGAGGAGTCCTAGTGATGCCTCTGATTCTCTGCCACATGGTGCCTCAACCTCAGTAGATCAAACTAGCGCTAGATGCCAGTCAAGCAGTGTGATGCTCTTATATGTCTCTCCTGAAAGGAAATGTGGAACCATTTTTTTTTTAAGAGCATCTCTACATCAGAGGATATGATTCATGTAATAAAATTTTACTTATAAATGCAATTGAAATATTACTCTCTATTTTTTATAAAAATTTTAATTATGAATTTAAGATAGAGAGAGAGAAGAGATCACAAGCTGGGGGCGGGGCGTGCAGAGGGAGAGGGAAAAGCAGACTCCTCCTGAGCAGGGATCCCTTCATGACATGGTGCTCAATTCCAGGACCCTGAGATCATGACCAAAGCTGAAGGCAAATGCTTAAGCGACTGAACTACCCAGGCGCCCCAGCAATATTCTTCTTCTTTTTTTTTTTTTTTTTTTGACCGAGAGAGAGATCACAAGTAGGCAGAGAGACAGGCAGAGAGAGAGAGGGAAGCAGGCTCCCTGGCGAGAGGAGACCTCGATGTGGGGCTCAATCCCAGGACTCTGGGATCATGATCTGAGCTGAAGGCAGAGGCTTTAACCCACTGAGCCACCCAGGTGCCCCTGCAATATTATTCTTTAAATAAAAATACAAACAGTGAAGACATGGTTATTATTTTTAATGTTATTCTTGGAATGTTTAATATTGCATTAGTAAAAACCACCTAAATCTTTTTTTTTAAGATTTTATTTATTTATTTGACAAAGAGAGCTCACAAGTAGGCAGAGAGGAAGGCAGAGAGAGAGAGGGAAGCAGGCCCCCTGCTGAGCAGAGAGCCCGATGTGGGGCTCGATCCCAAGACCCTGAGATCATGACCTGAGCTGAAGGCAGAGGCTTAACCCACTGAGCCACCCAGGCGCCCCAAAACCACCTTAATCTTACAAAAGCACACCATACCTGACACTGTGTTGTCAGCCATATTTTTTTTTTTTTTTTTTTATTTGTCAGGGACAGAGGGAGAGAGAGTGAGCGAGCACAGGCAGACAGAGAAGCAGGCAGAGGCAGAGGGAGAAGCAGGCTCCCTGCCGAGCAAGGAGCCGGAGGTGGGACTCGATCCCAGGACGCTGGGATCATGACCTGAGCCGAAAGCAGCCGCTTAACCAACTGAGCCACCCAGGGGTCCCGTGTCAGCCATATGTTTAAAGTCAGTTGGTGTTCTACCTGAGATTTTATTAACTTTGAGCGTTGCTATTTAGTTATATGTTTTCAATTTTTAACACTGGCAGAGTAGAGTGGAGTGTTTCGGAGAGTGCTTAAGAAATATTAATTGTGAATTCACATCCCAACACCAAATGCTGCCATTTTTACTTGAAATTGTAACTTTATATTGTTTTATATTGCTATATCAAGTAGTTTTAGTTTATATTCTAAACAAAATGGAAAACAAGAACCTTGGCCCTTTAAAACTGTTATCTAGAGATAGGGACTCCATATATAGCTGTAGTGACCAGGTCAGAGAAACAGGCTCAAGCAGTAAATCTGTTTCTTTGCAAGGGGAAAAATGACTGCATTATACTTTATACTTGTGATACTGTGAAAATTTATGCTCTATACTACCTTTATGGGTTATGTGATTGTAAAGTCAATCAGGAGATAAAGCAATAACTCGGGGTATTTCTTTCTGGAAAAGAAATCATTCTCTCTGTTGATTTCTGAATTTTTTTTCCCTCATAATGAAACTTTCTCTTGGACTTTTTATTGGACAATCAAGGGACCCATAATTCCTTTATATATTTTCCCACCTATGGTTCTCAGTTTCTAGCACAAGGAAGGTTCAAAACCTGCATGAGTATGATAGCCTTCTAAGAAAGCACCAGTGTGGTAAAAGTCTGGTGTCTTTGAATTGGTTGGTGTCAGTGCTCAATTAGCTGTGAAGTATTTTGAAAATTATCTTTGTACTGTAACCATGGGGATTCCTAGATCGAACAAGGAAGCCATGGCATTGCTCTTGCTAAGGCGTACTATGCTAAAGAAAAGAAAAAAAAAAGTTCTTATCCTTAAGAATAACTTACACAGCTCTAGAATTGACATGAAACAGGGTGACAGTAATTAGCGCTCCAGCAAAGCCTGGATTCTGCTATGTGTTAATCTATATCACACACAAAATCTGTAGTGTCTCTCCAGGGCAAAGCTGACAAGGAACCTAAAGATGAAGAACTTGGAAAATGGAAATATCCTCTAATTTTTCCTATTGGCCAAAAATCATTGCATTGGTGATAGTGAAGCCAGCTTGTTGACAGATTCAGCACATAATTCCATCACCAGCATACCATTTTTGTTATAAAAAATGAGTCGAGAAGGACGGACAGTTAACTGAAAACTTCTCCAATATTTGGAAATTCTTGAATATATACATTTTGTATGAAGTATATCAAAGTCAAAATTTTTATAATAAAATTGTGATTCTTCATCCAAAAGCTCTTCTCAGTTAGCCTTTTTAAATTTTAAGAAATTAAGAAGTTGTGAAAATATTTAGCTTTCTATAAAATGTTTGTATCTATTTTTGCTCATCAAAGTGTTTTAAAGCAGTGGATAAGCTCAATAGTGCTCAAAACTCAACATATTAAATAATGTATTATGTAAATTCATGAGTAAAATAAGCATTTTTCTTTATGATTATAAAGATTATTTGAGATAATAATATTGATATTGTGTTTGTCATTAAGAAGGAAATGATAATAATCCATGCTTAGAAACATATAATGCAAGTTTCTATTGTCTCAGATAATTATTATTCAGACATTATCAAATAAAGATGAAAATATTATTTCTCTTGCTGTTTTTTTCAATAGTGTCTTGAATACAGTAACCATGGTTTGGGGGTGGAATAAGGGATAAATAATTTTCTGGAACTCTAATTATCGTTCTGCTACTCTTAATTTGTTAATCTCTTAATATTTTAGCTTTTTTGTTGACCAAGTAGGAATAAAACAAAAATACCCTGCACATAGTGACAACAAGTAAATTAATTATTTATTATTTAGAAAGAGCTTTGATTTATTATGAATCTCTTAGGTATTAGGATTTATTATTAAAATGTCATTCACTAAATTAATGCAAGAGATAAATGTTAAGTCACAATGGGCTTAATACTAAACTATTTCTTCAACATGAAAGAACATGTTTTTCTATTATTTTGATCAAAGTATTCTTTTAATAATGGTCTCTTTTATTTATGCTTGTCTCATTTGAGCTTTAAAATAAAGGAGTCTATTTTTAAAACTGCCAATTTCTCAATTGGAATTATATTATTTTTCAAGTGAAAAAATTATATTTTTCACATATAGACATAATAATTAACAGACAATCTTAGTACTTAGTTTGCCAATATGATAGCTAAAAGCCAAAGTTCCTTAAATCAGAATGAGTCTTCCCAACCCATGTTCTCTGATGATGATTAAAGATTAGAATTTTTAGAAGCAGACGGACCACAGAAAGAAGTATCAAAAGCCAAGGTTGATGTCAAATCAATGCCTAGGTTTAGTTGATTTTTGCTATATTTGGATTCAATATCGATCTGATCTAGAAAGTGCTGAGCTCACTATGAGCTCCTAACAATGTGCTTTTTATGTAGTGGTTTAACAATAAAATAGAACACAAAAAAAATGCAAAATAAAATACCAGCAAATAAATACAAATAAAAAAGTACCTTCTTCAGTATTTAAAAAGACAGTAGGAAAATCACTTTTTTTTCTGTTACCTGTGTATAGTGCTTAACCCTGAACACTAGTTAACATTTGCCTTCTTTATTTCAGAGACCGATATCAAGATACATAAAAATTGAAGGTCATGTTATTCCAAAGCGCAACACTGATCTACTCTTTAGACCAACATTGTAGCTGCCCATTTATGACTTATTATTGCTCTGAGCTATGTACTGCTGTCTTCCAGTGCTATATTTCTTGAAAATTTGACATAGAAATCTGTGACACAAACTGTCAGCTTGGTGTGGAAAAAATCTCAAGTTCTCTCATTAATATTAAACTTCTGAGGGAAAAATGTGTTGCTGAAACAAGCATTTCTTTTAAGGATGAAGGGATTCATATATTACTATTGACATGATAATTGAAATCATATTCAGCAAAATGAATGATGAAGAAATTATGCCCATGCATTCTAAAAGAAGGGACAAAGATGGATCAGAAGAAGAGAAAAGTGTGTTATCACAAAATATGCAAGGACTCAGATATCCTTATCAAAATGATGAAACAATGAAAAGGAAAGTTATTGTGATCATCTATTACTGTTTCTAATGAGCATCAAAGAGATTGTGATAAAAAATTATTGTCAGTCATTGCAACAGAGTATAGCTGAATGGTTACATCTTTTCTATGACAATGCAGGCAAGTATAATTTGGATATAAATCATGCCTCTTGTTATAATGGACTTCCATTATACTTTACACAAATTTCAGGGATGGGAAAAGACATAAAATCAGATCCTTGTTTCTGCTCTCCCTTCTCAAGACTTCTCCCTTATTCACAGTTCCTGGAGACTTCCCAGGACACACTAAAAATTGTGGAGAGTGTAAGATCTGCTCTTGGGAGCTAAAGAGATATGAAACTCCCCTTTTGCCTCCTTTTTTTTTTTTTTTTTCCATGTAGCAGAAAAACGAGAGGCAATTTTCATTTCTCTTTACACCTCAACTCCAAGATTTTCCTTTGAAGTCAAATATTGGTGTAGGTTTTGTTTTTGTTTTAATGCACCGTGGTTTTTTTTTTCCCCCTTCTTCTTCTTCTTTTCCCCCCTTAGATATATTCTGTTTGTTTGAAGTAAGAGGAATTTTATTTTGGAAAAAAAAAATCATTTGAGTAGAAAATAAAATGAAACCTTAGTTTCATTAGACAACTGAATGAAGGAATTAAACTTTCCTGTGTTGCCATAGACCATCGCTGCTATAAAAATAAAATCATGTGAGAGTCAAGGCAAGCTTCTCTTTCAAAATCAACCCATTTACTGTAACTGTCATTTAAAATCACTTTAAAGTTAACAAAACATATTAATGCATATTGCTTTCTATCATCATAATAACAATGCATTAAGAATGATATTTTGTTTTCATTTTAAAGATAAGAAAATTGAAGTTTCTGAGACATATGTTAACTTGCTTAGTTTCATACACCTACAGAAAGCAGAGCTGTATGTCTTAAACATAGGATTTCTGATTTAAATCCTGGATTCTATCTACTCTATCACATAATCTCAGCTGATTTTTTAAAAAATATTTTATCTATTTATTTGCCAGAGAGAGAGGAAGAATGAGAGTACAAGGAGGGGGAATGGCAAGCATAGGGAGAAGCAGGTTCCCCGCTGAGCAAGGAGCTTGATGTGGGACTTGATCCCAGAACTCTGGAATCCTGGAATCATGACCTGAGCCAAAGGTAGACACTTAACCGACTGAGCCCCCCAGATGTCCCTCAACTGATTATTTTTTTTACGTCTTAGTAGATTTTCTAAATTACCAAGTTAGACAAGAATTAGAGTTGTAGTGATTGCCAATAATTTTATATTGTGGTGATTGTCAATAATTATATATATATATATATATATATATACATACACACACACACACATACACACACACACACACACACACATATATATGTCACACACACACATATATATATATACATATGTCACACACACACACATAGCTGGGGTGCTTATTAAGAATGGATAAACCTGGCTGTAACTCCTCAAAGATTATGATTCATCTAAGTGAAATTCTATAATCTGAGTTTTAATAAAAGACTATATTTTGGAAAAACCCTGTTGTAGAATACTGTTTGATAACTTAACGTCATGGTTCTATACCCTGTTTCTTGAATCATGGAGCATGTTTTTTCTTTTCATTTTTTTCTTCTCCTTTAATTTCCTTTCTCCTTTTCTTTTTTTCTCTTTTGTCTCCCCCTTTTTTGATTCATTAAATTGATGTTCTTTGATTTTACTCCCTGTCTTAACTATTAAGAAAATGATTTTGATATTACAGGTGCATAAAACACCAGTGTATGATATGTCCCAGATTCTTTAAACAGTTAGCTATTTTATGGATTAATTACTCAGTTCCTAAGTGAAAATGAATATAAATTTTTTGGAATAATGAGGAGCTGGCAACGGTCTAAATTCAGAGAAACCGGGTTCAAGTATTCTCTGCTACTGACACCCAGCTGAACTTTTTATCTTTTTCTTCCTCAATTTCCTCATATGTAAAATTGGAATAATAGCATTTTATGTCATAGAGATTTTAGGAACATTAAATAAGGCCATTGTTAACCTTTATCCAATGTACAACATTGTGTCTAAAATATAGAGGCTCCATAAAAGTAGCTATTATTATTGTTATTTTTTTTCCTGAAGTTATTATTATTAGCCACTTTTATCATTAGGGAAAAAAAATGACACTCCCACTGACCATCTGTTTCTGATTTTTGGAACATCTCCCAGGAGGAGTGAAATAAATTGATTTTCAGCACGGAGTTACTTGATATGATTATTGGTTTTTAGAGAATGATGACCAAAAGCAAAGATTTTCCTTTCCTACAGTCACTATTGACACATTCCTCCTAGTTAGCTACCATAATTACTCATATATTGAATCATTCCTGGGCCACCATGTATTTTTATATTATTTGATATTTTTTTATCTTTGTGGTTATTGATTTTGTTCTTTAGCAAGTTAGATAAACTCTTTGTGTGATATGTGCCTATATAATTTCAACATATCATGTGTAGTTAGTACTTAATGACAGGGAAGAAAATGTACTTAAAATATAATTATATATGAAATTCTCAGATATATTTTCTCAGAACATCTTTAGACTTTACTTTCACATGGTAATCTTAATATATGTGCAAGTATTCAGTTGCATAAAATTGTCATCCATTAATGTTAAAAAGTTAACATTTACATGTGTCAGATGGGCAGGCTGGTGATAATTTCAAGAATTCTATGTCTTTCTGAGAATTTGCTTTCTTAATTTTTAAAATTAAACTTTATATATATTATTAAACTTATGATATCTATTTTGACCTTAATAAAGTACACACAATAAGCACTGTAACCTCCTCTGCACAGTTACCAAGCCAATTTTCTTGGGCATTTAAGGCATGTATTTCTTTAGAAGTTTAAATGATCAAGAAGTATAAGACTGTCTGAATCAGGGCATCTGTGTGGCTCAGTGGGTTAAGCCTGTGCCTTCAGCTCAGGTCGTGGTCTCAGGGTCCTGGGATGGAGCCCTGCATCGGGCTCTCTGCTCAGCAGGGAGCCTGCTTTCCTCTCTCTCTGCCTGCCTCTCTGCCTACTTGTGATCTCTCTCTCTGTCAAATAAATAAATAAAATCTTAAAAAAAAAAAAAAAAAGACTGCCTGAATCAAGTGTACATATGAGAACTCTTAAAGGAAATACAAATGAAGCATTAGAACAATGGTTGAATGGAATAAGATAGAGAGTATCGAAGAAAGAAAACAACTGTTAGAAATGAAAAAGAATAAAACACCGTAAGGAAAAAAAGTCTAATACATTGGTTAAAGAAACCAACTTACATCCTTCAGGCTACTTGCAGTTTCCATTGCATCTTCTTAAATTGTTTTTGTCTGAATAAATTCATGATTTGCTTCTTCTTAATTACATAGCTCAGCTCAGATGTTATCTATTAGAAGAGATTTTTCTTGACCATGTCACTAGTAGCAACACAAATTCCCTGTCACTATTTCATTATTTTTCTCTTCTAAAAATATCTTCTTCATTAGATGTAAGCAACATAAAGACTGATTAGTTTACCACCAATCAACATGGAAGAGAACAGCACACACACACACATGCACGCACACACATGCACACACAAACTTACTGCTTGATGATTGCAAATCAGGATCTTGCGGAGAAGTATAAAACATCAACTAAATATGCTATATATTGACACTATCATGTGTCATTTACTATCATGATGGGACAGTCTCACTTGATTCATTCTCTGAAACACCTCCTTGTAAAACCGCTGTTTACAAGGAACATAGTAAACTGAGAACATACAGAAAGAATGAACTAGAAGTGGAATGAGGGGATTCTATTTTGATTCTTGGTCCATTAAATGTCTTTAAGAGGAATAGTATTTTTTTGTTGTGGTGAAATTATATACATGTATATTTATTATATATTATCAAATATTATTAGATTATATACAAGACATAATTATTTAATTACATATAATTATAATTATATATTATAAATTTATAAGATTGTATTATGTATGATCTAATAATATTTAATAATCTGTAATGATTAGGTACTGGTCTTCATAGTTTACATGGAGTTTCTCATTTAATTTTCAAACCATCCTATGAAGGACACAGAATAATGTATCTTTAGTTATGTGTTGAGTTGACTAGGCTGAATCCCAGAATTCCCTTCCAGGTTATGTTTCTTGTCAGTGGAAGTCCACAGGAGAGATTGTTATGCAAGTTTTGGAAAACAGAAATAAAGCTGCAGTCACTAAGTAACTCACACATGTTCTTTATCTGATGCCCTATCCCTGTGGTATAAGGCAACAGAGGGTGTGCTACTGTTCCACTTTCTTAGATCCTCTTATAGTTTCTCTACCACTGGATCAGTATGTGCTTAACTGTATCATAAAAGGGCCAGATTCTTCTGTGAGCATGAATACAATCAGAATAAAAGGTAAGAAGAGCTTCCAGCTTGTGATTGTGGGTTCGAGCTTGTCCTTGCTCCCCCTATTTTATGGCCATCTTCCTTTCTTGACTGCCAGGTCTGAGCTTTGGAAGCTATGGCACCAGATACAAAAACAACCACCTTACAGAGACATTTTAACCAGTTCTCATAATTGAGTAATGCCAAAACCCTGCAACAAATCTCTTTATCTATCATCTGTCAATCCATATATCTAAATGTTTTTAAAGGCGAGAGTACAAGTGGGGGAGGGGTAGAGAAGGAGGCAAAAGGAGAGGGAGAGAATTTCAAGCTGACTCCCAGTCCAGCGCAGAGCTTGAGCTGAAATCACGGGTCAGGGATTCAACCCACTGAGCCACTCAGGTGTTCCTATTGATCTATCTATCTATCTAGCTTCTATCTATCTATCTATCTATCTATCTATCTATCTATGATCTCACTATCCATCTTTCTACCTTACTATCTTCTGTCTGTATTATATACCACCGAGTTGTTCTTTTCTGATATCAATAATATAATCACCCTTGAACAGATAAGGAAGCTGCGTCACAAGGTCATGCAGGTAATAAAGATCTGCATCACTGGTGTATAATAACCCATAAATGACTAGTATTTAAGTAATTGGTTATAGGTACTCAAAGGGTTTTAGTAATAAGTTTATCTGTAATTTTTTTTCTGCATTTGTTTCCCTATGATGAAAAGAGGGATATTAGTATTTATTTTGTAAATAGTTCATGAAAAATGACTTAGAGTCAATAATTCCTACTTTAACTATCTTCATTGAGTTTTCTAGTAAATACATACATGGGTCATGCATTTAAAAACAGTGATTTTATTTATTTATTTATTTAAAGATTTTATTTATTATTTGGCAGAGAGAGAGCACAAGCAGGGAGAGTAGCAGGCAGGAGAGGGAAATGCAGGCTCCCCACTGAGCAAGGAGTCTGATGTGGGGCTTGATTCCAGGACCTGGGATCATGACCTGAGATGAAGGCAAATGCTTCACCAACTGAGGCCCCCAGGAGCCTCTCAAAGACAATTCTTGGACAGGATTATATAAGTAAAAGCTTATGAAAAAAAAAAATTAGTCTCTTTAGACTAAATAAATGTTTGATTTTATACCTCATCTACATTGAATGCTTAAATTTTTCCCACTAAGCACAGCTCTTATTATAACTTAAATTCTACTTTCATTATGCATGCTATTTTATTCTACTTCTAACTTCTTAATTTGAATATTTTAAAATTGATATTTATTTAATGAACACTTGTATAGTGCAAGGCACCATGTGTCAGGCACTGTTCTAAGAACTTTGCAAATTTGAATTTATAAAATCTTTTTAGCAATGCTACAAGGTAGGTACCATTGCTTTGTCTATTTTGCATGTCAGGAAACTGAGATACAGAATAGTTAAGCAACTTTTCTGAGATCATTCAACAATAAGTTGCCAAACTACAATTTGGAGTATCTGGCTCCAGAGTTCATACCTTCGTCATATAAGCATTTAAGCTATAATGTTTTTTCAAGTTCTACTTTATTCACAGGGACGGGATACAATGACCATTCAATTCAAACAGAGATCTAAGAAAATAAGGAAGAGGCTATTTGGATATATGGGGGAAGAGCATTCTAGACAGTAAGTGTTAAGTGGAAATGTTTGAGAAGGGAACTTTGCTTGACCTGCTTTGGACGTTTTAGACATCAAGGAAAATATGTATCAAAATAAGGGAAGTGGGACACCTGGGTAGCTCAGTCAGTTATGCATCTGCCTTCGGCTCAGGTTATGATCGCATAGTCTTGAGATTGAGTCCCGCGTCAGGCTCCCTGCTTGTGAGAGGCCTGCTTGACCCTCTCCCTCTGCCTGCCACTCCCCCTGCTTGTGCACGCTCTCTCTCCCTCTCTCTCTGTGTGTCGAATAAGTAAAATCTCAAAAAAACGGGGGGGGGAGGAGTAATTGGAAATTTGGAAGATATGTTCACAGAATTAGAAAGAGACCAGATCATAGAGACCCTTATAAATAGAGTGAGGCATATTCTAGTTTGCCCAGGATATCCCATTTCTAATCCTGGGTCCTGCCATGATTATTAATAGTTCTCCCTTCACTTAAAAAAAAAAAAAAAATCCAAGTTTGGATTATAAATCACAAGTTCACCTTTTTTGTAAGTCATTGAAAAGACTTTTTTTTTAATCTAATGAGATAGAAATTCACTCCTGTTGTTCTGTTCCCAATAAAATATAGCAAAACAGATACCAATTAAAAAGCAGTGTTTGGGGTGAAAGAATTAATGGCAGTTTAGACCAGACCGGGTAGTTTGGGAGAATGTGCTAAGCAATAGTACGATTCTGTGTGTATTTTGAAGGTCAAAGCAGTACATTTGTTGATGAAATGGATCCTTGGTGTAAGATAAGTTGAAATCAGGACTGATTGCAATGTTTAGGCTTAAGCAACTGAAAGTTTGAAGCTGCTATGTAATAAAAGAAGACAGACTGAGGAAGGAGGTAGATCAAGGGAAGGATTATTAATTCAGTTTTGCATGTGTAAAATCTGAGACGTTTAATAGATACCCAAATGGTGATGCTGAATTAGATATAGAAATCTGGAGTTCCTAAGAGAGGTCTAGATTAGGCTTTATATTTGAAAGTTAGGAAATAATAGAGGATATTTAAAGTCACCAGGAGAGATGACTTGACTTCAAGGAAAGTGTAAATTAACTCTCAAAAAGTTTCTGTTTTATTTTCTAAGCAAGTGGTAGTTGATGGTAGAGATATCTAGACAGATAGTTTAGATATTTCTGTTAATATTGGAGTCTAAGAGGTTAGAGAAAGCCTATCTGGGAGTGATGGGGAATAAGGGGAGTCTTGGTATAGCAATGGGGATATGTAGGGTCAGATCGAGATGTCAAGCACTACAGGAAATCTTTGCAGATGTCCACAGATTGTACTTCATGAAACTTGTTTCTCTCACGCTTAGCATATTTCCATCACTAGGTTTTCAGATTATAACTATGTGTCTCCCTTACAAGAATTTCAGTTCCTTCAGGTCAAGAACTGTGACTTATTTTCATTTGGAGACCCATGATGACCTTAGAGTCATGCCCATTTTACATGGAAAATATTCAATTGTCTTTTAACCTGTAAGAACAGCAATTTCGTATGGTTTGATCTAATAGATGCATAATCACTAGTAGTTCAATAATGAAATGAATGAATTGGAGGAAAAGACAGAAGCTCAATTATTAAAGTAGAACATAACATATTAAGACTTTTTGATATTATTAATAAGTCCTGAGACAAAAGAAGTGTCTACATACTAGGCACAATTTGTAGAAATCCATTTTGATGGTGGTGTAGTTGAAAACAAAGATTCTGGAAGTGTCCTCAAGTTTGGTTCAGAACTGCTTCCAGTTTAAGAATGGGGTGGAATTGACAGATTGAAGGGAACAGGTCCAATAACTAAGGGAGGGAAGACCAATAAATTAAACGATTGTATACCCTATATGCTTCTAGGATTTAATAAGTTAAATATGAGGGAAATATTCAGTAAATTACATTTAAAAACAAATTATCAAATTATTGCAATTATAAATAACTTATCAAAATACATTAGAAAATGTTTACTTTTGGTAGAAAGAAAACCGTAAAATAGCAAACAGAACTAATGTCCTTGTCCACTATGAGAAGAAAACCATTTTTGACTTCAAATATTACTCATAGACTAATTATGTCAGCACACAGTCTATAAGAGCTAAAAAACTACACAGACATTTTACAAAAAAATGGGTATATATACTCAACATATAAAGTAATTTTAAACAGGTATTTTATAAATATTTCACTGAGACTATTTTTCTCATTTTATATTCTTTTAAATTTATTGCCTAAAATATTTTGGGGGGGCCTGCTGTGGATTGAATGTGTATGTCCCCTCCAGAACTCATATGTGAAGTCCTAAACCCCAAGGGGATGATTTTGGAAGTGGGGGTTTTGGGAGCTGATTAGGTCATGAGAGTGGAGCTTTCATGATTGGGATTTGTACGCTTATAAAGAGACCCCAGAGAGATATCTCACCCCTTTGCAACATGTCAGATTACAGCAAGAAGCAAGTGTTCAGGAAATGGGTTCTCACAGACACTGAATCAGCTAGCACCATAGTGTTGGGCTTCCCAGCCTCCAGAACTGTGAGAAGTAAATTTCCCTCGTTTATAAGCTACCCTGTGTATGGCATTTTGCTATAACAGTCCAAACAGATTAAGACAAGTGTTTATCCTCCAATATTTCTGGATATTACTTATATTGATTTTTCTAAGGTATCACATTTTGACATAATATATCCTCTGCATTCAGAGCTAAATGAAGAGATCTTTAAAAAATTTGTCAGTATTTCTAGGAAAACATACTGTACATGTGCATAATCATGCTATTCAATAGTTATGTCTTTATACACACAGTATTTCAGATATTATAGAATAGCACACAAGTTATATCAAACACATGATAGCCTTAAAAAATAACAGTAGCTTGGAACAAATTATTTGACTTCATAAAGATCAAGCTCTGACTAAATTAATCCTCTACAGAGTAAAAGAATCATCAAATTGAGTAAATTAAAGAGAAATAATGGACATAATCCATCTTGACTTTGATTTTTGTCTTGCATAACTTAATTTGCTTAACACTAAACAGAGAAATACAGGTTTTGATAATGTAAATATTAAGGAGTGATCATTTTAATTGGTTTTCCATGTCCATTATAGTTATTAACATATTACAGTTAACCTAAAGGGGCATAAGTCACACGTTGATTCCTTTTACAAATATTTATTGAATACCTATGTAATGGAGCAGGCTTCCTTATTAAAAAGAAAGTCCTCCAAGATCAGAACGGAGAATTGTTTCGGAAAGATATTATCTAGCTTGGAAGGGGATGGAGGTTAATTTAACCCTTGGCATGGTGTTCTCTCATACTGATTTCCACTGCAGCAGAGGACAAAATATGCCCCTGAACATATAGCTAAGAACAGAAAAGACATAATCCATCTTTTGATTCCCCCCTTTCAACACACTCACAGGCATGGGATGAAAGCAAAAGTGAAAAAAGCTCCTGCCCTCAATGAGTGTATATTCTAGCCCTAAAGTTATTATATACACACACGAGTGATTGATAGAAGAAATAAGAGTGCCGTCATAGAAAAATATACAGAACGCACTGAACTACAGAAGAGACTTAGTACTATTTGGGAGCTATAGAATGATAAGGAAATGGACAAAGATAATAGGTCTGGGGATGAAGTAGTTTTGAATTGTACTTAAGATATGGGTGGCACTTTCTAGGGGTAGCCAGAAGATAGTAGTCATTGCAGGCAGCAGAAATATGGTGACCAAATACTTGCAGATGGGAATAGGTGGGCCATCCATTGAGTACCACAGTAGATGTAAGTTCAGTAGAAGTTGTGGGTAGGGTACATGGAAGAGTTTAGTGGGAAGTAAGGATTATAGAAACCATCTGTGAATTTTAAGTATCACTCTAAGATAAAATGCATGGTATTTTGTAAAGATGGAGTGGGTACACTTGGTATTTTTTCCACACTTAAAAATGTTATTGATATTAAATGTATATTCAGAGGAAGAATGCAGATATGCCAGGTTTTCTACATGAAAAGAAAAAAAAAACCAACACATTTATTTATTGAATGCTTTATTCTGGATCCAGAATTTAATATATGCTAACTCATTTAATCCTCACATTTGAGGAGGCAGGGAATGTAATGTCCATGTTACATATGAAAATACTGACTCCAAGAGATGTTATGGATCTTGCCTTACATAACACACTGTCTGTGCTGGTATTTAAACCGAGCTCCTAACCCCCTGGCCACTCATTAGAATCATCTAGAGAACTTCTTAATCACTCTTTGAAAATACTGGTGCTTAGACCCATGCTGAGAGTTTGTAATTTAACTGACCAACAATCTAGACCACAGTTCCTCACAAAGATAAGGTTAAAACTCATTGATTTTCTTAACTGAAGGAGTGGTCATGAATAAAAATAGAGTTATTCAATAAAGTTAAGTAAAGAGTAATAGAGCTTAGAATTAAAAAGAAAAAGCAAAACTCTTGACAAAATAATTAGACTGTTTCTCATGTTCTCCCAAATATAAGTTGTGAATAAAAATAAAATATCTACCTGAAAATATTTACATTGGAAAATATGTGCACGCGCACACACACACACACACACACACACAGTTGATCTTCATTATTCATGGACTTTATATTTGCAAACTTCTCTACCTGCTAAAACTTATATGTAATCACAAAATCAATGCTTGTGATGGTTTTGCAATCATTCACAGATGCAGAGTAAGGACAAAAACTTAAGTTGTACAACATGTATGTTTCAGGTTTGGAGACAGTCATACCTTAGACAAAACAGGGAGAACTTCTGCCTTCTTGTGTCAGCTCTCATACTGTAAACAAGTGTTCTTTTTTGCAAATTCTTTAATACTGTGGGTTTTTTTTTTTACAATTTTGTGTTCTTCGTTGGTGATTTCACTGTTTAAAATGACTCTCAAGCATAGCACTAAAGTGCTGTGTAGTGTTTCCCACCACAAGAAGACTGTGATGTGCCTTACAGAGGAAGATATGTGTGTTACCTAAACGTCCTTCAGGTATGAGTCATAGAGCTCAGGCTCCTGAGGCCACTATTAATGAATCAGCAGTTCATTAATGGTGCCTTTAAATAGGAACACACATAAAATGAGTTTATGTACTGATTGGTTGACAAAAATGCTGTGACCAGAGGCTGGCAGGAACCTAACCCTGTATGTCCCCTAGGAGCAATGATTCAGTATTTATTAATTCAGTATTTCTGGTATAGAACAATACTGAGAATAACAAAAACCAACTGCATATATACTCATAAATGATACAAATTTGTCAAATAGGCACTAAAACAGATCATCATAAATTGTATTTGTTCAATGAATGTTTCTTGAATAGTTACCATGTACTGGCACTGCACTCACTGAGAAAGAATTTGTTTCTGCACACACCGTCTATCCATCCATTCAACTCTTATGAGTTGCTGTCACCAACAGCTCAGCTGGTTATCCATGGGTTCCTATAGGCGGTAAGGAAAACATCCTACCCTGTATTAGGGTAATACACCTACTCCGTTTATGCACTTCTCTAGAATCTGTCTGCCTACTGACCTAGCCTCTTGCTAAGGAAAGAGGCACAGGCCACGATGCTGTCAATCCACCCAATACCTCAGCCTTCCATGAGTGAAGGACTGGCCTCTTCTGTACCTACACTGAACTACCTCACTGATTTTTTACTTAAAATGTGCCAGTGGGAGAAGGTCTGGCTGCTGCCACCTGGAGGGCACACCACACAAGGTCCAGGGAGTCAAAGCAAAATGCCCAGTAAGAGTTAGGGGGCAGGGAGGAGGGGATAGAATAAACTCCCCCACCGCGTCCTCTCAGACTCTGAAAAAGAACCCATCCCACGTATAGAGATGGGATCAACCTTGTGCAAGGCTATTTTTCAGAGATCTTCTCCAGGACTGAGGACCAGTTATGTTTTCTTGTGAAGTTGTAGCCCGCTCAGTAATTACTGTTTTATATTCATTTCCTTTCCTTTTCAGTTATTTTCCTTTCCCCCTCATTCTTATATGTTGCTGGCATTGACCTTCCTAATAAAATCATAATACATAGGCTTTGTCTTAGGCTCTGTTTTCTAGAGAATCTAGAACAAGATCTGCTTATTCCAATTATAACTCGATTCAGTTTATCCTGTATATAATGGATTTATTTCTCCTTTTTTTGCCAACATTCCTCCGCTTATTCACTAAATATTTATAGAAAATACTTGGAATAATACAAGGGAAAAAAATATTTGACTATGCTCCTAAGAGGTTGTTATAGCAGTTTCTTTGCACTTTAAATGAGGATAACAGAATCCATCTCTTCACATTGTTGAAGGGATGAAATGTGATAATTCATGTATGATGCTCAGTGTGGTGGGGTGATGTGCTCAGCTGATGTGTATAATACTTATTATTGTCATTATTATCATTTCTAAGGTTTTTTGTTTTGTTTTTGTTTTGGACCCAGCTTGGAAGCTATACCCATCACTTTGAGCCTACATCATATTGGCCAACACTTGTGAGATAGAGAATCTAAAAGATCAATAAATAATATAGAGAGAATGTATACATGGCGAGAAGCTGCCTAATATAGTGGTAAAGAACACAGCTTACAGAGCCCTGTGACCAGAGTTTGAATCCACCTTGGCAATGGACTAGTTTTCTCATGTATCATTTCTAAGGTTTATTGGGCATATTGTTTGATCAATAGATGGATTGGCCAAGAAGCAGCTAATAATGTAGTTTGCTCTGTAATACAAAGCTGAGACCCAGACTGAAAATCTATCTCTAAGAATGATAATAAAAGGAATTTAGATTCACTCTTTAGAAAAGGGTGTGGGTTATTTTTTAAAAATAATTTCTAATGATTAGGTAGAGGTTAGTGATTACATGGAGTCTAGTCTGTTTTCACAGAGTTTATAAATAACACAGGCAAAGAGGTTTATTTTTTTAAGATCGTATTTATTTATTTGAGAGAAATAGTGAGTGAGAGCAAGAGAGGGAGAGAGGGAGAGAGAGAGAGAGAGAAAGAGAGAGCGGGGGAGAGGGAGAAGCAGGTTCCCTGCTGAGCAGGGAGACCGACTCAGAGCTATCATGACTGGAACCAAAGTCAGCCACCTAACTGACTGAGCCACCCAGGTATCCCCAGGCAAAGAGGTTAAACAAGAACAACTTAGTTCACTCTAGAAGAAAAACAAAACTGTTAAGTCTCTAAATTATAATTGGGACTTCAGTATTCACCTTAGGGTGTCTTTATAAAATAATTTCTTATTCTTGGTTGAGAATGTTCTGACTATGCATACTACTTGAAGAAAGGACAACACAATTGTTTTCAGAGTTTCCCACCTGAGCATTTGATTTAGAGACTCCAAAATTTGTATTTATGTATTGTATATTTACTGTATATGGCAGTAAAGCAACTGAGTAATTATGGGATAGCCAAATTATATCATTCTTTGTTGAGACCCAGATCCTCAATGTAGAAGAAAGGAAATGTGTATTATAAAATACATTAGGTAAAATTATGCAGTCCAGAATTATAATTGGATATCAATAGGAACTTATGAAGTATTTTCTCTTCATACCCTATTCTGCTGAAAAAGATTGGAAACAATGACTAATCTAGTAATAGTGACTGTACTTCAAACCCTGCTGGTGGTTTTAAAATGTTATTTTTCTGTTAAAAGAAAGAAATCAGGACATTTTAGAGAATAACTCACCTCAAACAAGAAATGTACAAGGTAAGCCTGGAACCAATCTTGCCATTATGATTAGCAAGACTATCAAAAACTAATAGAGTCATGCACAAAAGTTCTTATTTCTCCCAAAAGGGACAATAAGAGCTTTAATAAAGTGAAGCATTTTAATAGATTGAAATCATTAACCAGTTTAAATCCACAAGTTTAGATTTGGTTGTTATATTTTTTATTTATTACTATGTAACAAAGTACCCTAAAATTTAACAACTTAAATCAACATTTTTTATCTCACAGTTTCAAGGCTCTATTGGAACAGGTAGAGCTCTCAAGTTCACTCACATGACTATTGATAGGCTTTAGGTCTTTATTGGCTGCTGGCTGAAGACATCAGATCTTCACCACATTGTCTCTCCTTAGGCACTCACAACATGGCAGTTGGCTCCACTCACAAATATTGAGGGAGAAAGCAAGACAATGTGACAAAGACAGAAGGCATCATCTTTTTGAAACCTAATCTAACATATGTCATCCATATTGGGCCATATACTGTTTATTAAAAGCGAGTCACTAGGTCAAGCCCACATTCAACATGAGTGTATTAAATAAGGGAAGAATCATTAGGGGCTATTTCAGAAGTTGTCTTCCATGAACAAAACCATCATCTTAGAGCTGGGCAAAGAAATCAAACCTCTGGGGGGAAAATTCAGCTTTTCTTACATGAAACATATCACTGAATAGCTAGTAGATGAGACAAAGTATCTTCTTATAAAATCATTCCAGCTAATAAATGAGAATGAAGTTATAAAATTAAAATATTGGGTGACGGACATTGGGGAGCGTATGTGCTATGGAGAGTGCTGTGAATTATGTAAGACTGATGAATCAGACCTGTACCTCTGAAACAAATAATACATTGTATATATTTTTTTGAGTTTTTAAATGAATGGTGACCTTTATTTCTGCAGGCTAATCTTTTTTATAAATGTTAATGTAAGTAAATTTAAGAAATTGATTATACTACAACTACCTATGCTATAAATACCTAACACTTTTTTGTATTATTTTTATGAACATATAATGTACTATTTGCCCCAGGGGTACAGGTTTCTGAATTGTCAGGCTTACACATTTCACAGAACTCACCATACAAAATACTCTCCTTCCCAGTGTCAATAACCCAACCACCCCCCCCCAACCCCATTCTCTTCAGCAACCCACAGTTTGTTTTGTAAGATTAAAAGTCTCTTATGATTTATTTCCATCCTGATCCCATCTTGTTTCATTTTTTCTTTCCCTATCCCCCAAGCCCCTTGCCCTGCCTCTCAAATTCCTCATATCTGGGAGATCATATGATAATTGTCTTTGTCTGAATGACTTATTTCACTAAGCATAATACCCTCTAGTTCCATCCATGTCCTTGCAAATGGCAAGAGTTCATTTCTTTTGATGGCTGCATAGTATTCCACTGCACATACATATACCACATCTTCTTAAGCCATTCATCTGCTGATGGGCATCTAGGTTCTTTCCATAGTTTGGCTATTATGGATATTGCTGCTATAAACATTTGGGTGCACATACCCCTTTGGATCACCACATTTGTATCTTTAGAGTAAATGCCCAGTAGTGTGATTGCTGGGTCATTGGATAGCTCTATTTTCAACTTTTTTTGGAACCTCCATACTGTTTTCCAGAGTGGCTGCACCAGCTTGCATTCCCACCAACAGTATAGGAGGGTTCTCCTTTCTCTGCATCCTCTCCAACACTGTCATTGCCTGACTTGTTAATTTTAGCCATTCTGACTGGTTGTGAGGTGGTATCTCATTGTGGTTTTGATTTGTATTTTCCTGATGCCAAGTGATGTGCAGCACTTTTCATGTGTCTGTTGGCCATCTGGATGTCTTCTTTGCAAAAATGTCTGTTCATGTCCTCTGCCCATTTCTTGATTGGATTATTTGTTCTTTGGGTGTTGAGTTTGATAAGTTCTTTATAGATTTTGGATATTAGCTCTTTATCTGCTATGTCATTTGCAAATATCTTCTCCCATTTTGTCAGTTGTCTTTTGGTTTTGTTGACTGTATCCTTTGTCACGCAAATGCTTTTGATCTTGATGAAGCTCCACTAGTTCATTTTTGCCCTTGCTTCACTTGCTGTTAGCGATGTTTCTCTGAAGAAGCTGCTGCAACTGAGGTTGAAGAGGTTGCTGCCTGTGTTCTCCTTAAGGATTTTGATGGATTCCTGTCTCAAATTGAGGTCTTTCATTCATTTTGAGTCTATTTTTGTCTGTGGTGTAGGGAAATGGTCCAGGTTCATTCTTCTGCATGTGGCTGTCCAATTTTCCCAACACCATTTGTTGAAGAGACTGTGTTTTTCCTATTGGACATTCTTTCCTGCTTTGTTGAAGATAAGTTGACCATAGAATTGAGGGGCTATTTCTGGGCTCTCTATTTTGTTCCATTGATCTATGTGTCTGTTTTTGTGCCAGTACCATACTGTCTTGATGATGACAGCTTTGTAATAGAGCTTGAAGTTTGGAATTATGATGCCAGCAACTTTGGCTTTCTTTTTCAACATTCCTTTCGCTATTCGGTGTTGTTCTGGTTCCATATAAATTTGAGGATAATTTGTTCCATTTCTTTGAAAAAGATTGATGGTATTTTGATAGGGATTGCATTAGATGTGTAGATTGCTTTAGACAGCATAGGCATTTTCACAATATTTTTTTTTTTCCAATCCATGAGCATGGAAAGTTTATCCATTTCTTTGTGTCCTCCTCAATTTCTTTCAAGAGGACTTTATAGTTTTCTGAGTAAAGATTCTTTCCTCTTTGGTTAGGTTTATTCCTAGGTATCTTATGGTTATGGGTACAATTATAAATGGGATTGACTCCTTAATTTCTCTTTCTTCTATCTTGCTGTTGATATATAGAAATGAAACTGATTTCTGTGCATTGATTTTATATCCTGACACTCTACTGAATTCCTGTATGAGTTCTAGTAGTTTGGGAGTGGAGTCTTTTGGGTTTTCCACACAAAGTATCATATTATCTGCAAAGAGTGAGAGTTTGACTTCTTCTTTGCCAATTCAGATGCCTTTTATTTCTTTTTGTTGTCTGCTTGCTGAGGCCAGTACTTCTAGTACTATGTTGAATGGCAGTGGTGATAATGGACATCCCTGCCATGTTCCTGACCTTAGGGGAAAAGCTCTCAGTTTTCCCCCATTGAGAATGATATTTGCGGTGGGTTTTTCATAGATGGTTTTGATGATATTGAGGTATGTACCCTCTAGCCCTACACTTTGGAGAGTTTTGATCAAGAAATGATGCTGTATTTTGTCAAATGTTTTTTCAATATCTACTGAGAGGATCATATGGTTCTTGTCCTTTCTTTTATTAATGTACTGTATTACATTGATTGATTTGCAGATGTTGAGCCAACCTTGCAGCGCAGGAATAAGTCTTACTTGATCGTGGTGAATAATCCTTTTAATGTACAGTTGGATCCTATTGGCTAGTATTTTGGTGAGAATTTTCACATCCGTGTTCATCAAGGATATTGGTCTGTAATTCTCCTTTTTGGTGGGATCTTTGTCTGGTTTGGGGGCCAAGGTAATGCTGGCCTCATAAAATGAGTTTGGAAGCTTTCCTTCCATTTCTGTTTTTTTGGAATGGTTTCAGGAGAATAGGTATTAATTCTTCTTTAAATGTTTGGTAGAATTCCCCTGGGAAGGGGGAATATTTGAAGACTGCTTCAATCTCCTTACTAGTTATGGATCTCTTCAGGTTTTCTATTTCTTCCTTGTTCAGTTTTAGTAGTTTATACCTTCTAGGAATGCATCCTTTTTTTTTTTTTTTCCAGATTGTCAAATTTGCTGGCATATAGTTGCTCATAATATGTTCTTATAATTGTTTGTATTTCTTTGGTGTTGGTTGTGATCTCTCCTCTTTCTTTCATGATTTTATTTATCTGGGTCCTTTCTCTTTTCTTTTTGATAAGTCTGGCCAAGGGTTTATCAGCCTTATTAATTTTTTCAAAGAACAAGCTCCTAGTTTCGTTGATCCGTTCTATGCTTCTTTTGGTTTCTATTTCATTGATTTCTGATGTGATCTTTATTATTTCTCTTTTCCTGCTGGGTTTAGACTTTCTTTACTGTTCTTCCTCTGGTTCCTTTAGGTGTAGGGTCAGGTTGTGTACTTGAGACTTTTCTTGTTTCTTGAGAAAGGCTTGTATCGTTATATACTTTCCTCTCAGGACTGCCTTTGCTGTCTCCCACAGATTTTGAACAGTTGTGTTTTCATTTTCATTTGTTTCCATGAATATTTTCAATTCTTCTTTAATTTCCTGGTTGACCCATTCATTCTTTAGTAGGATGCTCTTTAGCCTCCACGTATTTGAGTTCTTTCCAACTTTCCTCTTATGATTGAGTTCTAGCTTCAGAGCATTGTGGTCTGAAAATATGCAGGAAATGATCCCAATCTTTTGGTACCAGTTGAGACCTGATTTGTGACTCAGGATGTGATCTATTCTGGAGAATATTCCATGTGCACTAGAGAAGAATGTGTATTTTGTTGCTTTGGGATGGAATGTTTGGAATATATCTGTGATGTCCATCTGGTTCAGTGTGTCATCTAAAGCCTTTATTTCCTTGTTGATCTTTTGCCTTAATGGTCTGTCCATTTCAGTGAGGGGGGTGTTATTAAATCCTCTATTATTATTGTGTTATTATCGATGTGTTCTTTGATTTTGTTATTAGTTGGTTTATATAGTTGGCTACTCCATGTTAGGGACATAGATATTTAAAATTTTTAGATCTACTTGTTGGACAGACCCTTTAAGTATGATATAGTGTCCTTCCTCATCTCTTATTATAGTCTTTGGCTTAAAATCTAATTGATCTGATGTAAGGATTGCCACCCCGGCTTTCTTTTGATGTCCATTAGCATGGTAAATCGTTTTCCACCCCCTCACTTTAAATCTGGAGGTGTCGTTGGGTCTAAAATGAGTTTCTTGTAGACAGCATATTAATGGGTTTTGGTTTTTTATCCATTCTGATATCCATGTCTTCTGATTGGGGCATTTAGCCCAATTACACTCAGGGTAAGTATTGGAAGATATGAATTTAGTGCCATTATATTGTCTGTTTGGTGACTGTTACTGTATATTGTCTCTGTTCCTTTCTGGTCTATTAGTTTTAGGCTCTCTCTTTGCTTAGAGGATCACTTTTAATATTTTCTGTAGGGCTGGTTTGGTGTTTACAAATTCTTTAATTTTTGTTTGTCCCAGGATCTTTTCCTCTCTCCTTCTATTTTCAGTGATAGCTTAACTGAATATAGTATTCTTGGTTGCATATTTTTCTCATTTAGTGCTCTGAATATATCATGCCACTTCTTTCTGGCTTGCTAAGTCTCTGTGGATAAGTCTGCTGACAGTTTAATATTTCTACCATTGTATGTTACAGTCTTCTCGTCCTGAGCTGCTTTCAGGATTTTCTCTTTGTCACTAAGACTTGTAAGTTTTACTCTTAGATGATGAGGTGTGGTCTTATTTTTATTGATTTTGAGGGGTCTTCTCTGTGCCTCCTGGATTTTGATGCTTGTTCCCTTTGCCATATTAGGGAAATTCTATACTATAATTCACTCCAATATACCTTCTGCCCCTCTCCCTCTTTCTTCTTCTTCTGGGATCCCAATTATTCTAATATTGTTTCATCTTATGGTATCACTTATCTCTCCAATTCTCCACTTGTGGTCCAGTAGTTGTTTCTCTCTCTTACTCAGCTTCTTTATTCTCCATCATTTGGTTTTCTATATCACTAATTCTCTCTTCTGCCTCCATTTTTAATTACACCTCATTAATAGCTGTTTTGATTTCAACTTGGTTAAATTTATTTATATATTTATTTCCCAGAAAGGGCCTTTATTTCTCCAGACAGCATCTCTCTAATATCTCCCATGCCTTTTTTGAGCCCAGCTAGTACCTTGAGAATCGTCATTCTGAACTCTAGTTCTGACATATTACCAAAGTCTATATTTATTAAGTCCCTAGCCATTGGTACTGCTTCTTGTTCTTTTCTTTTGTGATGAGTTTTTTCTGCCTTGTCATTTGATCCAGATAAGAATATATGAACCAGAGAAAAAAATACTAAAAGGGTGGCAAAGACCCCAGAAAAATGTACACTAACCAAATCATAAGATACCCAAACCAGTGTGAGAAGAAAGGGGGAAAATGGAAATAAAAATTATATATATATATGGTATATATATATATATATATTATATATATATATATGGTATATATATATATATATATATATATATGACTGGTGAATAGAACAGAGTTACTTATTTGAGTTTCAGTGTATAGAAGAAAGTATCCCCTAAAATTTTAAGGAAAGAAAAACTTTATATATACAAAATATGGGTAAACACAATTAAAGGGTGGAATATGCTGGTAAAGATGAAAATTTTTTAAAAAATTCGAAAAAAAAAGGAATCGGTAAGATAAGTTGGTTGGAGAAAGAAAAAAAAAAGAAGAGAATGTGATCAGGCTGGAGACTAGAACAAAGCCACATGCCAGATTAAGAGTATAATTTGACCTGTTAGAAGAAATTATATTCCAAAATTTTAAAGAAAAAACCCTATATTTATATAGAAAACAAGGTTAAATACAGTGAAGTGATAAAATATGACTATAACAAGATTTAGAAAGTTTTTTTAAAAAGGTATTGTTAAGATAATCTAGTTAAAACTTTTTAAAAGAGGGAAAAGGAAAAGCTTAAAAGAAATAGAATAAGAAAAAATTAACTTTATAAGACTAAAGGATCATGGTGAAAAGCCATGAATTCTATGCATTGCTTTCCTCTAGCTCTGGAGTTCTGCTGTTCTCTTTGATTGGTAAGCTTGGTCTTGGCGGGATGTTCTTGCTGATCTTCTCTGGGAGGGGCCCGTTGCAGTGATTCTCAAATGTCTTTGTCTGAGGTGGAATTGTACCACCCTTGTCAGGGTCCAGGCTAAGTAAGCTGCTCGAGTTTGCTCTCAGGAACTTTTGTTCCCTGAATGCTTTCCATACAGCTTTGGAGGACTGGAATGAAAATGGCAGCCTCCCATTCTCTGGCCCTGAGGAGCTGAGAGCTCAGGGTCTCACTCTTCAGTGCTCCTTAAGAGAAAAGCAGTCAATCCCTTCTATCTCCCTGGTCTCTGGCTGTGCTCTGTGCTCACCCAGCCTGTGACTGAACGTTTCTGTCCCTGGTGCACAGCCCCATTTGTAGTCTCCAGACTCAGCAGATTCCTGCTGTGTGCTCCTGTGCCTGCTCCTCCCAGAGGAGGAAGGAGCAGTTCTCCCTGGACCTGCCACTTGTGGGGTCTCTGCTCGAAGAGCAGTGACCGACTATGTCTTGGGTCATGGTTTAAGGTAACCTTGATCTGAGAGCTCACTCCTCAGTTCCACCTCTAGTCATCTTCCCTGCTCCGATACCTGGCAGCTCTGCCATACTCAGACACCCCTGGTCTTTCTGTGACCCTGCAGGACCTGACACGACGATGTCTCCATGAGGGCTCCACCCCTGCTTAGACTCTGGGGAGATATCTCTCAGTGGGGCAGACTTCTAAAAGTTCTGATTTTGTCCTCCGCTGACCCGCTGCCTGTTGGGAGCTGGCCCCGGCCCCAGGGTCTGTCTTCCTGTTGCTTTGGATTCATTTCTCCACACATCCTACCTTCCAGAAAGTGGTCAATTTTCTGTTCCTAGAATTGCTGCTCTTCTTCTCTTCTATCTCCTATTGAGTTTGTAGGTGTTCAGAATGATTTGATAACTATTTTGCTGAACTCCTGGGACCTGACGATATTTCAGTCTGCTACTCCTCCGCCATCTTGCTTCAATCAATATGTTATATGTTAATAAAAAAAAACTATCACATGTTCAATAAAAATAAATAAAATTAAAATATTAACATTTTCAACCTGTATTAATAGAATCAGTGGATATAGGTATTATATATCAATGTATCTTAACTCTTTTAAGAAAGAGTTTGATTAGAAAATTAAGAAAGAACTCAATTTCTTCAACAAATGAAACAAATAAAAAGATGAAAGGAGAGCCTACAAGATTAAAAAGATTTAATTAACTAATCAAGTTTAGAGAAACAGGTGATATATACTATGGATTATTATGCCTCCATCAGAAAGGATGAATACCCAACTTTTGTACCAACATGGACAGGCCTGGAAGAGATTATGCTGAGTGAAATAAGTCATTCAGAGAGAGTCAATTATTATATGCTTTTGCTTATTTGTGGAGCATAAAGAATGATATGGAGGACATGGGGAGATGAAGAAGAGAAGTGAGTTGGGAAAATTGGAGAGGGAGATGAACCATGAGAGACTGTCTGAGAAACAAACTGAGGGTTTTGGAGGGGAGGGGCTGGGAGGTAGGGTGAGCCTGGTGGTGGGTACTATGGAGGGCATGTATTGCATGGAGCACTGGGTGTGGTGCATAAACAATGAGTTCTGGAATACTGAAAATAAATTTAAAACATAACTAAAAATTAAAAAAAATACTAGCAAACCAAGTTCCACAATACATTAAAAAAAAAAAAATCATTTACCTAGGGTGCGTGAGTGGCTCAGTCAGTTAAGCATCTGCCTTCTGCTCAGGTCATGGTCCCAAGGTCCTTGGGTCCAGCCCCACATCTGGCTCCCTGCTTAGCAGGAAAGTCTGCCTCTCCATCTCCATCTGCCTCTCCACATGCTTATGATCCCTCTCACTCTCTGTCAAATAAATAAATAAAACCCTTAAAACATTGAAAAAAAAAAAACAGTGTCTAAAAACTGATATTCAAGATAAAAGCATAACAAAATGATAACATGATTACCATAAAGACAGGGAAGCAATCAATTTGAGGGAGTCAATATGATAGGGTAGAGTACATGAAGAGACTTGTTGAAAGATGCTTTTAACATTGTTCACCTTATAATAAGTCTCTAAGCTGTTCATTTGTTTTTTCCATGCTTCTGTACCTGTATTATACAATTTTTAAAAAATTTAAAATACCTCCTAAAATTTTCAATATTTTACACAGAGAAGGACCTATTAATACTCCTTACCAAATCAGGAAAATATAATCTCAGAATAAAAAGCCAATCTCTCTCAAGAAAGATTAGTTGGTAACTGCAATCCAGCTTCCCTCCTGGTAGCATCACTGGGTTTTGTTTCCTGGTATAGAATGTTACATGAAATGTCTTAAATTTTCTGAATCATTCTTTGAGAATGATGGCAGATTATATTATTCAAAAATGGTGTCAATGGTAACTTCTGTGGCACGTGTACTTCTGTGATGAGATCTTGTCCCCTCATGGAGAGATGGAGTCTAATCCTCTTCACTATCTTCTTCTGAGTATCTTGGAATACTCACTGTTTGGACACTTTTTGGAAGCTAACAGTCATGGTTTAAGAGGCCTAAGCCATACTGCAAGGCCACATGTAGACATTCGGCAAAGTCCAGCTGGATTCTCGGCCAATGGCTGGCATCAATTGCCAGTCATGTGAGTGAGCCATCTTGATATGCCAGACTAATTGAGCCCCCATTTGACTGCAGCCTGGTGCAACATGACGTGAAATAGAGGAATCACCGACTTATGCCCACTCATTGCAAGAACAGTAAAAGATAATGTAGTGTTAGTTAGATATACAGCTAGGCAGATAGACAGTCAGTTACATAGGGAATTAGTAGCATTTCCATTACATCATTTTCCCTGAAAGATCTGTCTTTTTAGTCTCTGTATTTCACCAATATGCCCTGCTCTTACATGACTACTTAATGCCTAGGTTATGCTTATACCTTACCCCCTCAAATGTGGACTTTGTACCAAATTTTAACTAGTTATCCATTCAACTTACATACAAGATTTTTTCTTTGTTTTGATCAGTAGATGCTAAGACAATAGCACATCAATGAACCGAAACACTTTAAACACCACAAAATTGAAAGAATTAATGAATTTGCAACTAAAAGTTTGCATAAAAGAACTTTCCTATGTTTACTTTATATCTACTTCTATCTCAAACTTTATTCTTTTAAATATATACCAAGCCAGTCAAATACCAGTATCTAAATTGCAATTGTTTATAAGCAGTATAAACAGATGTATAGCCAAGTGAGGCATCTAGGGAAGTCTTCAAATGTTAACCTTAACATTTTCACAAAACACATTTTGAAATTTTTTATTGTTGTTGCAATCTTTGCTCTAGAGATGGACTAAGGTTATGCCCTTTCCTTTTCTTATAATCTTTGACTCAAAAAAAAAAAAAAAAGAAGGATAATTAATGCTTGGTAAAGTCTGGGAAATGCTATCAGCTTTTAGCAGACTTATTAAGTATGTTTGGTTTTTTAAAACATACTGTGTGTTTTAACTGGATGTCTATTGAAACTCTCATGAGTTCATGAGGTCATATAAACATAAGAGGATGTAAATACTCTGTGAGAATCAAAGTGAGGAAAATGAAGAAGATCAAAGTGATCTCATTTACAGCTTTCCTGGAATGTGAGGCCAGATTTTGAATTCTTTCCCTGATGATACTAACCATATACTTTGTAGACCAAGGCATGTGTGGCGGCATGTTGCCACTTATTGATGCATATGTCTTACTTCATTTTTCCTAAACTTAAATGAAAAAACAATACTGGAACAAATTAAGAATATTGAAATAAACTGGAAACTTCAAATAAAGTTTGAAAGAATCTCGAGGAAAGGGTATTGAGAAATAACAGGGTAGATTCTTTTAACACCTTCACAACTTGGTATAGATATATTTTACCCCACAAAAATAATAGATTATAACTATTAAATCAATATTAATTATGGAACAGTAAGTGGACAGGATATTTTAAAAGTTATAAGTTGCTTGTGACAATCAGAATTTTTTTTTAGGATTTTGTTTATTTATTTGACAGACAGAGATTACAAGTAGTCAGAGAGGCAGGCAGAGAGAGAGGGTTAGCAGGCTCCCTGCTGAGAAGGGAGTCCGATGTAGGGCTCAATTCTAGGACCCTGAGACCATGACCTGAGCTGAAGGCAGGGGCTTAACCCACCAAGCCACTCAGGCGCCCCGACAATCAAAAATATTTTAAAAAGAAAGCCAAATTTTTCCAAAGTCAAGATGTCTTTAAAAAAAAATAATAAAGATACGACAAAGATTTTAGTCTCTGTACAGAGACTTTTCACATGCACTTTTCACCACAACGAACACAGGGACCTTGAAGACACATAGTGAACACAGTGGACAGGAAGACATGTTATTAGCTGAAATGCCCATTTGCTTATTCCTATGATTTTCTTTCAGTTCCCCAGCTCCATGGTCTTCCTTGTTTTCAGGGGTGTCCAGGGTATTAGGAGTGACTCCTCCCATCTTAAATTCTTACCTATGGAGCTCTGCTAGCATCCCCACTCTGTTGTTTACTTACAGTGTTCTCAGAGCTGAGAGAAGAAAGAAAGAGTACTTTGTAGTGAAGAGGATCATGTCAAGTAGAAGAATGCATTATAATTCTTCAATCTGGTTGAATCACTTTTGCTATTCCAATACCTCTTTCCCTCTAATTCCTGTTCCCTTCCCTTCTTCCATCATGATAGCTCCCCCATGTATATGCTCTCTCTAACCTTTGGCGGTTTGCAGCTAGGTATATTCAAGAGACTAAATTCTTAAGTGGGTTGTTTTAATTGAGGGTGTTATAAGGAAGCCTCCAGACATCTTCCCTAAAGGCCCATTGGCCCATGTAATTTGCTCTCTTTGTCTTTGCCTCCACCCACCCCCTTTCCATATGCAGCCTGTATGAATACCAGCTTGGACCATGGGGAGGAAGGACACATCCTAGAGATGATGAAGGCATGAATTGGAAGGAACCCAAAGTTCCTGAGGACTTGATAAAAAAGAGCCACCATCCTAATTCTAGACTACCAAGCTATAAGACTTCATGGAGAAAAATATATTTTTATCTCATTGAAACCAATGCTCCCTCCCTCCCATTTTTTTTTTTTATTTTAGTAGAGACATTTCTTTCTCTAAGTGAACATAATTCCAATGAATGTAACTACAATCAGATGTCTCTACCTGTTTGTGGATTCATTATACTTTGTCTTTGAGGTTTACATTCTAGACCAAATGCCAGTTAAAATATACCAAGAGATTATTGGACATTTATCATATATAAGATACTTTAGTGCAGAGAATGGTGAGTTGATCTCTACGAAAACAAAAGCTTATTGACAATCATCTCTATCCTGCACGGGAAGCAGCAGCCTAAGGAAAGTGACTTTGGAACTTTATTAAAAACAAAACAAAACAAATCAAATAAATTGAAATCTGTGCCTCTTCATCTCCTCTCTCCCCACATTCTTCCTATCAACTAAAAAGACATGAAAACCACATTAACCTTGCTAATAAATGTGGCATTTGCCAGAATGCTTTTAAATGCTTTCTTCCTCCATTTTACCTATACTAACCTTGTCAAAAGAGGAAGACAGATATTAAAATCAGCACTGAGAACTTCTCTCCTGGAACAGTTCTCTGGCCTCGGGCATGCAGGCAGAGTTGCTTTGGGCAAAAATTCGAAGAGGTTGTTAGTGTAGAAATCCTTCCAAGTAATATCATTTAGAATCTAATGCCCTTCATGGATTCTCTTGTGTCACTCGATGGTGCCTGTGCTAAATTGCAAAGACCATACAGCCTATTTGCAGGAAGCAAGATAGAAGTATAGCCTAAAGATCAAATACCAAATGTGAACCAACCTTAGCATGTTCTCCTCTTTTTTGCTGGTTGGATTTTGGTGTCCTTTGATCAGAAATCAGGTTCCCTAAGGAATCCTTCTCCACTTTCAAGATGATTGCCAGGTAAGTCCTTTCCTAGAAAGGCGAGGTCAGCTTCTACACAGAATTTGAATTTTGAACCAGAGCAAAGGAGACACCACTTGGCCCACACACAGCCTGCTGTCTCTCCTAAGGTGGATCTGGCTGAATGGCAGCCTCTGCCCACACCGTGTGCGGCCTGTCCCGCTGCTCCCGGGACGAAACAGCGGGTGAAATCGATGGGGGAGAACCGTTAGGTGGAAAGCACAGGGCAAGGTTGTCTTTTTCCTATTTTTCTATGAAACATTTCTGTGAACTAAAGGGGGAAAAAAAAAACCACATAGATTGAGTAGGATTTTACAGCAGGGAGTATTGATGATGTTAGAGTTGATTTTCCCTTTCATCTTTTATTTTAAATTTGACAGTGTCTGCTTATGTATTTGTAAAGTGACACTCTGAACAAACGTAAGCAGATGCCCTGACAGGTTAAAGGAAATTTGGGTGAAATAATTTCCCCGTTTTTATTACAATGCTTAAGTAGTTTTCTGCAGGGAAATGCATCTGTCATTAAAATGCTTTTTTCTCTCTGCTGTTTCCTTTTCTGAGGGGGAAAAGAAAAGTATCATTTTAGCAAGTTTTAATGACTGTACTTCAATCGATCTCATTTTCAAAAAGATTATGGCTTAGGTAAACGGAAAGGATCCTCACCCCCTTTGCCCAGTATGCCCCTGTGTTCTCCTAGGCTGTTTTTACACGATCTGAGATACAACTTTATTCATATCTACAACAGATTGAAGAACTGCCTTTTCCCAGCCAATGTGTCCCATCACATCTGAAAAAGTCTGCTGGAGACTGCAAGCTTTTTTTCAACTTAGTCCCTATTTGATGACCATATTTCTTTGAAGGAAAATGATTTTCAGGGAAAATTAATGGAATTTTTGAAGGAAAATTAAGGAAGTGTGGGCAAAGATTGAGAATGAGATGAATAAACTACAGAATAACAGGATTTGTTTTTTTTTGTTTGTTTTCTTTTCAACAGGAAAAAATTTATAATAGTTATCTTTTCCTTCTCTAACTTCTCCCAGTTCTCCTCCACTTTTCCTTCAAATACCTTACCTTTCAATTCTGAACACACACACACACACACACACACACACACACACAGGCAGAGGTTCCTTCAGGCCAGTGCTCAATTCCCTTACCTGTTTTGACAAGAAATGCATACTGCGGTCACATGCCAGAGGCCATGGTTATACAAAAGTCACAGGTCAATAAAGATCACTTACATTTCTTATGAGCCTTTTCATCTTCCTTTTCTCCTGTGTGGGCAGGGCCAGCAGAAAGGGAAAGACAGAAATGTCAAGGGGTCTGGCTGTCAAAGAAACCCCACTCCCTCCAAATAATTTGATGGCCCTTAAACTTTTGCTACCTTGCCTTAGGAAAAATGGCCTTTTCTCTTCTACTCCTCATCACAAGGTGTTCTTCTCTCTTTCAAAATGAGGTTAAAGCCTTGACCCTCTTCCTTGATGATATACAATAAAGTAAAAAGAAAAGATTGGTAGGTTTTCCTTAAAATTGTCCTTTAAAAGGAACAAGGGAAATGATCTACATTGTATTTTAGTTTAACATATTTGACATATGTTCTGTGAGTTCATACATGTTTTTTGAAGGTCATAAAGATAGGCTTTGCAAAATTAAGTGGACTTCATTTTGGGACATTTTAGCTAACTTTTCTAATGTACTTATTTATTACTAGTATTTACATGATCGTTTTCTTCCATAAGGGACCACATGCATAACTGGAGATTACAACTGGAAATAATATTATCATTATGAAATCCATGCTATCCAAATAATAGTGAAGATGAAAGAAACCACCATCTAGTCAGTCCTTTTTCCCCTCTATTTTGTAAATTTAAAAATATTGTATAAATAATGAACTTTCATATTTCAAGTTTCTGATTTAACAGCATACTAAATGAACATTTAAAAAAAAATCTGTGTTCAAAAGTAGATTTAGAGGCCTCAATAATTTTCAAGGAATGTCTTAAAGTTGATCCTGAAAATCATCTCATATGGTTTTATTATCGTGCAAAAATAATACCTATCTATAAGGTCAAAATTATTATTAGAGAAAGAACTTAGATCCTAATTCCCATTTAAGTGTTTAGAGTCAGATCATGTTTATGTATATGTGCTTGCCTATATGTATTTATTTTTGTCTTTAAGTTGTACATGAGAAAGGGAGAACTGGTTTTCAATGTTTTATGGGCAATGGGATCTTTAGGGAAACCTACAAATTGTAATAAAAACAAGTGGAAGATTTGACTATACATATCCCTTCTGTCTTTTCAACAAACCTAACAAGAGATTTTCCTAAATTAAATGGAGGATTAAAAAAAAAAAAGAGGTTACTGATTAGAGAGTGAAAGGCAAATAGATTGTTCAAGAAGACATTCCTTTCAGGGACAATTAGGACATATTGAGTGAGATTTTAAAAAAAAATGTAGCCATCATTAATAAATTAAACTATTGAAACAGTTGAAAAGATTCAGGCTTGATTTTCCATTTGTGAGATAAATATGTATGTGTATAATGGTAAGTATGTATGAGATCGATTATAAACTAGGACTCTCACCTCTAGCCTACACATGTAAGAAAAACTTGTCTTATCAAATCTGGTGGATGAAAAATTGGAAAAGATGAGACTCCTATAATTATAAGCTTATAACCAGTAGGAGAAAGATTGGTATTTTGTTCTCCTAATGACCTACATTTATTCATTCAATCTTAATTGAAGAGCTATTATGTATTTGTTTACAAATCCAATCTATAGAATTTGAATACAATTATGAAATACTGAAACAATGATTGGATGTTATGTTTGCAAACATGGGGAGAACTTTTTGAGAACCTCAATCATTATATTTGCTTAATTTTATGAGGCTTATACATCAGTAATTCATTCTCTTCCATGGTAGTCTTTTGTTTTTGTCAAAGAACATTTATTGTTGTATAAATTACCTCTTTGTATTAACTGTCTTCACTTGTCACTTAATAAAATGCCCTGCATCAATTCAAAAAAGAAAGATTTGAGTTGGAAAAACCTTTAGTTTTCTTAAAAATACATGTCTCATATGATATTGAAGGGATTTTTCCACAAAATGTCTACATTTGATCCTGCATAATACTTTCTCAAGAATAGATTAATTCATGATTTACTATGTTATAAAAGATGATTCTCTCACATAGAAGAATGTTTTTAAATAGCGTAAGAATTTATTTTCAAAACCTAAAATCATTGATCCTTTCGTTAAAGGAAAATAGGTAGTTTCATGATTAGCATGTTTATTGAAATAATGAAATGCATATTCACTTAGCCTAGGAATATGGCTCAGAAGATAAATTAGCAAAGCTGTTTCAGACTTCTTGTCACTTGATTTATTTTCAGACTTTCCCTGTAGTGGTGCTTTAAAAACCGTGGGAGAAAAGCCCATTTATTCATGCCTTATTTCAAGGTGTTTTTGCAGTGCTGAGATCTTTATTTTAAATTGATTTTTATAAATATATTCATAATTGCCCTCACTTTGCCATGCTTAGCATTGACTGCTTCCCTTTTGATTCAAGGTAGATAAGAAAAATAGACAAATTACATTTAAAAGTACAAAGGGTCATGCTTAATTTCAAACTGCAAACTGTCAAAACCCTGCGTTCTCCTCACCCGGTCCTTTTATATTTGATAAGTAAGCCCACTTGAGGAATGTTTGTATGCCCCAACGCTTTTGGACAAGTTCACTGACAGAACACATTCTTTGAAGAAATATATCATAACTGTTTATCTCCCTGAGTGTAACCCTAAACCCTGTCAGTGCTAATGATATCAGGTCATGATTTAAATAAATCCTTTTGAGAGTGGCTATGGGTATTTCTGCATTTGAATCACAAATACAGGAACTTTGGCTGTGAAAGTGGGCAACAGATATTTCAACACACACAACATTCTGTTCCTATGGAAAGCTTTAATAGTGAAGTGCTCCAGAGAAGCTCTGCTGTCATTCTTGGGTTTAACATACTACGATGTTTTTCCTAGGCAGGGGCGAAAGGGTACCCTTCTGTGTAGATTGCATATGTGTATATCATGGTTCTGCACAGTGAAGCAAAAAAAACCTAATGCAATTATTGTTTAATGTCATGAATACGCAGGGAGCGCTGGTTCTCTAATTAGTAATAGTAAGTTCAAATTGTGTGTTCCTCCCATCTTCTCTTTTCTCATATCATAAATAGACTGTTTTTGAGATTTCTATAATGGGATCCAGCCAGTAAAATCTACACAAATGATACTGTGAATTCTGGAACTAAATATATTATCTTTATTTTCAGCCCAATGACATCCCTTCTTTCAGTGAAAATTAGTCTTCAAGGAATCTCCATTTGCAGCATCATTTCCCCATAGGTAAGTAAATTCTTGATTTCAAACAATATCAAATAAATACTTTACAACAAAAGATACTACTATAAAGATAATTTACATACATTTTGTATCCAGCGGCTTCTGTGACAGTGATTGTTATGTTACGAAGATGTTCTGTTTAGTTTTATTTAGTTTACTAAATTAGCAAAAATGATTGTTGTATATCCAGAGGTGGGAAACAGCATCAAAAGATATGGTATTGGGGCGCCTGGGTGGCTCAGTTGATTAAAGCCTCTGCCTTCGACTCAGATCATGGTCCCAGGGTCCTGGGATGGAGCCCTGCATCGGGCTCTCTGCTTGTCGGGGAGCCTGCTTCTCCTCTCTCTCTGCCTGCCTCTCTGCCTACTTGTGATCTCTGTCTGTGAAATAAATGAATAAAATATAAAAGAAAAAAGATACGGTATTTAAGGTATAGATTAAATCTGACAAATAATTAAAAGTGTTTTAGTCCTAAACAACAAATAAACTTCCTTTTCTTTCTTATAGCTTTTAATATAAAGTTATCTTTTGATTTCTATTACTCAATTAAAAAAAAATCAAATATGACAGATGAGACAAATTCTTACAGTTGTCATTCACATTCTGGAATGAGTTTACTTATTATATTAGAACCCTTCTTAAAAATCCACAGGGGGCCCGTGGGTGGCTCAGTCCCTTAAGTGCCTGACTTCTGCTTAAGTCATGATCTCAGAGTCCTGGGATAGAGCAGTGTGTTGGGCTCCCCTCTCTTTGGGGAGTCTGTCCCTCTGTCACTCCCTCTACCCATGCATCTGTGCACTGCTCTCTCTCTCTTTCCCTCTCTTTCTTGCAAAAATAAAGAAATAAAATCTTGTAAAAAATCTGTAGAAAATATGCAATTCATTGATTCCAAGGTCACCACATCTATTTATTTATTTTTACTTTTATTTATTTATTTATTTATTTATTTTTAAAGTAAAAGAGAAAAAGCACAAAGGTGGAGGGGGGCATGGCAGAGGGAGATGGAGAGAGAGAATCTTATGTAGGTTCCACACCCAGTGCAGAGCTGATGCAGGGCTCTGTCTCATGACCCTGAGTTCATGACCTGAGCCGAAATCTAGAGTCCCATGCCACACTGACTGAGCCACCCAGGAGCCCCTCACCACATTTATTTACTATTAATTTTGAATTTGTTGTTGTTTTTTTTTTAATTGAGGTAAAATTGATATATGGTATTTTCTTAGTTTCAGATGTACAATATAATAATTCAGTATTTGTATGCATCACAAATAGGTCACCATGATCAAGCTACCAATGGTCACCATGTGGTTGACTCCCTTCATATTTTTAAAAATTGTTTTTAATTTTTTTATAAACATATAATGTTTTTTTATCCCCAGGGGTACAGGTCTGTGAATCACAAGGTTTACACACTTCACAGCACTCACCATAGCACATACCCTCCCCAATGTCCATAACCCCACCCCCTCTCCCAACCCCCTTCCTCCCAGCAACCCTCAGTTTGTTTTGTGAGATTAAGAGTCACTTATGGTTTGTCTCTCCCTTCATATGTTTTGCACATCCCCCAAATCTCCTTCCCATGGGTAACCACCAATGTATTCTCTGTATATATGAAATTTGTTTTGTTTTGGTTTTGGTTTGTTTTTTTAGATTTCACATATAAGTGAAATCATATATTATTTGTCTTTTACTATCTGCCTTATTTCACTTAGCATAATACCCTCAGGTTGCAAACATGTCCCAAATGGCAAATTTTCCTTCCTTTTAAAGGGCATTTAATCCATTTTGAGTTAATTTTTATGTCTGGTGTAAGATAGTGGTCTAGTTACATTATTTGGTTATGGTTGTCCATGTTTCCCAACACCATTTGTTGGAGAGATCATCCTTTCTTCATTGTATATTTTTGTCTCGTATGTCATAAATTAATTGACCATATATATGTGGGGTTATTCCTCAACTTCTGTTCTGGTCTGTTGATTTATGTGTCTGTTTTGGGCCAATGCCATTTGGTTTTGATTACTGTAGCTTTGTACTATAATTTGAAATAAGGGGGCATGATACCTTGTTTTATTCCTCTTACTCAAGATTGCTTTGGCTATTTGGGGTTTTGTGTGGTTTTAAAGAAATTTTAGTATTTGTTCTATTTCATTGAGAAATGCTATTGGAATTTTGATAGGGATTGTCTTAAATCTCTATATGTCTTTGGGTCATATGGGCATTTTAACAATATTATCTTTCAATCTAGGAGGACAGAATATCTTTCCATTTATTTGCATCTTCTTCAGTTTTGTTGTAGTTATTGTTTTGTTTTGTTTCATTTTGGTAGTTTCTTTTTTGTTTGTTTTTGTTTTTTTACACCACCAGTGTCTTACAGTTTTCATTATAAAAACTTTTTGGCCTCATTTGTTAAATTTATTCCCAGGTGTTTTATTGATTGATTTTTTTTTATGTGATTGTAAGCAGGATTCTTTTCTTAATTTTTCTGATAGTATTATTATATAGAAATTGTATTATATTGTTATTAGTGTATAGAAATGCAACAGATTTTTGTATATTAATTTTTGTTTCTTGCAACTTTACTGAGTTCATTTATTTCAAAATTTTTGTCATAGATTTTAGGGTTTTCTATACATAATAATCATGTCATCTATGAATTAATGATAGTTTTACTTCTTCCTTTCCAATTTGGATGCCTTTTTTTTCCTTGCCTAAATCCCATGGCTAGGATGTCCAATATTACGTTGAATAAAAGTGGTGAGAGTAGGCATCTTTGCCTAGTTCTGGATCTTAGAGGAAAATTTTTTAGCTTTTCAGCTGGGGATGATACTTGCTGTTAGTTCATCTTATTTGGTTTTTGTTATGTTGAGGTATGATTTCTCTACCTATACCTCTACTTTGGTAAGAGTTTTTTTAAAAAAATGAATATTGAATTCTGTTACTTGCTTTTTTCTGCATGTATTGAGAATGAATATTGATTTTTTTCCTTCATCTTGTTAATTTGATGTATCACATTAATTGATTTGCAGATGTTGAATCATCTTTGCTCCCCTGGAATAAATCCCACTTGATTATGGTGTATGATCCTTTTAACGTATTGTTAAATTTGGTTTACTAATATTATGTTCAGGATTTTTGAGTCTATGATCATCAGGGATATTAACCTATAATTTTCAATTTTCTTCTTTCTTTCTTTCTTTCTTTTTTTTTTTTTTTTAATCTTGTCTGGTTTTGGTATCAGAGTAATGAGAGCCTCGTAAGATGAGTTAAAAAAATAAAACTGCTACAAGAGATACCAGACTAGCTCAGTCAGTAAAGCTTGCAACTCTTGATCTTGGGGTTGTGAGTTCAAGTCCCACATTGAGTGTAGAAACTACTTTTAAAAAAATGACTTTGGAAATATTCTCTTCTTTCAATTTTTTGGAAGGGTTGGAGAATTATAGGCATTAAATCTTTGTGTGTTTGGTAGAATTCACCACTGAAGTCATCTGGTCCTGGACTTTTGATAATTGGTAGTTTTTTGATTATTGATTCAATCTCCTTACTAGTTAGTAATCAGTCTATTTAGATTTTTTATTTCTTCATGATTCAGTCTAGAAAGATTATATGTGTTATATTTAGATTATTTTCTGACTATCTTTTGTGTATCTACTGTAAGTTTTTGTTTTGTAGTTACCATGAGGTTCCCACCATATAACAGTATGTGTATGTGTGCATGTGTGTGTATACACACATATATACATACATATATGTTGATAACAATTTAAATTTGAATATATTCTAAAACCTCTAAATTTTTATGTCCCACCTTCTAGCATTTTATGTGTAACATCATATTTTACATGTTTTTATTTTTTTATCCCTTAACGAATTACTGTAGTATAGTTAATTTTATTGCTCATCTTTTAATCTTCAGAGTATCATTAAGTGTTTAGTTCACTACTTTTACTATATATTTGCCCTTAGCAATGACCATATTTACTTTTTTTTTTTTTGTAAAATGTTATTTATTTATTTGACAGAGAGAGAGAGAGAGAGATCACAAGTAAGCAGAGCAGCAGGCGGGGGGGCAGGCTCCCCACTGAATGGAGAGCCCAATGCAGGGCTAGATCCCAGGACCCTGAGATCATGACCTGAGCCAAAGGCAGAGGCTTAACCCACTGAGCCACCCAGGTGCCCCCATATTTACTTTAATATGTTTTGTAGTTAGTGCCTTTTCTTTTCTACTTGTAGAAGTCTCTTTAACATTTTTTGTAAGACTGGTCTAGTGATGATGAACTCCTTTAGCTTTTGCTTGTCTAGGAAACTCTTTATCTCTCCTTCTATTTTGTTTGGAGAGATAAACCATTAGTTTGCTGGGCATAGTGTTCCTGATTGGAAGTTGTTTTCCTTTCAGCACTTTGTATCTTGCCACTCTCTCTGGCTTGCAAAATTTCTGATGCAAAATCAATGATAGTCTAATAGGGTTTCCATTGTATGCAACAACAGGTTTTCTTTTGTTGCTCTTAAGATTCTCTCTTTACCTTTAACTTTCAACATTTTAATTATAATGTGTCTTATTGTGGATCTCTCTGGGTTCTTTTTTCTCTCTTTCTTTCTTCCTTTCTTTCTTTTTTTTTTTTTTTAAACTCTCTTTGCTTCCTGGACCTGGCTATCTGTTTCCTTCCACAAGTTAGGGAAATGTTTAGCCATTATTTCTTCAAATAACATTTCTGCTTCTTTCTCTCCCCTCTTTCTAGAACCCATGTAATACAAAATGTTAGTTTATTTAGTGTTGTCCCATAGGTTTTTAAACTATCTTCATTTTTAAAAAAATTCTTTTATTTTTCCTTTTAGCTGCTGTGTTTCGGAGAGTTCTACTGTCCTGGCATCCATGTCACTGATCCATTCCACTTACCGAGTCTGCTATTGAACCCTTCTAGTATATTTTTCAGTTCATCATTCTTCAGCTCTGTGACTTCTGTTTGATACTTTCGTATATTTCTTATCTCTAAAGACCTCAGTGTGTTCCTCCGTTCTTATCCCATGATCAATGAGCATCTTTATGACAATTACTTTGAACTTTTTATCAGATAGATCACTTATCTCTGTTTCATTAAATACTTTTTTGAGGTTTTGTCTCATTCTTTGGTCTAGAACATATTTCTCTGCTTCCTTATTTTGCTTGACTTTCTGTTTGTTGCTATGTGTTATGCAAAACTACCTCTCCCAGACTTTAAAAGAGTGGCCTTTGTTTGTTGCTATGTGTTATGCAAAACTACCTCTCCCAGACTTTAAAAGAGTGGGGTCTTTTGGTGACACTATGTCTCTGTCTTTGAGGAGATGGAACTTACTGTTTAGGCTTGCCTTTGCTCTTAGTTGTCTCCTAAAACTTTGTGATTGTCTAAGTAGGCTTACTTATTCTTTTTTTTTTTTTTTTTGGTAAAGATTTTACTTATTTATTTGACAGAGAGAGAGATCACAAGTAGGCAGAGAGGCAGGCAGAGAAAGAGGAGGAGGAAGCAGGCTCCCTGTTGAGCAGAGAGACCAATGCAGGGCTCGATCCCAGGACCCTGAGATCATGACCTGAGCCGAAGGCAGTGGCTTAACCCACTGAGCCACCCAGGCACCCCAGGCTTATTTATTCTTGGTAGGTTCCAATTGTTGAGGGTGTGCCAAGGCCTGTCAGTGTTCTAAAAGGAGGGATCTCAGTCAGCACTTGGTTTTAGGATGACTGAAAACTAGATCCTTAGGCAACAACTTTCAACTTATGAAAATACATATAGTCCTGTACGATATCAATCTAGAACATTCTGACCTCCAGACTAAGAGTTCTGGAGGTATCCCATGGGTGACACTTGTAAGGAATCAGGTTTCAGATGAATGAATAAACTCCTTTCTGGGAAATATTAGTAAGCTGTAGTAAGGCCAAGAAAGGACAGAATGCCTATATTCCCTGAGAGCACCTTTGTACCTGTAGATGTTTGGCAAATCTGAAAACTATCCTTCGGGTTGAAGCTCTGGGACAAAGTAAAGAGGACTTTTACATGTGCAGACTGAGGGTGTGTTGCAGTTTATTATCTGAGCAGTGCTCTGGGTGTGGTATCCTGCCCAGAACTGTGTTTTCCATTGCTACAGTCCCGTGGAGCCTAGGAATGTAAATCACTCTGACCACCAGAACCAGGTAATCAAGAGGCATCCTCTGTGTGTACTGTGGTTGCCTTCCAGCTTTAGTGAGGCTGAAAGAATATTCATGATTGGGCATATCCTCAGCTTTATCTGTGTCAAGGAAGAGTGCTGGGAGAGCAGGGCATGTCTTTGGCTTTACAAACGTAGGAAGAGTTTTGGGGATAGGACACACCTGTGCTTTTAGCAAAGTTCTGTTTATATGTGCCCACCTACACTAGCAAGGTAGAGGGAGTGTGCAAAAGTGATGCTCACCAGTGCTTTGGCCCTGAAGAAATTCCCAACTAGTCTCTGGCCCTCAGAAGGTGCCTTAAGATTAGCAAAGGAATCTTCTTCACATATAATCTAGTCACATATCAAACTTCCACCTTTGCCTTGTGTCCTGGGATGAGTGAATCTGTGCATTAGCCCCTCAGAAGGAGTATCTCAGATCATAGAGTCCTTGGGGTCCCCTGGATATAAGCCCCATTGGTTTCTACAGCCAGACATTTTTGATATCTTCTCTCTCTGGTGCAGGTCCTGAGGGTTGAGATGCTCAATGTGGGGCACAAACCATCACTCTTTAGGGAGAAGCTCTACACCTGTGAGATCTCTCCCTACTGTGTGTTGCCATGCCAAGTGTGGGGTCTTTTGGTGACACTATGTCTCTGTCTCTCCCACCCATTTTGCTGTGGTTCTTTCAACTGTTGTTGTGGAGGGAGCTATTCATTTAGTTTTCATTTCTTTTTGAGTGGAAATTATTTCACATGTGGCTATAGAATACAGGTGTCAGTGGGAAGTGAATTCAGGGTCTTCTATATTGCCATCGTGGAGCCATGCATATAATTATTTGTGTGTTACCCAAATGACTTTTTTTCTGACTACAAAGGCAGGCAATATTTATTTATTATTGACATTGCAGATATTTTTTTTGTTTTTTATTGCCTATCTAAAATATGATGAAAAATTATATTTGTTAAAGTCCAAGAAAACTGTACCATTTTATTGATTTGAGAATTAATCTTACAATTGAGTGATATTGAAAAACTTGAAATTATTCAGTGCTAACAGCAAGTTTGTTAGCAGTTTGTGAAGTTTTAATGAGAAAACAACTGAATCAAGAAATTCAAAATCAAATGATTAGAATAATGGAGTCTTCTCTTTAAACTTCTTTCATGTCTGATCTTTTAAACCATAATACGAATAAAGCTCATCTTTGTGGACTATTTCATAATTGCCTCTAAGTGAAAGAACAAATAATTTCTAGAATCAGTTGATGCTTTATATCTAACATTATGAATAATCTTTAAAGATAAAATAATCCTTAGATTATTAAGAAAAATTGAAGAGTGGTTGTATATACAGATCATATCAAATTGAAATTCATGTAAATTACTTTGAAAAATATATATTAGATGTATAATTAAAACATGTGCATGGCATTATAATTGCAACTCTAAGGTACTATTTTCAATCTCTTCCCTACAGTTTCTATAAAATGAATAGGAAAAACCCACTATAGACAGCTGCATAACAGCCCATTAAACCAGAGCTTTTCTGTTGCTATAACTGAATCTTTGAAACTGATGTGGCACAGACTGTGGCAGCCTTCAGTGAAAAAAGGAATTTCAAAAACAGTTTTATTATTTATTTATTTATCTATTTATTTATTTATTATTTATTGGTATTCATTCTATTCAGAACTATGTTCTGAACAGAAGAAAAGAAATTTTAACAAAAAGCAGATTTCTTTTTGATTGTGGGCTTCAGCCCAAACCATGTTAGTTTCAAAGAGACAGTAGAGCTGATAGACTACAGTTTAAAAGATTAGTGTGGGGGTGCTTACTGAAAGCTCTGTTTTTTTACCCTATCAACTACTCAAATCCCATAGAGTTTAAATGTTTTATCATAGAAGAAATACTGTGTTATTAAATTGAAAGTAAATAAATGAAACAGATTTTAGAAGAAAAAAAATAGCAACTAAAGTGTGTCAGTATGCATTTCTCTTATTAGAAATTAATATTGTATGGTCACTTCTTATCATCACTATAATATGCCTTTTACTCCAACATCCAGTATACTTTCTTTATGTTTCAGCATTTATTTAAATTTAGATATAAATGACCACTACATGCATATATAAATAACATGATATATATGTCATTTTGTAACACTGGTTTGATTCTAACTTAAATTCCTAGGCATTTCCACAATTTTCTCATAGTCTATTTCTCTTCTGCTAGTGTATTTGGCACCATTCTTAGGAGGAATATTATTTGAAGCTGTTTCAGAATACTACTTTGTATCTTAAATGATGCATTTTGTGGAGAAAAGCATAATGAATGTAAACTTTTTAAAGTAATCCTTTTACTAACTTAAAAAATAATTCATTTTCATATATTCAGTGTTTAATATATAATTGTGTATTATTTTCATAAGAGATTCTTCTGCTAAGGTCTGTGATATCATCTTTTGCTCACTGAAATTAGAAAAAAAATATTACATTTTATTGCATCAAAATTCAAATGAAATATAAAAATAAAGAACGATTTCGTATTTGGAGTTTGAATAGTTAAAATTACTTTCAATGAATACTTTTTTAAACACTCATTTTATACTCTCACTTATTATAAGGCAGCCACTAAAACTGATTTCTATACCTAATTTGTTAAATATCTTAAATAAATATGGTAAACATTGGTATATTTATCATGAAATTATATAGAAAATAATGATTGGTTGGTTAAAGTAGGTAGTCTAAATGATTCCTAATATTCCTTCTAAAAAGACTACAAGTAGCAAGTCTAAAATACTTCAAAAATCATTATAGAAGTATTTCCAAAAATCATTATAGAAGCCAAAATTTAAAATTAACTTTCTCTGAAATCCTGCACTCAAGTTTTATTTACAACAAAACCAACCAACAAACCAACCAAACTCTCACTGCTTTCATTGCATCCTGGATATTTTCATTTTATCTCTGAATAAAGCTTTGGGTCTTCTAATATTTGTTATTTTGGCTTAAACCATGATAATGCTATGAGGGCAAAGGACTTGATTCATAAATATAATGATAATTTAATGTGCAGGTAGATGTTCACACAAAATTCTGAATCAATGACATTTGTCGTGTCTTTAACCCAAATATTCTATATGAAAATATTATAACAATAAATAATCTCTTTCTTTTTGAAATAATAAGAATTGGTTATAGATTTGTCAGTAAAGGTTTCTAATCACAGAAGAGTTGGTTAAGTATGACCAGTTGTCTTCTACTTCGGATATGTTATTGTAGCTTCAGGAGGGAAACATGCACAATACAATCAAAATAATTAACAAAAATATTTTTTTGTTACCAATTCGATTTATTTTGGTGATTCAAATGTTATTTTCTATGTACCGTTAGTGCTTAGTACAATTTCTGCTTGTTAGTGGACTCTCATTGAATAAGCTTCACAGCAGGATTTTAAACCACCCAAATACAAACCTTCCTTATCAAATGGGAATGAACTCCTTTCCAATAATTGCGAATTGGTACTGTTCAAGAGTTTTAGATTTCCTTTTCTTAATTTAAAGTTCTGTCCTTTTGCTATCCTTGCAATTTATAATCATTGTTTTCCATGTCAATATTAGTATATGATGAACTATTCTGAAAGTAATTATGCATCCATGAATAACTTTTTTAGAACGTGCTGTACATATATATCAAGGAAACTCAAGATCATAGATTTTTAAAAAAATTTTCATGTCACAATGTCTAGAATTTTTCAAGGCTTTGACTTAGATTCTGACTTAATGATTGCTATAGGGTACAGATAATATAAGACTCTGAGATGGACATATATGGAAAAAGTCTTGGCATAACAGCTCATTTCTGCATTTACTTTAATGGTTACTCGTGGAAATCATATGAGAATATTTAAATAAATGCAGCCAGTTTGAGTTCCCTATCATCCATTCTGATGAATATGCATCGATTCAAAGGTTTGAACAATCACATCATTCCTTTTACCTCATTTTTCTCATGAAAAGCAAGGACATTCTATTTGAAAATAACATTAACACAATGTCATGATTGAGTATTTAAATGAGTAAAAGTCAGGAAAATAATTTTCTCATTTGTCTAGAGCTGTAGCTTGGCAACATAGTATGTATCTTAAAGAATAAAACTGCTAAAAAAGCATGAGATATTCCTAAATAAAACCACCATTTATTTCATTTTCCTTGCTAAACATTTTTAAAGAGGAAAAAGGTAATCTCAAATCATTGACAAGCTAATATTAACAATGCAGCAAACTAAATGAAAAATCCTTAAATTCTTCTAGTCAATTCAATAAAGCTTTGCCCAAGGCATGTAAAAATATGGATGATTGCGAACGAAAATAAGTAAGCCACATGGGCTAAGGGAAAATAATTGTAATCTAATGACTCACCCTGTCTCTCAAAATGAATTATTTGTATTCAATATTTAGCACAGATTGTCTGGAATTTTCCCATGAACATTCAATATTTCTAAACTGAGCCCATACTTACTCAAAACCAATACAGTGATTGAAGTGGAAAATTCTTTAAGTTTTTCTATTCAGCTAATTATCCTTCTGACTTGCTTAAATCTTCTACAATATAATTCAGAGTGATGCCAAGCAATTCCATTTCTCTACAGCTAGGTATCTCTCTTTGTAACCTGGATTTCTTGAGAAAAGGAAGAAGAAAAAAGAGTAGAATGAATTCGAAAGTCCATGATCTTAGGTGGATATTTTATCTCAAATTGTATGTGACCACATTTTCTCACTAGGAGAATTAATGGTCAGGAAACCACTGGATGAGAGATTGAATTTGGAACTTTGAACCATTTTGATTCTAGTGAAGTCATATTACTGATGCACTATGGAAAGTGGTAGTATAAATAAATACTGGTGACCCAGAAAGACTGTCTTGAACTTAACCCCAAATAATTGTGCTATACTCTCAACAAATTAGTTTTTCTGCATATAGATGACCAAGTTAAGACTGTATGATGTAAGTATCAGAAATGGAAACATTTAATCATAGTATTTTGAGAAAAAAATTTTAAAAAGGGGTTATTGGGGATTTGGAATGAAGAATGGTAAGTGAAATGGATGAAGGTAAATTCATTCACTATGAATACATGGAGTCTATGACTTTTTAAAAAATGTGTCTATATTAAATAGTATTTCATTTTGCTTTATTTCATTTTGCTTTGAGAATAACAATATGCAGTATATTATAGATCCTGGCCAATTTTATAGTAATTTAATACATTTAGCTTTATTTTATTACAGTATCATATTTCACATTGTTTGACATTGAAAACCTTTATTGAAGAAATAACTAATACTACATCAGGATATGTTTTTTGGTCAGAGCATAATTTGGAAAAAATAGTTACAAAATTCAGGGCACAGTGACCATTATTGGCAAACTACATAAGTCAGGAAGGCTAAATTATAGAATGATTAGACCAAGAATTATGGGATAAGAGCCTAGAGAAATAGTAAAGAGTCTTGAAAATCACTGCTAAGGAATTTATACATTAATTATAGTCTATGAGGCTATAAGAAGTTGTTAGGCATCTGACATGGTCAGACTTACATTTTAAAGATACTCAATATGAATATTCAGAATATAAATGGGGGAACAAGAAAAGGACTGGTAACACTGAAGTCAGAGAAACCAGTTAAAAACCCATTGCCAAAAAAAAAAAAAAAAGAGAGAGAGAGAGAGAAATAAAGACCTATAATGTTACTGAGGAGATGGGACTAAAATGAGGGGGAGAAATTGGGAGATATTAAAAGAATAAAATTAATAGGATTAGGTGGCTAAATTGAACGTATGAGTTGAATGAAATTTAGGAATCTGGAGTGAATTCCAAATTAACATGGAAAGGTCAGGTAGATTGGTAGCACAGAGATCCAGGGAAGAGTGGTGGTGAAACTTTTAAATTGTTTTTGTGATGACTTTTTAACCCAAATCTTGACTGAAAGTTCCTGACTAAAAAACATTGGAAAACTTTATGGACCAGTTAAGATCTCTAGTGTTTTGTTAAAAAGTCATTATAAAGGAGCGTACTCCTTCCCTGTTGTGGCTTAGCAGGAGAATTCAAACTCCTTCTTTGTAGTTACATCATGGACATGAAGGAGAATTTCTTTCATGCTATAACCATACAGCCACCTCTCTATTTTTATTTGGTGGGATGGGGATTGGGGCTCCTAGCTGGATGATTCCTATTCGTATAGGAAAGGGTTAAATCATGAAGCTAGATGAAATCTATGGCTATGGATAAGCATTATTATGCACTGAAAAATCAATGGGTAGTGAGTCCACTCCCAAGGACTGAGCTTTAACTTGAGGGCAAAGAGTAAGAAAACCTGGGCACTGACTCTGGTGCCTTGAAGCTTCCTGGAACTGATTATACTTCCTCATAGTTTCTTAATTTCACCCTATTCTATCTAATGTTTCCTAACCCCCTAATCTTTTTCCTTCATCAGCATCTAGTTTCAGGAGAATCTTAGGCAACAAAATGGCCTAAAGAGCGAGTATGAGAAAAAGATTTGAATCTGTTCCGTAGTCATCTTCAGTGCCCTTTAGTTTCTCGATCCCATCTTTCCATGTTTTTATCAGTCCATGTATTCTATATCCTCATTTTTCCAATTAAAGTTTTTGTTTACTCTCATCTACCTTTTTTTTTCCTAAGGAAAGAACACTTGAATGCTCTTCTATGTCGCTCTTAGAAACCCAGTGGAAGAATGTTAGATCCTCTTTATGTCTAATCAGGGAACCACAAATTATACCCATCAGCCACATCTGACTCATGTCATGTTTTTGTATGGTCTGTGAATGAAGACTCCTTCTCACAATTTTAAGAGGTTGAAAAATACTGGGGTACCTGGGTGGCTCAGTTGTTAAACGTCTGCCTTCGGCTCAGGTCATGATCCCAGGGTCCTCAGATTGAGCCCTGCATTGGGCTTCCTGCTCAGCAGGAAGAATGCAGCTCCCTCTCCCACTACTAGTATTCCCTCTCTCAATGTCTCTCTCTCTGTCAAATAAATAAATAAAATCTTAAAAAAAAAAAAAAAAAAGAAAAGAAAAGTAGGGCTCCTGGGTGGCTTAGTGGGTTAAAGCCCAGGATCCTGGGATTGAGCCCTGCATTGGGCTCTCTGCTCAGCAGGGAGCCTGCTTCCCTTCCTCTCTCTCTGCCTCTCTCTCCTCCTGCCTCTCTGCTCACTTGTGATCTCTGTCAAATAAATACATAAAAATCTTAAAAAAAAAAAAGAAAAGTAGGAGGAATACTATTTTGTGACATATGAAAATTATATGAAATTTGAATTTCAGTTTCCATAAGAAGAGTTTTCTTTCTTTTTTTTTTTTTTTCTTTATTTATTGCCCTTGGTTGTTTCCTCAACAGGAAGGACACAGTTAAAAAGTTGTGATAGAGGGTTACCTGGGTGGCTCAGTCCGTTAAACATCTGCCTTTAGCTCAGGTCATGATCCCTGGTATTGAACCCCACTCTGCCTGCTTGTGCTCTCTCTCTCTCTGTCAAAAAAATAAATAAAATATTTTTTCAAAAAGTTGTGATAGAGATTAATATGGCCCATTATTCCTACAATATACACTGTCTGGTCCTTTATAGAAATTTTGCCAAACCCTTCTCTTGACCATTCTTTCCTCCATTAATACTGTACTACTCCAGTAGCATTCAGGGCATGGAGCCCTTTTCTTTCTATAGAGCTTACATTCCAGAAGGTGAAACAGCAAATCTCCTTTACTGTGATAATTTTCTAAACTTACATGGAGTTTCCATCATCCTTGGAACTCATCCAGAGAGAAAGCTGCAACTAAGTCCAGCACCATGTTTTAACCCTCGTTTAGTCTTCTCTTTTCTTCAAGTCCCTTAAGCCAGCATAACAAGTTTTATGTCCCCTCGGTATCACTGCTCTTAGCCTTTTGAAGAAAACAAAGCATCTTTCTCTGGCACCAAGAGGTCCAATTATTGTGAAAGAAACCCTATATACTAGGCTATTATCTCTGCTATAAATTTACAAATTCAGTTTAAAAGCTCAAAATTTGCTTCTATGTAAACATTATCCTGAGGACAAGTGTTTGTAGAAAGCAGTTGATTATGTGTGAATTGTGAGTTAAGAATTATTGGTGTGAAGAAGCCAGGGCGCATTTCCCGAATTTCCTTTTGCTGCCATTTATTGTATACTAATTGTCTGTTTGCTTGCTTGTTTTTCATGTACTATGATAAGGGATTTACCTGTCTTTTACTTTTTTTGATTATAGCAACAATCCTATAAGTTAGATTCCATCATTATATCATTTCATAAAGAAGGGGACAGAGATACAGAGATAGTAAGTAAATTGCCAGAAATTGCTTAGTTAAATGATGGAGGCAAAACTTGAGCCCCTGTTGATTTTACCCTGTGTATGTGAGAGAAAGAGAGACAGAGAGACTCAAAAAATCTTGTTTAAAATCAGAAAAGACTATTACATTAATCTTGGATAAACTTTTTGCTTCCATCGTTATTCTAAGATGTATTGGGTATTTAAAGCAAAATTATCTATCTAGCACTTTAAAGCATAGTTCTCAATTCCTCCAATGTCATTATAATAGTGAAACATATGAGGATCATTTGTTAAAAGCCATAATTATTCTGAAGTTATTATTGATTTGTGCAATAAGGAATTGAAAGGTTGAACACTTCAGTTTAGTATATTCTGTAAAGCATAATTCTCATGGTGATGATGGTAGTGGTATGATCAGAAATGGCAGAAGGGAAATATGGTGAAATCTATAACCAGGGAGAGTTTCTTATAATCCTGTTTCCTAGGAATTCATTTGCATTTCTTTTATTAATCTATATGAGGTTTTTCCTTCATGCTGATGGTTTTTGAGAAGTATTTTCCTTTCATACGTGAAGCTGACTTTTAAATAATATTTTAGTATTTTAGAGGTCTTGTGAGGGAGCATTTTAGAAATGTTTTGATATTGGATGCTTTCAATAACTACTTAGGCTGAACCCAGCATAAAATGTTTCCTCAGCATGATTTTCTTGAATTTATACTTCACAGTTTCCATGCTTTTAGAGAAAATGTGAATAAAGCATTTTTAAACTAAACAAATATCTCTGTATCTATCTATGTCTATAAATCTTGGTGAAAATATGATCTGCACATAATAGTTAATTCAAATTACTCATTTACACATATAGGGCCTAGTGACATGTACATATAAGAATAACAAAAAACAAAAGTAAACACACTGATTACAAGGAAAAAAAAAGAAGAAAATTACCATCTCCATTAGCATTTGGCATTGCTAAGAACAGTTTCCTGGATCGTAGGTGAGAAATAATAAGATTTTTGTATTATAAACAGAAAATAACTGAGAAATTCAAAACTTAATTAGTCATTGTGGTTTAATTTGTTTTCCTACACTGGTATAAAAGATTTGGGGCACACCACATTCAAGAGAATACCCTTGTTATTAATTCCCTAGGGCTGCGATAACAAAATACCATAAACGTGGTGGCGTAAAAGAACAAAAATTTATTCTCTCACAGTTCTGGAAGCTAGAAGTACAAAATCAAATTACTGGCAGGGCTATGCTCTTTTTGAAAGCTCTGCAGGTGGGATGTGATCTTCCCTTGCCTCTTCCAGCTTCTTGTTGTTGCTGGTATTCCTCAGCTGTTCTTGGATCCTAGACATAGCATTCATTTCTGCTGTAGGGTTACATAATATTACTACTATTTGTGTCTTTGTCATTGTGTGGTAATGTCCCCTCTTCTTATCAAGACACCAATCACTAGATTAGGCCTATCCTTAATCAATATGACCTCATCCTAACTTTATCACATCTGCAAACACCCTATTTCCAAATAGCATTCACAGATGCTAAGGGTTAAGACTTCAACATGTTTTGGGGGGGAGGATACAACATAATTCAGTCAGCAGCATACATAACACTTAAAAATTATTTCAACCTAATAATTATTAAATGGATGGTGGACATAGACTATTAGGCTGAATATGCTATCTGAACAACAAATCTAGTTCAAATGCATTTATATCACAGTTCATTGGAAATTCACGTGCCTTGATTTTCTTATTGAACTTGTTATTAAGATACTATTAGGGTACTATTTTAAAATATTTTCTTTGAATTAAAATTATTTTGAAAAATAACAGAGAGATCTCATTTACCCTTTGTGTAGTTGCCCCTAGTGATAACACCTCATAAACTATATAATAAAATATCACAGCTAGGGTATTGACATGAATGTAATCCATCCATTTTTTTAGATTTCCCTAGTTTTACTTACAATCATATATATGTCTCTATTTTGTTCTATTCAATTCTATAACATGAGTCTGTGTATCCAGTGTCATAGTTAGGATATAGGACAGTTCTATCAGCATGAGTATCCCTAGTACTGTACTTTTATAATCATAATCATATAAATTATATTATCTTTTCCTGCCCCTACCTTCCCACTTCTAACCCCCAGTAATTATTAATCAGTTCTTCATTTCCAAAGTGTTGTCATTTTTTTTGAAAAATTATATAAATGGAATACATAATATGGAACCTTTTGAGACTGGCTCTTTTTGAGTTAGTTTCTCTGCCGTTCCACCCAAGTTCTTGCCTGTTATTGATATTTCATTCATTTTTACTGCTGAAGAGCATTCCATGGTACGTATGTATCAGTTTGTTGAACAATTCCAGCTCTCTGATGTTCAAAAGTAGAATTTTATTTTAATTACTGTTTAGAGAGAAATAACTTTCCTGAATTCATTCCAAATATTTTTATCTTTATTTTCCAAAGTTCTTAAGTCATTCTATTATAGAGTATAACATACATTTTGTATTGGAATTTAGGATATTTCTGATGGGTTTGAGTGAGGACTATTTGAAATTATAGATTGCTAAACCATGAAAGATTGAAGAGCAGACCTTTGGGTATTGTTCAGTTTACTACTCCTTTTCCCTTCCAGGTTTTCCTGGAATTAATTATTAAATGTAAAGAGTATGATGTTAAATTTTCTTCCCCTTTCAAAAAGAGGGAGAGGGGTTGTGTGTTACATAAAAGAAGTTTAAATTATTTCTTATAACAATGAGAAAAACATATATTAGTTACTATTCCATGGAAAAGGACCCTATCTTCATGTAGAACTTAAAAAAAAAAATGGTAGTCATCTTACTCAGATTTTTCCCATATGCAAAGGAAAAGAGTTTATATAATTAAAATTGGTGTAATAACCAAGCTGTTTTGTAAAAAAAAAAAAAAAAATGATTATCCAATAAAATACTTGTTATTGCTTATTCTTTTCTCTTTCACATTGTTTTTGGCATCAAACTTGATCTTCTGTTTATGAGAACATAAAAGGAGAAGTTATAATCTATTGAGTTAATTCCATATCAGAATTCTTTACCCACATTGTTATTACAGCAAGTCTTCAAAAAATATCTATGAGAAAATAATTTTGTTTACTTTTACAGATGTTAAAATGCAAATCCCAAACAGGTATGGAACACAAAGGTGATTAAGAGCACAGAATTTGAAGTTATACAAATCTGGATTTAAACTTAGTTCTGCCACTACTGACTATTAAAAATGGCATATCCAATAAGGGGTTAGTATCCAAAATATATAAAGAAATTACACAACTCAACACACACACACACAAAAACAAATAATATAATTTAAAAAGGGCAGAAGACATGAACAGACATTTCTCCAACGAAGACATTCAGATGGCCACCAGACACATGAAAAAATGCTGAATATCACTCATCATCAGAGAAATACAAATCAAAACCATAGTGAAATGTCACCTCACTTGTGTCATAATGGCAAAAATAAAAAACACAAGAAACAACAAGTGTTGGCAAGGATGTAGAGAAAAAGAAGCCCTCGTGCACTGTTGGTGGGAGTGCAAACTGGTACACCCACTGTGGACAACAGTATGGAGGTTCCTTAAAAAATTAAAACTAGAATTACCATATGATCCAGTAATTCCTACTACTGGATATTTACCCAAAGAATACAAAAACACATATATTCAGAAGGATACATGCATCCCCATGTTTATTGCAGCATTATTTACAATAGCCATATATGGAAGCAGTTCCAGCATCCATCAATAGATGAATGGATAAAGAAGATGTGGTATATATATACAATGGGATGCTACTCGGCCATAAAAAAGAATGAGATCTTGCCTTTTGTAACAACATGAGTGGATCTATAGGGCATAATGCTAAGTGAAATAAGTCAGTCAGAGAAAATCAAATACCGTATGATTTCACTCTTATGTGGAATTTAGGAAACAAACATGAACAAAGAGAAACAGACAAACCCAAAAACAGAGCTTAAATATAGAGAACAAATTGATGGTTATTAGAAAGGAGGAGGGTAGAGGAATGGGAGAAATAGGTGGAGGGGATGAAGAGTACACTTACCATGATGAGCTCTGAGTACTATATGGAATTGCTGAATCATTGTGTTATACACCTAAAACAAAGATAACACTATATATTAACTATACCAGAATTAAAATTTAAAAAATTTAAGGGCACCTGGGAGGCTCAGTCATTAAGTGTCTGCTTTTGACTCAGGCCTTTTGACTCAGGCCTTGATCCCAGTGAAAATTTTCTAATTCCCATATGGAACATTTTGTGGACACTAATAAAAGAGATCGAGCCCTGCATCTGGCTCTCTGGAGAAACTGCTTCTCCCTCTCCCACTCTTCCTGTTTATATTCCCTCTCTCACTGTCTCTCTCTCTCTCTCTGTCAAATAAATAAATAAAATTTTAAAAACATTAAAATATGAAAAAATAAAGACAAAACATATGCAAGTAACATAAACTTTCTTTAACTCCAAATTTCTCATCTGTATCACTGGGCTAACAATACCATATCTTTCATAAATAAGTCCTTTG